>NW_026652277.1:50519849-50887664 GCF_009828535.3 Hylobates moloch | reverse complement strand
TCCTGTCATTATGATGTTAGTTGGTTATTTTGCTCGTTAGTTGCTATTGTTTCTTCCTAGCCTCGATGGTCTTTACAATTTGGCATGTTTTTGCAGTGGCTGGTACCGGTTGTTCCTTTCCATGTTTAGTGCTTCCTTCAGGAGCTCTTTTACGGCAGGCCTGGTGGTGACAAAATCACTCAGCGTTTGCTTGTCTGTAAAGTATTTTATTTCTCCTTCACTTATGAAGCTTAGTTTGGCGGGATAGCAAATTCTGGGTTGAAAATTCTTTTCTTTAAGAATGTTGAATATCGGCCCCCACTCTCTTCTGGCTTGTAGAGTTTCTGCTGAGAGATCAGCTGTTAGTCTGATGGGCTTCCCTTTGTGGGTAACCCGACCTTTCTCTCTGGCTGCCCTTAACATTTTTTCCTTCATTTCAACTTTGGTGAATCTGACAATTATGTGTCTTGGAGTTGCCCTTCTCGAGGAGTATCTTTGTGGCGTTCTCTGTATTTCCTGAATCTGAATGCTGGCCTGCCTTGCTAGATTGGGGAAGTTCTCCTGGATAATATCTTGCAGAGTGTTTTCCAGCTTGGTTCCATTCTCCCCATCATTTTCAGGTACACCAATCAGACGTAGATTTGGTCTTTTCACATAGTCCCAAATTTCTTGGAGGCTTTGCTCATTTCTTTTTATTCTTTTTTCTCTAAACTTCCCTTCTCTCTTCATTTCATTCATTTCATCTTCCATCAGTGTTACCCTTTCTTCCAGTTGATCGCATCTGCTACTGAGGCTTCTGCAATCTTCGCGTAGTTCTCGAAACTTGGCTTTCAGCTCCATCAGCTCCTTTAAGCCCTTCTCTCCATTGGTTATTCTAGTTATCTATTCTTCTAATATTTTTTCAAAGTTTTTAACTTCTTTGCTATTGTTTTGAATTTCCTCTCGTAGCTCAGAGTAGTTTGATCGTCTGAAGCCTTCTTCTCTCAACTCATCAAAGTTCTCTCAACTCATCCAGCTTTGTTCCGTTGCTGGTGAGGAACTGCGTTCCTTTGGAGGAGGAGAGGTGCTCTGTTTTTTAGAGTTTCCAGTTTTTCTGCTCTGTTTTTTCCCCATCTTTGTGGTTTTATCTACTTTTTGTCTTTGATGATGGTGATGTACAGATGAGTTTTTGGTGTGGATGTCCTTTCTGTTTGTTAGTTTTCCTTCTACCAGACAGGACCCTCAGCTGCAGGTCTGTTGGAGTTTACTAGAGGTCCACTCCAGACCCTGTTTGGCTGGGTGTCAGCAGCGGTGGCTGCAGAACAGCGGATTTTCGTGAGACCACAAATTCAGCTGTCTGATAGTTTGTCTGAAAGTTTTGTCTCAGAGGAGTACCCGGTTGAATGAGGTGTCAGTCTGTCCCTACTGGGGGGTGCCTCCCAGTTAGGCTGCTCAGGGGTGAGGGACCCACTTTAGGAGGCAGTCTGTCCGTTCTCAGATCTCCAGCTGCGTGCTGGGAGAACCACTACTCTCTTCAAAGCTGTCAGTCAGACAGGGACATTTAAGTCTGTGGAGGTTCTTGCTGAGTTTTTGTTTGTCTGTGCCCTGCCCCCAGAGGTGGAGCCTACAGAGGCAGGCAGGCCTCCTTGAGCTGTGGTGGGCTCCACCCAGTTCGAGCTTCCTGGCTGCTTTGTTTACCTAAGCAAGCCTGGGCAATGGCGGGCGCCCCTCCCCCAGCCTCGCTGCCGCCTTGCAGCTTGATCTCAGACTGCTGTGCTAGCAATCAGCGAGACTCCGTGGGCCCAGGACCCTCCGAGCCAGGTGCGGGACACAATCTCCTAGTGTGCCGTTTTCCAGGCCCGTTGGAAAAGCGCAGTATTGGGGTGGGACTGACCCGATATTCCAGGTGCCGTCTGTTTCCCCTTTCTTTGACTAGGAAAGGGAACTCCCTGACCCCTTGCGCTTCCCGAGTGAGGCAATGCCTCGCCCTGCTTCGGCTCGCGCACAGTGCGCTTCACCGACTGTCCTGCACCCACTGTTAGGCACTCCCTAGTGAGATGAAACCGGTACCTCAAGCAGAAATGCAGAAATCACCCGTCTTCTGTGTCGCTGGGGCTGGGAGCTGGAGACCGGAGCTGTTCCTATTCGGCCATCTTGGCTCCACCCCGGGATTACATTTCATCATGAGATTTGGAGGGGACAAACATCCAAACTATTTCTGGATTTCATCATCTGTCCTAAATGAGTGGCCAGAACTTGGTGGCTCCATGGATCTGTGGAAGATTTCCTGAAAGACCAAATTTCAGTAGACATACAAAAGAGCATCTTTCTGATCTGCTGCCCAAGGCCTAATAATTCTTTCTCTGGAGACATGTCAGATATTGACCTTCAATCCCATCCTCCGGGTCTTCAATCCAGTTGGACTAACACAGGACTGTAGGAAAACCTATCATGATACTAATGATTCAAGAAGGATTTCCCCATAATAAGAATTCTCCTTTCTATACAGTTATAAAGACACTAAAGCATAGTAGTAGAAAAAGTATGTATGAGTTTAGGAGTATGAAGACTTTTTGATTTAAATAGTAGATTTGTGATATTGAGCTTAATATTGTGACATTTAGCCAGTATGATCCTCAGTTTCCTCTTCTATTAAAAAAGCAGCTATAATTAAACATATGAAACTCTATAAATTGGGGTCTGAACAAGAACACAGAAATTACTTCGAATATGTTTAACAGAGGGAATGTAGCACAGGGAACTGGTTATACAGGTGATGGAGATTATAAGCCAAATAGCAGACAATGGGGTAATCCAGTCATGAGCAAGAGCAGGGAGTTTCACCATCCCTTGACTGCAGAGACTAAGGGAGGAGAGAACCTTAGTTATTTTGGAACCTCCAGTGGAGCCACCAAGTGGAAGTTTGAACCATGGCCTGCCAGTCCTGGGAGCTGAAGCCATAGAGAAGATGCAGCCCAAGGCAGAGAGGGAGCAGAGAAACAGACTGGCTCCTCTCTCCACCCTCACCTCCACCAGTGCCTGAATGCCCAGACCCGACCCAGACCCAGTGGCCAGGAGAGACTGCGGTCTCCCTGCAACACTGACAGAGCAGAGGGAGGGTGAGGTGGGATCCAAGAACAGCAGCCCCAAGACCTGTCCAAGACTCCGTAAAATTACTGTGAGAATTAAAGATGACATCATATAAAAGCATCCATCACAAGGCCTCATACGTAGTGAGCTTTCAATAAAATGTTCGTTTGATTATATAGTGCCATCCAAATAGAGGGCATGATAACTCACAATGTTATCAAATCTACTGGTACAAAGTCAGGCTGCTATTACTTTTTCAGGAATAGTGAAAAACAAAAACAAAAAGCCCATCAGCAAAAATACATTACCAGCTTCCAAAGGAGAAGCTGCAGATGGTATTTGTGATTTTCACAGAAGTGTCTCAGTTAAATTAATTACTTATCTATTAAATGTTTAAGCTGGCAGCTCTTTTTGTCTAATGTGATCACTTCATGCAGAAACCAACAACCAATTAAATCAGAACAAATGACTAGCTAATCTCTAAGGTTGCTTATGGCTCTACCATTCTGATTGTTCAGTTGCATCAGTGATAAAATGATAAGAGGTTTTGAGTTCTGCCATTCCTCAGTCCAGAGTATTACCTGAATCAGTATCAAGAATACACTGTCTTCCAAATATCTCAAATATACACTAGGCAGAGTAGAATTTATTTTAATTTTCACAGCTTTAAACAGGACTTTTCCAAGATGACTTACTTGAGAAATGCATTTTTCCGTACCATAAATGAACACTGAAGAGACCTACAGTTTGTTTTAGGTTTTCTCTGCTCAGAATGCAAATATTTTATATATTCTGGATATGATTTGGTATAGATTTCTTACGCATAAACTAATTGGGGAATATCTTCTGAATAGTGATGTTCTTTATTTATCATCAACATCATCATAATAGATCATATTTATATGGTGCTTATAGTGCCTGGCATTATTCTGGGTATTTTACGTATATAAACTCATTTAATTTCAAGTTTATGAGGTAGGTATTATTATATTCCCCATTTTACAGATAAGGCAACTGAGGCACAGAGAGGTTAAGTAACTTGCTTATGGTCACAAAGCTTGTAAGTAGGAGAGCTGGTATCTAATCATGGCAGCCTGACTCCAGAATTCAGGCTCTTAATTATGGTACTAAGCTGAGGAGGAATAGAAGGGGATACACACATTCTAACAAAGACAATGATAAGCCAGGCTCCTCTCATTTTCATAGGGATGCTTTTCATGACTGACCCCTGCCCACTCCTTCAAAATTAACTTGTCTTCCAATCCCCTCTCTCCCAACTTGAACCACAAAGGTCTCCGTTCCCCCCTCATTATCACCAATATCCTTTCCTCCACAGGGCCTTTGCACAAGCTGCTCCCTCTGCCTGGAATGCTCCTATCTCCTTTCACCTGGTTGAACTCTCTGTCCCTCAGATCACCGAACAAGCTCTCTCTGGCCATGCTGAACCCTCATAATAGCTCTTGTGGTCCAGGGCACCTCTCTTTCCTAGCCCTCATTACAGTTACAATTGGACATTTGTTTTATGTAACTCGTGTCTAATTAGCTTCCTGTAGTATCCCCTATGCCTAGGACATAATTATCATTCAATAAATACTTATTGACTGGCTTACTGATCGAGTAAATAATATTTGTCACCTCACTGGACTATGAACCTCATGAAGGAGGAAACCATGTTTATTCTTCCACTGTATTCTCAGCACCCAGTAAAATGCCTGACACGTGAGATAATATCTAGTGAGCAAATGTCTAAACCTGAGCACAGTTTTGTTACCTCTACGACAATTATTTCCCAGGACCATTAAAAAAATAACCTTCAGTTCTTTTCATTTTCAAACAAAAATTCCAATAAGAACAGAAGGCAGGGATTTCACCATTATCTCCAGGTGGCCAAATCTGATAGAACATGCAAAAGCTAGATTTCAGCAGGGACCTCCAGGACTCGCCCATCTCCTCCACATGCTGCCTGCCTTCCTGAACAGGAACTCAGGGATGACATCAGTGCAGTTGAGTTTGTATTCTCTGTCGTCCTCTGACCCCACTCCCACCACCATCCTCCACCTCTTTGATGTCCATCTTAGACTACACATGTGCTTCTAACAAGTGCAATTCTGAAGAAAAGAAAAGGAAAAGTCAGTGCCATCTGGCGTCACTGGTTTTCATGGCTTTGTGTGTGTTAAACTCGGTATATCTATTGACATGAATAGATAAGAATATGATATGAATAGAAAGGAAAGGAAAGGAAATCACCAAAAGGGTAATAACATCTCCAGACAACTTCTGACAAGACACTTTTCTTCAAGCAAAAAGAATGATAAACAAGACTCCCTCTGTCTTTGATGAGGCACAGGATGACTGAATATGACTTCAGGATCTGTCACCATTGTCACAACCCCTTCTGAAAGCTAGAACTATCTGCTGACACTGGTCCAACCTTTGCTACTAAAAGAAATCAAAACTCCCTCTCTCTCTCAATTTGTAGAATATGGCAATCCTTTCCTTGTAGGAGCAGAAGGCAGAACTTCATCACTCTGGGTTTGAAAGCACTCCTAACCCCTGACCCAAGGGAAGCTTGGAACTCGCATTTCAGCTGAGAAGGGTTGCTGACCTCTGGCCTGGAAAGCATAAAGCCACCTCAACCCACCGCCACAGTCAGTCCTTATTATGGATTCTTGTGATCCCTCTTTCTTCTTGGAGCAAAGACTATCTTCAAAATAGCTAAATAGATACAGGAGTTGCTAGCAAAAACTGAAATCCAATCTTTTCTACTGAAAATGAAACCAAGAGGATTTAAATAAGCCAGACACAAAAGAACAAATATTGTATGATTCCACTTATGTGAGTTATATAGAGTAGTCAAAATCATACAGACTGAAAGGAGAACGGCCAGGGGCAGGGGTGGAGTAGAAGGTGGGAAGAGGGAATGAGGCATTACTGTTTTATGGGCATGAAGTTTCAGCTTGGGATGATGAAAAAGTTGTGGAGATGGGTGGTGATGATGATTACACAACAACGTGAATGTACTTACTGCCACTGAGCTGTCTACTTAAAAATACAATAAATAGTAAATATGTTATGTACATTTACCATAATTAAAAACAAAATAAAACAAAGGCTTTATGGAACTTGTCCTGGACATTTTAATACTTTTTAAAAGCTCTATACGTTTACTGGCCCCAACAGTTCTTAAGGTTAAAACAAACATACAAGAAATCTTCAAAGTCCTTTCCTCTTTAGGGATCGCCTTTGTCACATTTCTATTATACTTTAATACAGGAGCTTTAACATGATTTCCTTATCAATCAGACTACGTTGATAAGCCCAAACTTCAGTAGCTTCAAATAACAGAAGATTATTTCTCGCTCTCTCTCTACAGGTCTGTAGTGGGTCACTAAGGAGATTCCATCAGGGACCTGGGCTGATGAAGCAGCCCCATTCACCATGCTAGCAGGAAAGGAGAGTGTTGCAAAGCACACACTGGCTCTTAACGCTTTTGCCCAGAAAAGACCTGTTTCTTTTCCATGCTTACTTCATTGGCCCAAACAGTCACAAGGCCACATCTAATTCAAGGGAGTGTGGGATGCGGTTCTATATTGCACTGCACATCTGGAAGGAAAGGGAGATGTGGAGTGCCCGTGTGAATCCCACAAAGTCTTTCTGACCACTCTAGCCTCTCTCTAGGTTTTGCACGTATCTTTGCATTATTTCTGAAGGTCATTTTAGTTATAGTTTATATTATAGCACACCTATATATAATTATACATATGCAATGATGTAAATTATAATATATATCACAATCACAATGAAACAAAACCTGGTCCCACCATGAAAGGACATTCCCAGCATTCTGCCATGTGTATCATCCCAAAGTTCAAGGACAGTGAATTCACAGGCTGCTCTGTCAACAAAGGAGAAGGAGCATCTCCTCCTCCCATCACCGCCTCAACTCTGTTCTGTCCTTGAGCCCAGAAGTCAGAGGAACCCAAAGCATTAAAAGATAGGTTGCTAAATGCTTTATTTAGAGAAGTGAAAATGCAGTCTTGGCCTCAGAGGAGAAAAAGCTTTAAAAGAAAATAAACCTATCCTTGACACTGATTTACTCTAGGCTTACAGGTCTCATAAGACTGAGAAGCTGCAACATATTTTAGAGGTGCTAGAGATTCCATAAATCCACATGGATGGCCTTCATCCACTGACACTGAGTTCAAGTGCAGAGCACCAAGCAAAAACCCCTGATGGTTCTATAATAGCAAGACAAACATCCCTGTGATAGAAGAGCCTCCCCATCTGGACCCTCAGAAAAGCAGGACAAGCTCAGACAGCAGTGAAGCCCAAGCCATTCACTCAGAGTGCACTAAAATGACAGGACTTCTCAGAGGTTAGAGCATCACACTAAATGCACAGGACAGAAATTAGTAAAAGACATGTACATGGGGACCTCTCTACATGTATACCTATGCACACACACAGCCAAGTGCAGATTTACAAAACCTCCATTTGCTGACCTCCTGCCCTCTGTAACTGTTTATTTGCTTTGTAGCAATATAGTCAATGTTAAAAAAGCTCATACCATCATGCCTCATGTCTTTATTCAATATATCCAAATATTAATAGGCAGAGAAACTCTGGCCCTGTTTTATATTGCTTGCTAATAGTAGCTTTGGGGAGATTTTCAAGTATCTCTGGCACATGAGCAAAATGTTATAACAGCCATTAGCTAAAGCAGAAAAATAAATTTTATAAAGTATTAAATTTGGTCTTTGATGCTGACCAAATAGCAGTACCAATAATATGAGTCAACACATGAGCATATTCAGCAACTCTTCTACATTTTTCTTAAGGGATAGACAAGATCTCACTCTGTTGTCCAGGCTGGTCTCAAACTCCTGGCCTCAAGCAATCCTCCTGCCTTAACCTCCCAAAATGCTGGGATTACTAGCATGTGCCACTTCGCCCAACCCCAGCAACCATTTATTACTTTGGATTTTATTGTTGTTGTTTCCTTCTTGGGATTTATTAAATTGCATAAAGAAACATCTCAGTCCCCAGTCATAAACTCAGCTGTTGTCTGAGATTCATGTATGCACTGGCAAACTCTTAGAGAAAGACTAATTTTTAAATAAATCGACAAAAAATTGCACTAAAATTAAATTAATTAAAATTTTAGGGAGGGATAATCTAAGGGTCTGAGAAACAAGCAAAATTGAATTATCTTATACTGGAGGTCTACAAAGCAAGGGGAACAGTAATAAAAGTTTGAATTTTGAAGTCACAGATGTAGGTTTAAATCATTGCCCTGACATTTACCAATAGCAAGATAATAACCACGTCATAGGGCCACACAAAGTCTCAATTTCTTCACCTGTAAAATAGAGAAAGCAGCATCCAATTCCCACAATTGATATGGGATTAAATAAAATAATCCACACAAAGCCCTTAGTAGAATGCCTAGTACATAGCAAGTGCTCAGCAAAGGCTATATGTTACCACTGATAGTATTGGATAGATTTACAAGGAAGGGAATTCTTTAACTAAAATCAAGAGATGTCTTGACAGTTAGCCAAGTGTCCCAAGATGCTGAAAGACAATGTGAATCTGACATTCTCAGTAGCATAATTTTCTGACTTCACAGTCTATTCACCTGGAGATTGGAGGTAACAAATCTGAACCCTCAGCTTTGGTGTCTATTTGATGTGCACAGAAAACAGTGAGTTTTTGTTTGTAGAGATTATTCTGTTGCTTGAACTATAGGGAAAACTAGTGGGCACATTGCTAATAAAGCTGTACCTCTGGCCTGCAGGCTTCCTGAATATCAATGGGTATTTAAGAGAAGGGGACCATAGTTTTCATGGATGCAAATAGATTAATGACAAAAAGAAAACTTGGGAGAGATCAAGTGTTTTCTGTGGCCTCTTCTAACAGTCTTATAGCCATGGGTGCTACTGTTTTGTAAACAGAAAGACCTGCATTTAGGTATTTATTTTCAGTGTCTTCCCTTTTTAACTAATGATGTCCCTATAACATGTCCTTTCACCTGGCCCAATAGCCTGAGGAATCTTCCTAAATTTCTCATTACGAAGTAACTCAACCTTCAGTTCTTAGCCCTGGTTCTTAGTCTCATCTGCAAATTAGAATCACCTGGGGAGCTTTTGAAAGTCCTGATGCACAGGCCACACCCAGACCAATTGAACCTGACTCTCTGGGGGAGGAATCCACCCATCTGGAAGTTGTAAAGCTCCCCAGATAATAACAACGTGCAGCCAATGTTGAAAACCACAGTTGAGCTAAACAATGTAGATATCATTATGTCTCACAATACATTGAGAAAACAAACACAAGCCCAAACAGAGGTTGGTAATCAGTTAATCCTGAAGATTTACCTAATAAATTGACAAGTCAGATGTTGCTGGCAATCAAATTGATGTGCACACACACACACACACACACACACACACACACACACACACACACACTCTTCTACCTGCCCTAGTTTGTTATGATTACCATCTGGGAGAGGTATTTCTGCCCCCCTTTCTTCTCAGGAAGTTTACTGTCTGTACACATCTCATACCCTCAACATGATGATTTAGGAGACTAACTCCTCACCAAAGAGATGGTAACCTTTGAGATACAGGAAAATAAGCAGGTAAGGACCTTTTTTCCTTCCTCCAGTAGATGAGGGGCAGAATAAGTACATCTGGGTGGTCTCAAAGTCACATCAGAGCAGAAAGGAAATTAGGAGAGATAACCCCACCTTCTGTATTTGCTATGTAAAGCACTCCAAAGATAAGCTACATCAGCCATCTTATGAAGTGAGAGAAGATAAATTTTAATCTAACTTGTATTTTAAGGACTCCAACTTGATAAAGTTGAGAATATTCATGTTTTATTTTTCAGCTTTCAGACTCAGCAAGGACACAGAAAGCAATGAATCCTCTTCACTTCTACTTCTGAGCCACAGACAATCACAGATAATCCCTGACTTCTCTCCCTCTGCTGTAACTCAGAAACTAAGACTGTGGATTTGCTTGGCACCTTCCTTCAAACCAGTTTGTTTGCATATTTTTGCCTGGTTTAAAACCATTTTTGTATTTTCTCTGGCCTAGTTCTTGGCAACAGAGTCTCTTCCATGACTGGGGTTGAGAATAGTGAAGCAGAGAGAGCCTTTTGCCTGGCACATGGACTTCCAGTCCATAGGACTCCGGGTGAAGGCACCTGCTTCAAAGGCAGCAAGAGGAGCCGGGGAGAGAGACAAGCAAATGCAGTGACAGGGAAAGAGACAGGCTAGGAGTGGCCTTGGGCCTCTCGTGGTTGGCTGATTCAGCTTGCATATGCAGAAATGAAAAACAGCTTCCCATGGAAAACAGGGTCTCAATTTGAACATATGTGTAACAATAGACTGCTGTGCCAGGGGAGTGGGAGCCTGGTTAATTTTTCTCTGAGGGCCCCACCGAAGATGGTTTGGGAGCCAAAGCCCTGAGGGTTTATGGACCATGACAGATGGCCATCCCCATACAGTCCGCAGCACCATTCTGTGTCCTCCTGGACCATGACAGATGGCCGTCACCATACAGTCCGCAGCACCATGTCCTCCTGTGCCTCATCTGTGGCCTCTTCCCCCTCTCTTTGCTTCCTTTTATTCCCAGAGCTTGTTCAAGGTTTATAATCATCAGGCTGACTATATAGCACCAAGGTATTTTCTTTTCTTTTCAGGATTCAGAGAGTGTCCTCAGTTCTAAAGTCCCTTTAGTAAGCAAATAATCATCTAATTTTACAGACTTTAGGCCCAGTTCTTATCTTTCTTAAGATTAGTCTTTTTAAATCCTCTTTAATTTGTTCCTCTAGTCTAGTTTCTTGCCTGCTTCTTCTGTTTCCCTTTCAACCTTTTGTCTCCAGCTCTTGGTTATAGAAATCATCAGCATTATTTTGACAACAGTAGCGCTATTTATTTGTTCCCCTATTTGTTACGTGCTGGGTATTTTATTGTTGTTCTTCTTTTTAATTTTTTTTTTTTTTTTTGGTCAATTCCTTCTCTGTGACTCAGTTTCCTTATCTGTAAAATAGGGATAATAATAAAGAGCTATTGTAAAGATGAACAAGTTAGTTTTTGTAAATCACTTAGAACAGTGCCTGTATGTAATAAGTGCCTATCAATGTTACTTACTGTTATTTACAGCAAGTAACATTAAATAAAAATAACTTACTGTTATTTACAGTAAAGTGTTGGCTTGGAAATACAAGTGGGGTCAGAGATGAGTGGAAGAAGTGGAAAATGAGTAGAAAGCAGGAATATTTTGAATGTCTACCTGATAAATACAGTTCATAGTAATTCTTACATAATTTTACTGGGCAAGAAGTTCAAAATTCAAGATGTATATTAATCTCTTCTCACACTGCTATAAATAACTACCTGAGACTGCATAATTTATGAAGAAAATGAGTTTAACTGACTCACACTTATGCAGGCTTAAGAGGAAGCATGACTGGGAGGCCTCAGGATACTTACAAGCGTGGTAGAAGGTGGAGGGGAAGCAAGCACATCTTACCATGGTGGAGCAGGAGAGAGAGAAAAGAGGGAAGTGCCACACACTTTCAAACAATCAGGTCTCCTGAGAACTCATTCACTATCACAAGAACAGCAAGGGGAAAATCTGCCCCCATGATCCAATCACCTCCCACCAGGCCCCTCCTCCAATTCAACATGAGATTTGGGTGGAGACACAAATCCAAACCATATCATATATTTTGGATTACTTTCCCAAAAGGCCATTACATTGTATTTGTCCAAATTTTAGCAGCTTTCACTCCTTTCACTTAACCTGGAAAGACTTGCCTTGTAACTCAGACCCCTAAATTTGGTGTTTCATTTTCTGGAGGTGCTCAATGTTATCAGGTTATGCATTGAAGTAAGTTTCTCCATATCTTTAATGCTGAATGTGTCTTCTGACCTACGAATGTCTGAAGGGTCAACTGAGTCCCTAGAAGAATATCTGCCTTTCTGGATTAAAGAGACCTTTCATTAGACCCTGGCAACATCTAAAATATGCTCCTTTAATTCTTTCTTCATGCACATAATTTATGGTCTGTGTGCAGCCTCCCACACATCGGGTGCTTTCCAGTGACCTCCCGTAGGCTAACTCTTCATTTTTTTGGAAGATGTTTTTCTCATCTACTCTGATGACCAGCTGCCCTCAGCCAGGTGGCCACAGGGGGCTGTTACCCAAACACCTGGGTGTTTTGATCTGCCACACACATTTTTCCAGGCCTTATAATAAGGCTTTTAAAAAAAAAAAAGTGGTCAAATGTTCCTTTTCATTTTCTCTTCTCAATGACTAAGCCCATTGCCTCTTTCTGTGTCTTTAGGAAAATCAGACCCACAAAGAACCACCCTCAACCCCAAATAAGAGCAGACTACCGAGCAGATTTGGGACACATGACATCCTAGATTTTTTTCCAGGTTAATTTAAGTGAAGTTGCTACACTATTTCTTGCCTATGATCTCCTATTAAATGAATATCATATTTTTCTCAGCAGCTGAATATGCCAGCAACCCCTCAGGCAATGTCAACGTGGAGCTTCCTGTATGTTCCAGGAATGGTGCCTAGGAGCTGGGGATAACCTAGACACAGCTTCTGCTCACCTGTAACTTAGAACACTATCTTTGGCCTCAAGATAACTTCGATAAGAGATAAACATAGAAATTGTTCTCTACTTCTAATATCCATTAGAAAAGTCCCTTTAAAAAAAAAAACTCCTTTTTCTGAGGCAAGCCTTAAGGTGTGGAGCACAACTGCAATATTTAGGTAAGGATTGCCTTAGCCATATGTATACTATGTGTATTTAATTATATTTGTGTCTAGCCTTAAAGGCAAATCTGATGCTTCACATTTGGGAGGTATAATATTACATGCAACAGACCCCTGGTGTAAACTGATTTCGACTCTTTGAGTAACTCCAAATAGTAATTAAGAACTTAGGAGTTGGAGCCAAATGATGTGGCTTTAAATCCTACTTTTGACACTTACTGACTTTGGCAACCTTATTTCTTATTAACCTCTCTAATCTCCCTTTTTTCCCTTCTCTCTGAAAGGCAATAGTACCACCTATGTTACAGAGTTATTATAAATATCTGACATTAATATATTTCAGATACAGTGCCCTGGCACTCACTGGGCAATCACTAGAGGTAGTTAATAGCTGTGACTGTGGTCATCATTATAATGTGTGATAACATGTCATCTTACCCAAGTGCACTTTGAATTGCACATGCTCTGAGAGTGGTGTGCAGGAGGAACTCAGTGAATAAACTTATATACTAGCTCAAGAAACTTTGCTGAGTTGCTACTCATTGTTAATCACCCTTGAGTGGCAAAATCTTTGTTCTTTTTTTTTGTTAAGAAAAAAATGTGTATCACATGAAAAAGATAAATAGATATATATTTCAGTGAGGATATGATTTAGGAGAATGCCAGTCAACTGTATAGACATTTCTATATTTGTAATTTCAAGGAATATTTGAACATCTTAAACATATTTCTTATAGATACTACTGTTTTAATCATATTTTATTATTTTACGATCCTTATAACAAAGAGGATAGATTTTGCTAAGTAAAAGTGAAACACTGTTTCCTACTAGATGAAGTGATAAGAGCAGGGGTCAGCTGGCAAACAAAAAAAAGAGTAGCTGGCACTTCCTCTTCTTCCCCAGGGACTGATGATGAAAGGATCAAGGGCTCCACAAACAACTCAGGAGTGTGAGCCACAATTCTAGGAAAGAGAACTGTCATTCTAATCTTCTAGCTGCTAAGGAACATTCAGTGGCTCTGTGAATGGCCAGCTTTGGTAGCACAATCAAAATCCATAGCTGATCTTTAGAGGATCCACTAAGACATTTCCAAGGAGTCTTATGGTTGTCATGGAAGTGTACACTCAAATTGTCATCAAGAGAACCCATTGTGGGGAGCATGATTGGCTTGTAAGTTCCAGCTGCCACCCTTTGAATTTACCACTCTAAAGCTATCCTTCCCCCAGACTACTCACAGCCAGCAAGTGAGCATCGTAAGAGGGCAGGTATGAGGGCCAGCCCATTGCTGCCCAGTGAGAATTCTTCTAAGAGACACTTTTGCTCAGGGAACCCATCATCCTGGCTGAAACTTTCTCAGAGCTGTGCTACAGTCTGAGACCCTGTCTACCCAATTCTTCCTTCCCTCTCTCTTTTTACAGGTGTCAGACCTGCCTTGTAGTCTGAAGACTCTTCCTGCCTATAATTGCTCCCTTTCTCTTTATCTTCCCAGGCATTTCCTCCAATAAAACTCTTATAGGTCTTATCCCATCTTGGCTGCTTCTCGGAGGATTTGAACTGGCATTCCTGTCCACCAGATGTGATTCACAAAGTAATTGGATATATTAGCCTCTGAGTGGAAAATCAATTAGTAGTGACTGCCCGGAGCACCCTCTTGTGAAAATCTCTGAGACTAAGTCTGGGCCCCCAGGAAAGTGTGCTACAATTGATTATCAATGTCTGCAATGGGCATAGAAGGGAATTGAAAGGCACACATGCCTTGTATTTGTCCATCATGAACACAGTAGTTAGGTCATGCTAGCCTAGGCTTTTAACCTTCCTATCAAGTTATTTAGTGTTGTTAAATTTTAAAATTCAAAATGTTGTAAAATTGCAGTTAAAATGCAGATCTCTTAGCTAAATATCAGTGCCTCTAAACTCGACATCTCTTCTAATGGCAAGCTAAAAGTAAAGCAAGGTACATGTTTTTACTCTTTTTTTAATTTTATTTTTAATTTCGTGGGTATATAGTAAGTGTATATATTTATGGGGTTCATGAGATATTTTCATACAGGCATACAATGTATAATAATCACATCAAGGTAAGTGGATATCCATTACCTCAAGCATTTATCATTTCTTTGTGTTATAAACAATCCAATTATATTCTGTTATTTTTGTTTACAGTAGTAGCTCTGTTGTGCTATCAAATACTAGATCTTATTCGTTCTATCTAATTATATATATTTTTGTATCTATTAACCATCCCCACTTCCCTCTTCCCCACCCCCACCTCCACCACCCTTCCCAGCCTCTAGTAACCATCATCCTACTCTCTGTCTCCCTGAGTTCAATTATTTTAATTCTAACTCCCACAAATAAGTGGTAACCTGTGAAGTTTGTCTTTCTGTAACTTGCTTATTTCACTTGACATAAGGTCTTCCAGTTCTAACAAGGTACACATTTTAAGCCTCAATTTCTTCAACAATAAATAAGATCTAAATATTTGCTACTTCCCAGAATTATTGTGAAGTTTAAATCAGATTATATTAGGAAAGCTTGCAGCAAAATATTCTGCTATTTTACAAGAACTCAGTAAGTGTTAATGTTTAATATTATGGTGCCACTTGACACATAAAACCAACCATAATTTTAAGGTGCATATCTTTATATATTATACTGATTAATAGTTAATTCAAGACAGCACAGCATGGCTTGCTCATGCATTTAACTAAGGAATATGACAAACTCAACCAAAGTAATAATATGGTTGGGTTTTTCTCCCTTCTTTCTGTAATATGGGCGTCTCACATGGATTGCACGGTTATTAGAAGTTCAGGTCATTTACATAGTGTACAAATAGCTAGATGATGAGACAAATAACATTCTTTGAATTCTGGAAAGATCGTCCTTTAAAAATAATTTGTCGTCAGTAAGAGAGACTGAAGCATAACACTGTAAATTAATAATGACCTCATGACACTTCCTATATACTCAATAAAGAGTTCTCGTCAAAATCAATACATAAGGGACGCTAATTTTAAGACGATGGGACTTCCTTTTGAAAAAAACATAATAATGTATTTTTGGTCAGCTCCATCTGCTGGGTCTTCCGAGTCACATCATTCCCCTCCAGGCATATGTTCCCCAGGCCTCTCTCCCTGTCTGAGCCACCTCCAACACACACAGCTTCATTCCAGATAAACTTGCTCACTATTTCACTAGGAAAATTAAGCCATCAATCTTCAACTCCCTAAGTTTCCTTCTCCTACCCCTATAAACTTGTCTATATCCAACCCATCTCTGCCCCTTCTAGGCCCTCTTCCAGTTCAAGCTTAATCCTTCTTCATGAAGCTTGATCCCTTTCCTCTATGCTGGAAGCTTGTTCAGTTATCATTCCTTCTCCCTCCTTCTTTATATTGGATTTTTTATTATGCCAAGCCATATTCAACAGCATAGCACATTCATGTTAAGTCATTTCTCACTTCAGAGAGCCCTCACCTGAACTACATCTCCTTCTTCCATCCTTCCTGTCATGAGACAGTTTCTCATAGTTCTAGGTTCCACTCTTTTACCTCCAAGCTGTCCTTCAAACTCTACAGTCTGATTTCTGCTTTGAGCTCACTCTACTGAAGCCACCCTGATAAAGGGCACTACTGACCTAATGTGCAAATCTTATGAATATTTTAAGTCTTTATCTTACAGGATTGCTTGGAAGCTCTCAACATTACTGTTTCATTCTAGAAACTTCCTTTATTGGTTTCCATGCTATCCCTCTCTCTTTACATTCCTTCTACTTCTACTACCATGCTTTCTTATTCCTCCTTTGGCAACCCTTCTTCCTCTGACCATTCTTTCATAACTCATTGAGCAATTAGTTATTGAGCATCTGCTATGTGTCAAGCACCTTTCCAGGACTGAGGTGAAAGGTTGAACCAGACACAGACCTTACCAGCAGGAACTAAGCACACAGGGAACAGAGAGGCAAACTATCCATTTTACTTAGTACAATAACTCTAAGAAAGCATCTAGAAGGGGTACTTTTCCTGGGGAAGGGATTGCTTTAGAGGTGGGTTTTGAAGGATCGGTAGGAGTCTACTAGGCTCAGAGAGAACAAGGAATGTTCCTGGCAGAGCAATAGCTTGTGAAAAAGCCGGAGGTTAAGATAGAATGTGTATCCGGAGAATCTCAAGTGGGTTAGGTTGACTGGTGCATGTCTTGCTGAGAGGAAATAGTGTTAAGATAAAAGGGATAACATAATAACAAAGGCCCACAAAAATATCTGCTGTTACCCACATTTCTATACTCGGATCTCTTTCCAATTTCATCCATTCCTGTTGCTTTGCCCCTCCCCACTGGATGTTCATGACTCTTGAATCCATAACACTGGTCAGGACCTCATTGCTGAGCACTGGGTCCATAGGTCCAGCAGCCAATAATAAGTACACTTCCATCTGGATGTCCCACAGGCACTTCTAATATGTTGGAAACAAAATTCATAATTTAGCTCTCTCCCTGCCTAAAAACAAAACAAAATGCCTTGTACTCTTTCTGTATTCCCCATTTTAATGCATAATACTGCATTCTATTACTAAAGCAAGAAACCTGGGAACCATCCCTGAATAGTTCCTTTATCTAATACAACATCCAGGTGGGGACTAAGGTTCCATAAAGTAAACTTTGTTATATTTGTATTATGTCTCCTTCTTCTTTTCCTCCACTTTTGCTAATTTAGTTCAGATTCTGCCATCACTTCTCACCTGGACAATGGCTCTTTACTAATTAATCTCCCTGCATGTAACTGGAGAGCATCCAGTCTACCCTCTATAAAATGCATTGAGTGATGGATCTAAAACAGTGCTTCCCCAACGTTAATGCTATCCAAAACGTAACCTGATTTGCCAAAACATGGGCCCCTTTCCTGGAGACTCTTATTCGGTAGCTCTGGGTGGGGTCTGATAATTTACACTTCTAATAAAGCTCCAAGGTGATGCTAACACAGCAAAAATACAAGCCACACCTGCAGCAGTGCTGATCTAAAACCATCTGATACAGTTACTCTACTGCTTAAATTCCTCAATCATTCTCTATTGCTTAGGGAACTTCAAAGGCTTCACTTTGCGATTTAAGACCTTCAATGATCTAGCCACTGCCAAGCCCTGCCACAGGGTTTCTCATCACGCCCCTGACCTGCATGTGCCATCTGCAGCTCTTCTGAGCTACCTGCAGCTTCCTAAATTTATTCTGCCTTTGTTCATGCTCGTAAATCTCTTGCCAGCACCCCTGGCCTCACTGTCCTCTTCCTGGCAAATACCTAACCACCTTTTCAAATTCACCTCAAAAATAGCATCCACAGTGAATCCTCACACAAGCCACCTCCCCGCTCCATCCCCCCAAAACTGACAATCCTCTCTTTCGCAATTGCGCTATTTAAGTACTTATATTTATTATGAATCCATAAACACTTCACTTTACACACTTCCATAACTGTCCACTACTTGTCTACTTGACAACTGCATGCTCTTCAAGGGCGGGACTATGACTCATTCATATTTGTATCTGCAAACCCTATAGTACCCTTTACCTAGCAGGTGCTCCACAAATGCTGAATGAGCAAATATCATCATAGTTACAAATCATTAGATATTTACAATATGAGAATCATTGTAATAGACACTGTACATACATACACAGACATAATATATACACACAAATTCATTTAATCCTAACAACTCTAGGAGGTACATATATTATAATCCCAATGTTACAGGAAAGGAAACCAAGGCTTATAGAATTTAAGAAACTTTTTTGCAAGGTCACATATCTAGTAAATCACATATCAGTAAGTAACAGAGCCATAAATTAAAGTCACGTCTGATTTTAGACTCCAATCGCTTCACTACTGTGCCCTCCTAAAGTGTAACTATGTCATAAAATTAGCATGTTGCCAAGGATTCCACCTCAACACCACATTGTTCTATAGTTAAGAACCTCAAACATTAAGAAGAAATAACCTAAGTATAGAAGACTCCACTAAATAAATCCATAAAACACCATACCTGGCTTATGAAAATCTTCATTGCTTTTGTTCCTAGTGCGTTGTCACTTTTGATTTTAAAATAAGAAATTAAGAATACCAGCAATAAATATCTAGGTCTTTGCCCTGTATATTTTAAGAGGAAACAGTCCTTTGTAATAATAATAATTATTATTATTATGGCATTATTCTATCCCAGCATTTGTCAAATAAAACTAGCTCCTGAAGATGCTCCAGGAAAAATAAATTGTCAAATAAATTTGGAAACCCTGTACCACAGAGTCTGCTTCTTGGAGATTCATAATGCATGTATGTTAAAACCTTCTAGACATCCTGCAGTTTAGATTTGAAAAAAGCTACATATATTCCTCGAGTGTCCCAAACGTATTTGATCATAGAACCCTTGACAAAGAACTAATGTTCTGTAGAGCACACTCCAGAGAACACTGATTTTAGCCATGTCTTTTTGGCTTAAAATAAATGGCACAAAGCTGCACAGCTGACATTTTTTGCCATGTCCATATACTTTGAACTGAGCCAGTTCCACTCAGGGGATCCTTAGTCATGAGCTCATTACTTTCATTGTCTTTGAGCACCAGGAGCTGTATTTTTACTATTTTACTTGCAAAGCTTTGAGACTTTGTATCATAATTTTTTTCATGTTAGAGAGAAATTTTATTGGGTTCTTAATATATGGATCACAAAAAGATATACAATTCTTAAAAGAGTTGGTGTAAAAGTTAAAGTGGATGAGAATATAATAAAGGGTAAAATTAGCATTATGGTCTTTAGAGCTATGTCCCAAATTTAGCTCTAACTTTCCAACGGCTAAAGCAAAAAGAGAAAAAATGTTACAAAGACGCATCATGTCCTTAAAAGGAAGATAAACCAACCACTCACTAGTAACATGGGTTTTCCTGGTACTGAGACGTCAGAGCAATATCTTGTGGGACATTATGGGGTGTGGTGGACAAAGCCATTAAACACATCCTACAGTAAAATCAATTGCAAAGGATGCTCAGCTGTTGTTTAGGAAAACCTGTGCTGTGAACCAAGAGCAGTTCAAACTGAAGTGCAGTTAAGCTAACGCACTTCCATAAGGAATGAGGTAGACAGTTCTCTGATGGTCTTCTTAATCCAAGGGAAAAACTTTTCTATCTAGAGGAGTGTGTGGACTGTAACATCTGCTAATGCTCCTTCATAATTATTTCTTGCGACAAAGATTTTGATAGGGATTGGATGGAAAGAAATCAGGGACTGGAGGTTAGATCATCAGTGTTGTTGGTTAAGAGCAGATCCATATGCTTTGATATTGAACAGTGGTCTGGGGGAGTGGTGAGAATAACACCCAGCTGTAAGAAATATTGGTTCACCTTTCTTAGTCTGTTTGTGCTGCTATAATAAAATAACATAAGCTGAGTAGCTTATAAACAACAGAAATTTCTTTCTTCCAGGTTTGGAGACTGAAAAGTCCAAGATCAAAATGCAGGCAGGTTCAACAACCAGTGAGGACCATATAAGGCAACTTCTCACTATGTCCTCACTTGGTGGAAGGGGCTAGCAGGATCTCTGGGTTCCCTTTTATAAAGGTACTAATCCCATTCATGGAGGTGGAAACAGTTCCCAAAGGCCCTAACTCCAACTCACCTTGGTGGTTAGTATTTCAACATATGAATTTTGGGGGGATACAAACACTCAGACCATAGCATCAGCCATATGGGATATGAATCTATTTGAAAAGATTCCAGATTCCAAGATACCTGCAGGAGTAGAGGGAGGAGAGTTCCACACAGCTTGCAGGCCAACATGTGCTGGGCCAACTTGTTCCCTTGGCAGCCTGTGAGTCAGCTGCACAATTATGCTTGCTGCTCACCGCTCATTTCTGGCTCCATCGAACAACATTTCATTGGCTTTCCAGTGTCTCTTCTGTGCACCATGTTTGACTAAACTCTTTGATCTAGACCAGCACAATTAAACATCTCTGACAGTGGCATCATTGGCAATGTACAACATGAAACCAGGCAGAAGAAAACAATAGCAGCCTATTTTCCAGCCCTTTAAAGTTCACTCTGAGAAATTCATGTTTCATGGAACTCTGGCAGTCTCATTTCCTCATCAGCCAACCTAAGCCATGCTCAGGTAAAGTTGCTATGGCTTTTTCCATATAACATTTAAGACAAAGCTACGAGGAATAAAACTGCACCATAAATAATTTGGAAATTTCTTAATGGACAATTTCCAGGGCACAATCTAAGACCTAATATGCTTAACAAATCACTTAAAAGTGAAATAATTGAGTCTTAGAAACCAAATAGATCAGGCTTATAGACTTTTTTAACTTACATAAATTATTTTTAAGCTGTCTTACCTCTTTTCTATGTCCCTATCAACTTTGTTCTCAAAGCAAGCAAATAGGAAGCAATACAAAATGTAAAGACTACTATGGTTTGAATGTCAAATTCAAAAGCTCATGTGTTAGACACTTTATCCCCAATGCAATGGTGTTGGTAGATGGGACATAATGAGAGGTGTTAGGTCACGAGGCCTCTGCCCTCATGAATGGATTAATGCTGCTATAAAAAAGGTTTGTGGGAGTGGGATCCCCCTCTTCTGTTCATCTGCTCTTCTGCCATGTAAGGACACGTTTTTCCTCCCCTCTGGAAGATCTACCATTCAAGGCACCATTTTAGAAGCCGACAGACCAGGCCCTAATCTGGCAGTGCCTTGGTATTGGACTTCCCAGCCCCCAGAACTGTAAGAAATAAATTTCTATTCTTTGCAAATGACCCCATTTCAGGTATGGTATTCTATTATAGCAGCACAAAACAGACTACAACAAATACTAAATCTGAGCTAGTTAGGTAATAACATTTCACTGAGAGAACTTTACAGAGATTTTAAAACTTTCCATGACAACTGTCATCAAAGATTTCAATTTGTTCCAGGCATCAATCTTGCTTTTAGTGACTTTGTTGCTTGTGGAACTGAAAGGTAGAGCCTCCTACTCTCTTCCCTCTGTGCTGGAAGGCAAAACTCTCTAAATGTATTATATATATAAATGTCATATATTAAGACATTTATGAGGGATTCAAGCATAAAGCTGTGATGAACAGAAAATTGATCCTATGATATGCATGAAAAGGCTAATAAAAGGCCCACTATATCAGCAAAGAAAAGTTTACTATGTTGCTGAGAATATGTTAATGTCACATTCTTATTAAAAGAACAATTATAAGTGCAACATGACTCATTTGAAATTTGGTAGCATTGAGGGAGAATTTATTATTCAGAGCAGTAATCACATCTGTGTTGCTTTTTCTTCAGCTCCTAGAGATTTGACATTAAAAATGAAAGAAAAGCCAGACTCTCCATTCCCTTTATTTAAGTAAGCATGCGCAAAAATAAACAAACAAGAAAACACTCTTTCCTATGGGGAAAGCTTTCATAATTAATCATGATTAAGCAGATCTTCTGCAACTTCAGTCCTGGCTGGTCACTCCTCATAGAGATTTCACTTTATTTTTCATAGTAAATTGTGATTAAAAAGAACCTTTGCCTTTTTTTAAAGCCATCAATTTCTTTTACCCACACCTCTCATGGCAATGATCTTTTCTTCACCTGGAACTGCTTCATCTCCAAAATCTTAAACTCCACACTTTTACTATCTAACCACAAAATGCTATCTCACCAGCTCTCAAATCCCTAAATCAGAATCCTTTGTGTTTAAATTTCATTCAGATTTCATGTGGCTTGACTTCTCACTTTTCTCCTCTTAGCATCAGCTCATTCTTCCAGGATAAGCCAACAAGTCATTATTTCAACTCCTCACCAGCTGGAATATTTAATTTCTTCACCCACTTAACCTTTTTGCTTATAAATATTTTTCAAATTCTTTAACCCTTTCTCCACCTACTTTCTGTGTTCCTCTCCCCAGACCATGGATCACCTTTGAAAAAGTTGATACTATCATATCAAGTGCTACCACTAAGAGTTTGTGGTTTTGAAGTTCTGCCAGACCACCTATCAATTTCTTGTCCTGAGCTGGTGAATTTCCTCTTGTATTTCACAAACGGGATATTTTAATATTTCAACCCTATCTCAGAGCCCCTTAGCCCACTCCTTATTTGGTGCTCTCAGGAGATGAGTTTGCCTCTGACATCACAGAAAAATAGAGACAATCCATAATTAATATTCTCAACTTCCTCCTCCTCGCCATCACCAAATTTATCCATAGTCATGCTTCTTTTTAACCTCATTCCCTGTAATCACTGAGGACTATGCGTTCTCTTTCCATGCATCAATATTTATCTTTTCCCATATTCTTTGGGGCTTCTCCGTGCATTTTCTTCCTGTATTTTAACCTTTTGTTTTCAATAGCTCCTTCTTCTCAACCTCCAAATTTTCTCATTGCTTTCCAATTAGTAAAAACCTTCCTTTAATTCAATGTCTTCCTCTGGCCAATTTCCCTAGCTCTCTTCTCTTCTCCTGGGCAACCCCTAGAAAGAATAATCCATAGGCACATCTTTATTTCTTTATCACATGTTCATTTCTCAATTCACTTAAAACTCTTCTAGCACTTTAACCACTTTCCTGAAATTGTCTTTCTGAGGTCAACCAAGGGCCTCTTTATCGAACAGTCTAATGACATTTGTCAGTCCTAATCTCATGGGACCTTGCTGCACCCAGTGTCACAGCAGTTTGCATCTCCTTCCTTGTGAAACTCTCCTTTAGATTCTGTTCTTTACTGAGGTAAATATTACCTTTTGGCTAGTATTTCTCAGACCTGCCTCTTCACTGTTCTGGTTGGATGGGGTTGGAAAGAACCCATTCTAATCATATTTTCTTCTACATACTAGGTGAGGGGAGACTCTTTAGACTTATTTGCAGTTCATTTCCTATCACTCTCACCAAACTGATAGGTAAATATGTACTAGAGCTGTGTATTAGGATTTGGTCTATTCCATCCTCCCCCTTTCCTTAAGATGCATCCTCATTTGCATTCCTCACAATAATGCCTGAAGAACACATTTTTTCAACGAGCTAGTTAGTAAGCCTGGGGCCTTCATTTAGCATTATACAAAGGTCGAAAATTTTATAAATACCATAGAGTGTTTTGCACATTTACAGAAAAATAAAAGATAATTATGTGGAGGTCATTTTCTTAGCAATCTGAATAATGAATTTATTTTATTTAAATGCATTAATAGTAGGCGTGTTTTTACAAAACACTTGAAAGTCTATGTCATTAGCTCCTGAGGATCTAGCTCCAGGGAAATGCTGCCAGAAGGGTTCCATTCAGAAATCAGAGTGTAGCCCTTTTGCCTTGTGTATGGAGCCTTCCCCTTTGTAACCACCAGGCTCACTGCCAGCAGGGTGATGGATTCACAGCTCTTCTCCTTTGCTTCCCAAGCAGCAGCCTCTCTGACAAGAACCCTCTTTGCTCCTGAGCAGCCTATTTGAGGGCAAGCCCTTGCCTGTGGCACTGTAACAACAGCGAGGAGAGCCACATCTTAGAGCTAGGAAGCCCCAAAGCCCTTTTCCTGCTCCAGCCCCGCAAAGGGAGATTTATCCACATAATAAAAACTACCTCGAATGTTAAGGAAAGATGTTAGCAATATCTTCTACATTGTCTCTGAGATTACCAAAGTATGAATGTATTGACTTCAAGGGGATAATGTGAGAAAACAAAGTGGCAGAATCAACAGAAACCCATTCTTCCTGCACAATAACACTTTATTTTTCTGAAATGATTAGGCAAGGTAGAAATGCACTAGTATTCTGGAAATATGGACTGACCTTAAAGTGAAATGTTTAAAAGCTGCCCTTTTGATTATCTGTGAACTTTATTCTGAGCTGTTGATTTTAATTTTCCTTTTTTAATCCACTTGTCCTCGATATGAATTTGAAAAAAAAAAAAAAAGCTATTTTTTCAGTGCTACTATAAATCATCAGACCTGGAACCACAAGCACAGATTTTTTTTTTTTTTTTTTAACGCAAGTCCCCTCTGCCCCACCAAGGGCATGGTGCAGGAATGCATTCTTGTAGCCTGGATGGCGGGGAATTCTTATTCTTACACTAAGACTGCCGACATAGCAATGCAGAATGAGCACTCACAGAAAAATATGACAGAGAAGGACAATAAGACAGAGAAAGACAACCTTTGCCACACATAATTTGCATGAGCAGCTCCTGAGGGGATGGTAGACCCGGCAAAACGTGCGGAAAGAACAAGCTGTTTGTTTGCCATAAGGAACAGAGGTGCAGAAGCCCAGACATGTGACAAGGCAGTCTGTTGTAAAAGGGCCCTTTCTGTCCCAAACCCAGAAGCTTTTCCCAAAGGCACTCTTCAACCCCCAACATGGTGGCACATTCCAAGGGCAATAGATCTCCCAGGCCAGCTCAGCCTTACTAAGGGCAGTGGGATCTGACTAGGCCCGGAAAGAACTCTCTCTAGTAAAGAAGATGGCCATAGAGGCAGTGAGAAGGATGTCTGTGTGTAAGTAAGCACCAGCAAGAGGTTATGTGCTATAGGAAGATAAGCTTTTGCACAACAGAAAGGAGAAGTGCTTTCTAGAGTTCTTACTATTTTTAGTGTCACAGAAAAATATTTACTGTGTTCAATCACCACATCTATTGAAGGCAATTTATGTTCATTAAAAAACGAGCTCATCATTTAAAATTGTAATGAGAGATATCACAACTATGCATGCAGATGTGATTGCACAGAAGTCTGCCAGATTTGGAACCATCCAAACACTCCCTGCCTTATCCTAGGGATCTCCCGGGATATTTACAGCTGTGTGGAGCCCTTTTTCAGCATCCTTCAGCTTGTGGGACATGAGCCTACTGATCAATTCCAAATACAAAGCTCTAGTAGACAGGACAGCACTGTTACATGCTTTAGTGCTGTGCCATTTGAGCACTCCTCATTTGGGGAGTGGGGAGATGGAAAACAGGGCACGTTTCATTACACGGCTTTTCATACATGTGATCATTGCTTAATGTATACTGTACACTCTTGCTGTTCCAAATTAGGCCCTCATGGAAAGAATGATGTAGTCTCTATTTTCGAAAAAAATGGATATAAGCAGGAAAGCTCAACTTATTTATAACCAAGGTATCTCTGTAAATTCTCCACAAACACACCACATGGATTCTAGTAGTCCCTCAGCATCCACAGGGGATTGGCTCCAGTACCCCACAGATAACAAAATCTGCAGATACTCAAGTCCCTCATATAAAATGTAGTAGCATTTGCATATAACCTAGGCACATCCCCCTGCATACATTAAATAATCTCTAGATTACTTATAATACCTAATACAATGTAAACGCCATGTAAATAGTTGTTATACTGTATTGCTTTTCATTTGGATTATTTTTATTGTTCTATTGTATTGATTGATTGATTGCTTGATTGACTGAATATCTTCCATCGTCACTTGGTTGAATCCTCGGATGTGGAACCCACAGATACAGAGGGCTGACTGTATTTTTAAAAGTTCCACGTGACCCTGAAATTCAGGATTGGTTCTGCTCCTCTCCAGGCATCATTACCTGGATGACTATAGACTCTATTCTAAAAGGAAATGGAAAGTAAATTCACAATCATCAAGCAGAAAACCATATCAATGTGTAATTAAGATGGGGTTTCTCAACCCCGGCCCTATTAACACTTTGGGGGCTGGATAATTCTTGATTGTGGGGGCTGTCCTATGCCTTGTAGGATGTTTCTGTAACATCCCTGGCTTCTACACACTAGATGCCAATAGCACATCCCCATACCCAAGTTGTGACAACCCCAAATGTCTCTAGATGTCACATGTACCCTGGGAGCAAAATCACCCCTGCTGGAACAACTGGCTTAAGAAGACTACTGGGGACTTTTAGGAAACTTTTTACTTTTTAACATGGGGGACCTCTAGCCAGGTTTCACAACATAGCTAACAGCTTCAAACAATAATGCAAAACTATTCATTTCTTTCATGTAACTACAGTCATATGTCAACCTATTTCATTCCATCTAATGTTCCTCCCTGCCTTTCCTTCTTACATTTACTTAACATTTTACAGACACAGCACACCATTTAAGCCCTGAGAATACAAAAGTAAATAAAATACAGTTCCTTCACCAAAGGAGTTCAAAATTTTGAGGAAGAAACAGACTTGTAAACAAATAAATACAAGAAAGCCCAAATGCCCTGCCAAACTTGCTATATTATCATTCCTCCATATCCCCTCCCTTTTGGTCCCCACCTAAAGTTCTGACTATTCAGAGGTTTTGAAGATTCAGCATTCCAGCACTTTATCCATCCATCATCCATGATTTTATTTCTCAGCATATGGAATATGGAATTGGCATTGGCATTTATGCAAATTTCACATGTATAGTCACGGGTAGATTTTGACCCACCTGTACTCTGTACAGCTGTGCTCTACTCAGGCATGTGGGTATAAAAAAGAATCCAAGAAGTAGAATCCAAGAAGAAGGATAAAAAGATCAGATTTTAATTTTGCTTTATTAGAATTCTTCAGGGCACAGGCCTGGGCTCTTTTTTATTCTGTATCTCTACCTTTACCCATACGATTTCATGGGTTTAAATAATGGATATTGAGGTTGACTTCCCAAATTGGTTGCACTCCAGGTACAAAATACATTATCTAGGTCAATAGTGAAAATCCTATGATCATTGTCAGTGACTGGTTCAGGGATGGTCAGGCCTAAGCCAATTTGGGTCAATAAGACATAAGCAAAGGTTTGCTGGGGGTTTCTGGAAAATAAGCATTTTTGTTCTTAAAGGAGAGCCATAGTTAGCCAGTCCACTCCCTTACTCCTCCTCTTCTTCTCCCTGCCTTTCGATATGAATGAGGAAGCCCACAGTTAGCCTTTTTTTCTTTAGAGAAAGCCATAGTTAACCAGTCTCTCTCTCTCTCTCTCTCTGTTTTTCTTCCTCCTCCTCCGTCTCCTCTCCCTCCCTTCCAATATGAATGAAGAAACCTGTAGCTCTGACTTCAGCTATGAAACAACAAACTTTGGGATATGGAAGACACTACTGCAGTACAATGAAGAAAAGGGAATATTTAGGTCTTTGAAGATCTTACTGAAGTACTGGATGAGGCTGGACACAGTGGCTCACACCTGTAATCCTAGCACTTTGGGAGACCGAGGCAGGCAGATCACTTGAGGTCAGGAGTTTGAGACTAGGCTGGCCAACATGGTAAAAGCCTGTCTCTACTCAAAATCCAAAAATTAGCCTGATGTGGTGGTGGGCGCCTGTAATCCCAGCTGCTCGAGAGGCTGAGGCAGGAGAATCGCTTGAACCTGGGTGGCGGAGGTTGCAGTGAGCCGAGATCACACCACCGCACTCCAGCCTGGGCAACACAGCAAAACTCTGTCTCAAAAAAAAAAAAAAAAAGTACTGGATAAACCCATCCAGAAGCTTATGTATGTCCAGGTTTCCTCTTATGTGAAATAATAAATGCCATTATCATTTAACCTAGTTCGATTTGGGTTTCCTGTTACATGTAGCAGAAAATAACCTAACTGATACAATTACCTATATGCATATAACCAAAATTTTTATCTCAGCCATAACTTCCACCTTATAATCCAGATTTAGATATCTGTCTACTTGACATCTCCACCTGATTATATAATGTTCAGACAAAACTTACTTGTCCAGAAAAGAGCTCCTGATTGCCCCTTCTCCTCCCAAATCTGCTTCTCTCCTGGGCTTCCCCACCTCTATAAATGTTACCATATGCTCAAGCCAAGCCACAGGGGTTGTCCTCAAACTATCCTCTTCCTCTCAGCCATATCCAAGCTACCCACCACTTCTGTCTACCCTACTTACAAAAATAAAAACCCAAATCTTCACACTCTTTTTCTCTCTACTCCTAATTTCTAGGCCAAACTACCACGCTCTCTCACTTGGACTCATGCACTGGCCTCCAAACCAGCCTCCTGCTTCCCCTCTAGTCCCTCCTGTAATCTCCTCAGAGCAGCTAGAGTAATTATGTCAAACCACAAATCAGATCATTGGCTTTCCTGCCTAAAACCCCCCAAGCAACTCTCACCAAACCTAGAACAAGACTTAAATCTTAGGTCTTGGCCTAAAAGGTCCTCGGTGCTCAGCACCCTGGCTGACTCTGCAGCTGCCTGCCTGGCCCTCTCCACGCTCGGCTGCATATCCCTCAGGCCAGGCTCATTCCCATCTCAGGGTGCCACACTTGTTTTCCTCTCTGCCAGGGACTCCCATCCTTCCAAAACTTTCTTTGGTTGGTTTCCCCCATTATTTGTGTCTCAAATTGAGCATCACCTCCTCACAGAGGCCTTCACGGGCCAACCCAGTCATTATCACATGGTCTAGTCTTACCTCCTTCCCTTGCTGATGTGGTCTTTGTGACTTTCTTACTTACCCAGCTGGCTGTGCTTACTAGACAACCCCAGGAGGGCAGGGTCATGCCAGCCTTGTTCACTGCTGCGTTACCACTTCCTAGAACACTGCTTACCACAGGGGAGGCGATAAGTAAATATTTGTTAACTTGGTTGAATGAATGGATGAATGGATCTAAGGGTGGACAGATGGCTTATGGAGAAGTACTCTTTGGCTTTATTAACTGTTTAATTTTGCTGAAAAGACATTTACAAAAACCACCTTGGAAGCATGCACACAATGAAGCTGACTCTCTGTGTTGGAAGACCCACTAGGATTCTACTAGTCAGGGGCCATGAACAAAACAAATAACCTTCCTGTGTCTGTTTCTCATCTGTGAACTGAATTACTAACAGTATCTACCTCACATAATTACTATGAGAACTAAATGAAATAATATTTCAAAGGGCCTTAGAGCAAGGTCTAGCACACAATGAACACTGTCTAGGTTTTACTATTATTTCATATTCTCTGATAATTATTCCAGAGCCCCTCTCCAGAGCAGGAGTGGGTAAATTATGGCCCAGATGTCAAATCTGGTCCTCCACCTGTTTTTGTAAATAAAATTTTATTGGAATTCAGTCACACTCATTCATTTATATATTTTTCATGGCTATTTTTACTTGATAATAGCAAAGTTGATAGGCTGGGGGTGATGGTGCATGCCTAGTCCCAGCTACTTGGGAGGCTGAGGTGGAAGAATCACTTGAGCCCTGGCCAACATAGTGAGACCTTGTCTCAAAAAAAAAAAAAAGCAGTGTTTCATTCATTGCAAGAGAAAGGCAATAATAGTACTTAAAATACAGGCCGGGCGCAGTGGCTCACGCCTGTAATCCCAGCACTTTGGGAGGCCGAGGCGGGTGTATCACATGAGGTCGGGAGTTCGAGACCAGCCTGACTGACGTGGAGATACCCCGTATCTACTAAAAATACAAAATTAGCTGGGCATGGTGGCACATGCCTGTAATCCCAGCTACTCAGGAGGCTGAGGCAGGAGAATCGCTTGAACCCAGGAGGCAGAGGTTGCAGTGAGCCAAGATCGCGCCATTGCACTCCAGCCTGGGCAACAAGAATGAAACTCTGTATCAAAAAAAAAAAAAAAAAAAACCTTAAAATGTGTACTATGTGTCACTTTACAGAAAAAGTTTGCCAACCATTGTTTTACAGTATATCCCAAAGGTTTATATAGATGTATGTATAAAGAGAGCAAGGATGGCTCTTTATGTCTAGCTGAATTTATAAAAGAAAAAAATACACCTACATATAGCCCTTAGCATCTGGACCCTGGTTTGATCTCTTAGGCCTCAAGTTGTCTGATGTTATGTAAAAGCAAAAGGCAAAGCTGTCAGTGCCAGGGACAAGATGAGCTGCTACATCTACACAAGATTGATCAGGAAGTCACCTGAACACAGAGGAACACTGCTGATGGTTGTGTTAACTTTCCTAGCAATCCCTTTTTTAATTGACAGAATCTCAGTAATTACTTATGGTCCACTGGTGGAACAATCCATAGAAAAAGGATTTACAAAGAATTTCTTAAGCTTAAAAACAAAATAGTTACACGGATATTAACTAATCAAAGCCCTCAACATCAGCATCTAAGCTATGTCTCCAATTTCTTCTGGTGCATACTGTAGGCTGGCTTACATAAAACGCAGCTTTATTTCAACTTTATTCTCCTTTGCCTGCCTCTGCTATAGAGATTGGAAAACAAACAACACAATATAATTTTCCAGCATCTCTTTGAATAAGAGATATTTATATGTCACAACTCCGGACAAAAAGATGCAAAGAAAAGCTGTTGGCATCACCTTTCCAATTTTTATCTTTTTGCCCTGAATAGACACAGTATCTCAAGCTGCCACAACTATTGTGATCACAAGAGAACAGAGACATCAGTGAGAATCACTTTGAGTCTTTAATCTAAACCAACACCAGCAGTGCCTACCTCTGCCCTGGACTTGATGTGCAAAGAATAAACCACTCTTTATCTGCTGTTGGTGTTATCTCTTACTTACCTCTAACAAAAATCCTTCCTAAATGATGTATTCCCCAAACAGCAAACTGGCGAACTAGGGAAAGGCAACATGTTGTAAGAGAAAGGGTGCAGGACTAGACATGAAAAGATCTGGACTCAAATTCTGACCCTTTCATTTATCAACAAGCAGACTTAACGGCATTAACATCATTTGCCTCCTCTGTAATTCCAAGTGTTTACCTACCTCTGAAGGTTATTTAAGGCTCAAGTTAGGAAACAAATGTGAACATGCTCACAGATAAACTACAAAGCTTATGTAGAACTATGATTAAAGATATGCCACCAAGAAAAATGATTTCAATTTTTAATCACACATTTATAATACTCCATTGTGAGGAAACAGAGTTTATTTTATTTTCTCTTTTTTGATAGTGTATTTGGTCATCAACAGGCACAGCTGGTCAGAGAAGCTAAACATCCCTACTGGCCAAAGGAAAAGAAATGGATGTCCACCAGTTGTGTTGGCTCACACCTGTAATCCCAGCACTTTGGGAGGCCAAGGCAGGTAGATCATCTGGGGTCAGGAGTCTGAGACCAGCCTGGCCAACATGGAGAAACTCCGTCTCTACTAAAAATACAAAAATTAGCTGGGCATGGTGGCGCATGCTATAATCCCAGCTACTCAGGAGGCTGAGGCGGGAGAATCATTTGAACCTGGGAGGCAGAAGGTGCAGTGAGCCGAGATCGTGCCACTGCACTCCAGCCTAGGTGACAGAGCAAGACTCTGTCACAAAAAACAACAACAACAACAAAAAAACAGATGTCTAAATAAGGGTTAATCATGCCCGCCCAATACTTGAAACTTTGCCTGCTTTGAATTAGACTGCAGTCTGGATTCTACCTAGTGCTGAATCTGCTTCTCCATTTTTAAGACATAAAATGTTAGTGTTTTAATGTATGAAAAAGTACATTAATAAATATAGCATTAATGTTGCAATAAAGAATTATGTAGCATTTCCCCAATTCTCATAGAAAATATCTGCTTAAATGGAAAAAACAAAACAAAACAAAACAACACGTAGACTTCAGGCTGTGTTTAAAGAAAACACTATTTTCTCACACTGATTTTAGGGGGATATACGTTCCCAATCACCAGATGTCGAAAACAAAAATCTGTTCTTAACCCATCTTCTATGTGCTAATTCCTGTAATTCCTGATTTATATACTTTAGCTACACTAACTTTAACATGCCAAAGATTTTCATATTTGAATATCTAAGTACCTATATAGTAACAAACCAGCTTATGAAATAGAATAAGAACCTCTTTAAGTTTCCCTGTACACTCTTTCTCAACCCATCTCCCTCCCTCCTCATCAGAGCAAACTCCGTCTTGAATTTTTGTTAATCATTCCTTTGCTTTTAAGGGGGCTTTTTACCACAAAGAGGGGCGTGTGTGTGGGTGTGTGTGTGTGTGTGTGTGGGTGTGTGTGTGTATGCATGTGTCCCTAAATGAAATTGTTTAGCTTTGCTTTTGAGCTTTACTTACATAGAAGTTCATGATATAAATGCCTAACATTATGTTTTTGATAATCATCTATGTTGATACATGTAAGTATATTTCACTTACCTCTACTGCTATATAGTAGTTTGTTAATTATAAAATTTATGTATTTATTCTTCTGTTGATTGACATTTGGGTTCTTTTCAATTTTTTGCTGCTATGAATTGTTGCCATGTTGCCATGAATATTCTTACACTTTTCTCCTGATATTTAGGTACAAGTTTCTTTCTGTGTATACCTGAAAATGGAACTGTTATGTCATCATCTTCAATCTTACTTGGAAATGCCTAAATATTTTCCAAAGCATTTATAGCAATTTATATCCTTCCCACCAACAGTATGTGAGTTCCCGTTTCTTCACATCCTTGCCAAAAATTGATATCCTCAGATCTGTTAGTTATTGCTGATATTGTGGATGTGAAATGGTATCTTGTTGCTTTTCTAGACGACACCAGAAACCCCCTGACCTCTGTAGGGACTGCTTCTTCGCCTCCTTGAGGTCTTCGCCTGTATCACTTTCTCAGTGAGATCTTTCCTAACAATCCAATTTAAAATTGCAGCCCCTAGATGTTTCTAATCCCCTTTCTCACTTTACTTTTCCTACAACTCTTATCACCTTTGGACAGTGTTATGGGATGAATTATGTCCCTCCAGCCCCCAAATTCACATACTGAAGTCCTAACCCTTCATCATTCAGAATATGACTGTACTTACAGATCAGTTTTTTTTAAAGGTAATTAGGTAAAAATGAGGCCTTAATTCAATTGACTGATGTCCTTATAAGAAGACATTTGGACATAGAGACACACAGAGGAAAATCATGTGAAGACACAGAAAGAAAATGACCATCTCACAAGCAGAAAGGCCTCAGAAGAAACCAACCCTGCCAATACCTTCATCTTAGACTTAGCCTCCAGAACCATGGGGAAATAAATTTCTGTTGTTTAAGCCACCAATTCTCTAGTACTTTGTCATGGAGGTCCTAAAAACAAATACAGACATGTCATGTTTTTAATTATTTATTAGTTAGAAAAATACAAACATAAACCACAGTTGATTCATTCCTGCCCCAGTGGAGAATACAGAGCAATAATAGTGGGCATCTTCATCTTACTGTTGATAGTAAAATGAATACCCTCAGCTTTTTAATTATATATATTTAATATCTAATCATTTCAGTGCTGTAGTTTTTATAGATTTGCTTCTACAGTTCTTCATTACTGTTATTTCTCATAGTGGCTTATTTTCTCATGTCTATAAGGACTTTTTAAATTATGAATGAGTTCACCTTACTTGGAACATCATCTGTGGGAATGTTTGAGGTCCTGTTTAAAGTGCATACCTTCAGGGAGAATTCATTTTGCTTCCACTTGCCACCCGGAGGCCATACCAGCCAGCGCCATCTCACACTAAATACAGTTTGGAGTGTTTTGGCACCTCCAACATAGTGTGTATTCAAGTCCCAATCCTGTGTGAACGGAGGCTTGTGCTAAGGAATTATCAGAGGAGGCAATTTTTATTTTTTTGTTCCAAACTCGAACCAAAACTAAAGTAGGTGCATATTCACATCATCTCCGGGGCAGAAAATTTTCTGGCACATCCACTAAGCATATTGCCTTTTGGGGGTTGTGGGTTTACATTCAAACCCTGATCTGACCTTCCAACGTGCTTGGGCCCCTAGGCTGTTTCCCACTTCCATGTATATGTGGCCTATTAAAACCCAAGGTTTGGACCACCTGTGATCAGCAGATACTTCAGATCAAGGCCAGCTTTGAAACTTGGCTTAATTGTATGCAGTCAAACTTCTGTATCACACCTTAATCCGAAGAATTCCATTATTCTGCCTCCTACTCAATTACATATATAATATAAATGTATATAAGTTTTAATATCTTATTTCAGTATTTTAAAATGTGTTTCAGGAAAGTTTTTTTCTGATAATCTAATCTACCCTATCACCAGAATTTTTTATGGCCATTAAATGTTTAGTTTTCAAAATATTTTATAGATATCTTGAAACAGAAAAGAGAAATGTGCTCTAGGTCACCCTTCAGCTCCATGAGAAACCAGTCCTCACACTTTGCTGAGCCACTCTTGTGTAACATGCATGCCCTTGGGAAGTTTGCTGGGGCCCATGGGCATTACAACCAATCTTAACAGAGATGGAAAAAAAAAAAGTCCATAATGTCTACTGGAGTGTTAAGGGCACAGAAAAAACAAGAGCTCTACACTAAAACCCTATGATGAGACAACTTAGGCCAAGAGAGCCAAATAAAGCCCCTCTTAGATCCTAAGAAAACTAGTTCTATGTATAGAAAAGAACAGAAAAAGGTCATAGATTGAAGTGGTTTGAGGTAGTTTTTGAAGAGACCAAATACTTTTTTCCACAGTTCATGAGGAATTGTAAAATTATAGAACCGTTTGGATTTAAAACGATACACAGACTTTCTCCGACAGTAAGAAGAACTATACAAAGATGTATAGATGCAATCAAGTGGTAACAATTTAATTCAAAATGATACCACTCACATTAATTATGGGAAAGACCTGATTAGCTGTTTCACCAATTGATCTGCAAATGCTGCCTAGCTGAAATGTTCCTTGTTACAGTGTCCACAACTATGTTTTGCTGCTTTAGAAAAAAAAAGCGGTTGCAGCCAATGCACTTGCAAACATCTTCACATGGACTAATATACGTGTAATCAGATTATGTGACTTCATTTCTTTTGTCAAATTTTAAAATATGTCTCTCAAGCACCCACCACCCACTCTAGAAGTTTACTAAAAATTCATATTCCAAATGCCTCACATCAAGAAGTCAAAAACTCTGCTCAGCCCACTCAGCCCACTAGTCACTTTCATTCCTGTTGATGTTGCTCTAGTGGTAGCCACACAACATGGCTGTTGAAAATTCTCCCAGCCCGCAAGGCCCTTCCCCATTGTTTGAGGGCTACGCCAGCTAGCTCAGATCCTTGCACAGGCCAAGCCAGTTTTCCCAAGGAATGAGATTCTGCTCCATTCAGGTTAACCCCTTGAAGCCCAGGGTCTTTGTTCTTTAGCTACAGTAACACAACCAGCCATTGTTCCTAAAGCAACATCAGGGTAGTGGATAGATTAAACCCGTTAATATCAGCTCTCCACCCAGACCTGTAAGTCCAGCTGTTGAACCCATTTTGCCAGCTGAGACTTCTCTTTTCCTCATGAGTTTCCCTTAGGCTGGGAAAATGAAGTGGCATCCTAGAGCCATCTTAATCCACCAGAGCTTCTGAGAACAGTGAGCCTCAAAAGTATAAGGTCAAAGCTTAACATCTCCTTGGCCTTTGTCAAGCCACCCAAAGAAAGGTCGTAATTCCTTCCCTCCAGGATAATTATCCTGGAACAAAGCTATTTCTTGGTGGCTTTTCTCTATCTCATCACAGAAATGACTTAGTTAAATATCATTGCTTCAAGAAAAGAAATTTCAAATCCTCATCTAACCAGGCATTGTGCTACATATTCATTTGAATCCTAACTGCAAACTCATGAATTTTTGCAAATAGCATCACCCTTTTGTTTCCCTCTAAATAGTTAAACAAGGAGGCTATTGAGGCTAAGAAATTCCCATCTTCATTTAACAGATCCCTTAAAATATTTTTTCTACTTGCTTTGAACAAAAAGTGGCATAGTTTTTTGTTTTTTTTTTGATATGGACAATGCTCAGTGGTGCAGTGCCTACCAGAATGAAAGTAACTTATTCATATTTAGCTGGGAAGAAAATCTATATATTATCGGAAGTGTGTTAACTGAGGCAAAAGAAAAAAATAGCAGATGTGGATTCTTTTCTATCAAATTGTGCAGACTAATTATCCTCTACATTTGAAGAAGTGCAAAGGTCAAAAGACTAATATGTAGATTAATCAGAAAATTATGTAAATTAGCACAAATCAAGCACACCACATAACCCCCATAATCAGTAAAATATGTAGTTCACTAGCAAATTGGGTGAAACTTCTAACTATCCGATCAGTAAAGAAGGAGGATGAAAACCCTAAACATGGACAACTGTTATATCTCAGGTAACGATGATTTTAACATACTAGTAAGAAAATATAGCATTGGATACAGGACATACACTCAAGAAATAAATGTAGATGACTTGGGAGGAAATCGCTAGAGTGTGAGCATCATGAGGGCAGGGAGCTTTTTGTTTACTGATGTATTCCTATCACCTAGAATAATGTCTGGTACATAATAGATCCTGAATAAATATTTTTGAATGAATACTGAATGAATTATAAGAACAATGAATATAAGAATACTGAACGAATTATAAGAACAAAAAATGTCATGAGAAAAACAAGACAATGGAAGTTTCAAAATAAGAAAGTACAGCTACAGGCCGGACGCAGTGGCTCACGTCTGTAATCCCAGCACTTTGGGAGGCTGAGTTGGGCGGGTGAATCACGAGGTCAGGAGATCGAGATCATCTTGGCCAACATGGTGAAACCCTGGCCCTACTAAAGAAATACAAAAATTAGCTGGACGTGGTGGTGTATGCCTGTTATCCTAGCTACTCAGGAGGCTGAGGCAGGAGAATCACTTGAACCGGGGAGTCAGAGGTTGCAGTGAGCTGGGATCGCACCACTGCACTTCAGCCTGGTGACAGAGACTCCATCTCAAAAAACAAAGGAAAGAAAAAGAAAAAAAGAAAATACAGCTACATATCACAATTTCATGTATTTCTTCCTAAAGTTACTTTATATCCACTATGCTAACAATCTTCCATTCTTTACCAAAAATAAATGGAAGAAACATTGAAATAATAGTAGCTTTATTAAAAATCAACAATAATTATTTGTGCTTACAAAAATAGCTATACTGAAGGAATTCTTTTTTAACTCTAGTAATATTAAACACCTCTCATAAATATTTGGAGACATATCTTATGTCAATATCCACTCCAGAGATGAGAAGGAGACAGAGAGAGATGGAGGAATTTTTTTTTCAACAGTCATTGTGAATTGAAACTCAAATACAATTGATTACACAGGGTAAGAGTCTATCCATTTCAAGTCACAGTTTATTATTACCAAATATTTTTCTTATATTTCACATTAACACCATTGTACAAGTACTCTTTTGTATCTCTACATAATAAAACACCATCATTGTTCTTCATTCCTCTAATCTCACCATTACTTTAAAAATGTTTCCCTTATATGTTCCCAGGTGGGAACATGATATAAATAGGAAGTAACCTTTTTAATAGGTAATATATGGGTATTACCATATTCCAGAAAAAAACTTAAGGAAGCTTATAAAATTGTACACTAGGACAAAAATAGAATGCTATTAAAAAAATTAGTAGTTGAGAAAATGAAGGCAGGGGGAGAATGAGGTGTAAAAGATGAAAGCAAAGATTAAGTTATTACACAAAATGCAAAATATGAGGTTTGTGAATTCAGTAGTTATGTTTCCAACCTTCCTAGCAACCAAGACAAATAGGGCAACACAATCAAGCGATTCTGAGAGATAAACCAGTTAAACTGGTCAAGAAAACACAGCTATTTTTGGTACTAGAACAAGAGAAATGTCTTTTATTGATCTTCATAGTAAGAATGGTGGGTAATGCTATAAATACCCTCAACATCTTTCCAAATACACTATGAGTGTCATAGAGTCTTTTTTAGACATCCTTCAATATGAGGGCTGGTTCCCAAAGAGCAATTCAATAAAGCAATGGGAGATAGAGAATGAGAGCAGCAAATGATGAGGTCCAGACACTATTGGTACCCAGTCTGGCTTAATCCAGAAATTGATTTTAGCATGTTTAGAAGAGTTTGGAGAGGCCACAAATCCTTCAGACAGTTTCTTCAAATGCTGTTCCATGAGCTTTTGATAAGAACTAAGGGAAATGTTCAAAATTCTATTTCCTGACCTGGACCAAGAATATAACTACTTGATGCTACCAGATCCAGATAACTACAGAATCTTATACAGGACCAGCTACACAATGCGTGGGATCTCATGAAAAATGAAACTATGGGACTCCTTGTTCGCAATCATTAAGAATTTCAAAATGGCTATAGAAGAATATTTAACCCAGAGAAGTCCCTCTGAGAGTGGGGGTGTGCATGATTGCATAGATCACACATCTGTGAAGCTAGTGCTGACCACATGCTTTAACAGCCAGTCACATTTCTCTGAGACAGGCTCTTGGATGATCTGGAAAAAATATTCTTTAGATAGAGCTTCCCTGCTCCCTTGGGGAAGTCCAAGATTCTCCCATTCTAACACACAGATTAATCAACAATCTCAATGACATAAACATGAAAACATGGCCCCAATATTTTAAGCCTGGACAGTTATAAAAATAGATATTATCAAATGACTCCTTGGTCATTTAAAATAAATAAATATATATATATCAGTAAAATACCTGCAAAATATTTACCCTTGATTAATAAACTTCTGTGCATATGCTCTAAAATGAACTGCTTGCTAAGTGTATCCTGAGTAACCAGATAAGTTACATTCCTGAATGGGATTAATTATAATTCAGTTAATACTAGATGTCTAATCTATCATGATGATCCTATTTTTGAGGTCCTTCCTTCTGGCAGCTAATAGGTATCAGGGCTCACTGACTATTGGGCCCTCCTTAGATTATTACTAGAGCCAAGATATTTGTGGGTAAAAGATCATAGGATATTTTATTCTCTTTAAGGATAGAGGGAATGTACCCAGTACACTCAAAACAAGCATCAATTCATTAAGGAAATTAAGGCAGAGGTTCAAAAGAAGAGCTGTACTACATCTCTGGTTTACCCATGTGGAAATTATACTTCTCATTTTCTTTCTTTTCCTGCTTTCCTAACAAATATATTCCATCCAAAGGAGGAGCCCTGCTAACCCACGACCCAGTTGGTGTTTGTTAGGATGTGTTATATATTTTAGGATACAGGATACATTATACATGTCTTAAAATGGCTTAAATAATAAATTTTCTAAATTTTTCTAATTACAAGGAATCCAGAGGTGGGGCAGACTGGGTTGATTCAGTGGCTCAAAGATGCCATTCAAGACTCAAGATTTTTCCCTCTCTCTGTTCTGCCCTTCTTGTGTTGCTTTCATCCTCAGGCTGCAGCACTATTCACAATAGCCAATAGGTGCCATAATTCCAGACAATACAAGTAGATATAGCAGTATCCAAGAGGACATCGTGTCTGAGTCCGAGGACTGAGGAACTATTTCTAGAAGTTCTCCAGAAAACCCCCCCTCAGGTCTCATTGGCCAGAATTGGGTCACACGTCCATTCCCAAACCAACTACAGGCAAAGAGAATGGAATTACCATGGTACCCGGGGTGAGCTAGATGCTGGGCAGTCAATTGCAGTGATTCCTACTTGGTCCCCCATCCACTACTAAATGAACCAAATTTGGGTAAAAACTTCAGAGGAACCAATCCACAGGCATGTTTGAGTCAATGATATTCTTGTTCTCTAAAATCTGAACTAAGGGACTTAGAACCCGAGGGAGTTTGGAGCTAGCTCATATTAATGGCAGAATACTAGATTAAAATTCCTTGAACTTGAGCTGCTGAGATCCTCAGAGTCACCCTGAGTCTCACCTTTCCTAGAGTGTGATTGTTCAGTTTTCTTTGATTTCAGTAAGACTTCTTATAATAAACTCTCTTTTCTTAAGCTAATAAGTAGGTGTCTATTCTTCGCAAGTAAAATGCTGTGCTTAAAATAGTCTCATTAGAAATCAGGATCCAACTGTCTAAAACCACATTATGGCTATTTTATGGCACAGGTTCTATTTAAGCTTCAAAGTTAGGGTGACTGACTATCCTAATCTGTCCAAGACTGAGTGGTTTCCTGGGACCCAGGACTTTCAGTGCTAAAACCGAGATAATTGGTCACCCCAACTTTAATAATCAGGATCAATGCAAATACTAAAGTCCCTCCCATATGTAGTACCTGTTCTTAGACTCAAAGTTTAAGAGATCAACAAAAATGATATAACTTCCTTAACTATCGTATATATTCCTACTTCTAGACTTTACTGAGTTTAAAAGCACAGCATAAGGCAGCTACATTCAGTTCAGGGCCCAACATGGCATAAAACTCACAGTGGTAGTTCAACAGACATTGAGAAAATAAATCCAAATGAGTACAATTATCCCGAACACAAAAGAACAGCTTTCCCAAATAAAATATACTATTATGTTCAAGTAAAGAAACATTCTCTGAGGTGAAAAGAAACAACCCTAAAGAGGCTCCTGACCTGAAAGCAGGAAGAATCATCCTTAGTGGGGCTCTGGCCCTTCCAAAGCAGTGTTGGCTTATAAATAAAATAATCGTGATTAATAATACACTGCATTTCCTCATGAAATAGGAGAAAAGGCCTCTTGTTGTCTTTTTAAAAAAACCACGGGAAGGAAAATAGGACAACATTAAGCACTGATAGTAAGTTGCCCTGAGAAGTATGCCGAAAGTATGGTACAAAATGACAAGAAAATGGGATTCAACAACCAGAGGTTCTTAAGCTGTATTTTCTCCCTGTCTTTAAGAGCATAGTCAGGGATGTGACAAAATAAAATTCATTCCCTTTGCTCACAGATATGAAAGGATATCTTATTTGTAGCTATTGTAGAAAATGCACCAAGATAACGAACAGAAAAAACAATTTCACCTGAGGCTGTGGGCAAGCTAGTGGAATCCCATCAGATTCAGCAATAATGTCAATAACAACATCAAAAAACCCAGGTCTTTCTCCTAGGCTGTCATTTTCCCATCAAAATTAACAGCATGGTTATCAAATTTTAAACTTTTTAAATGGAAGCAACTCTGACCTCATTAGGTCTGTACTTCCTCTCAAAAGTCCATATCCCCTAGTAGGACGTAAGCTCACTGATGATACTTTGATTCCTTTTTATGGAAACCTCGCCCGCCTGAAATCCAGCCCATCTGTGGCTTTTTTGAGGAACCTCCTCACAATGGCTGTACTAGTTTACATTCCCACCAACCGTGTGTAAGAGCTGCCCTGTCTCCCCCTCCTTGCCAAAACTTGTTACTTTTTGTTTTTTTGATAATAGCCATCCTCAGCTGGAGTCAGATAATAACTCACTGTGGTTTTCATTTGCATTTCCCTGATGATTAGTGGATATTGATAATTTTTTTCATACTTTTTTTTGCCATTTGTATGTCTTCTTTTTTTTTTTTTTTTTTTTTTTGAGACAGAGTCTCGCTCTGTCACCCAGGCTGGAGTGCAGTGGCGCGATCTCGGCTCACTGCAAGCTCCGCCTCCCGGGTTCACGCCATTCTCCTGCCTCAGCCTCTCCAAGTAGCTGGGACTACAGGCGCCCGCCACCACGCCTGGCTAATTTTTTTTGTATTTTTAGTAGAGACGGGGTTTCACCGTGGTCTCGATCTCCTGACCTCGTGATCTGCCCGCCTCGGCCTCCCAAAGTGCTGGGATTACAAGCGTGAGCCACTGCTCCCAGCTTGTATGTCTTCTTTTGAGAAGTGTCTGTTCAGATCATTTTCCCATTTTTTAATCAAGCTGTTTGTTTTTTTGCTGTTGAGATGTTTGAGTTCCTAGTATATCCTGGATATTAATCCCCTGTTGGATGAATAGTTTACAAATATTTTCTCCCATTCCATAGGCTGCCTTTTCACTCCATTGATTATTTACTTTGCTTTTCAGAAGCTTTCCCATTACTGAGCGTTTCTCTAAAGAAAAGGAAGAAATTGGTATATCAAAGAGACATCTGCACCCCCATGTTTACTGCAATACTATTCACAATAGCCAACATATGGAATCAACCCAGGTGTCCAAGAATAGATAAATGATAAAGAAAATGTGGTATACATATACCGGGAAATACTATTCATCCACTAAAAAGAGTGAAATGCTGTCATTTGCAGCAACATGGATAGAAGTGGCAGACATTTTGCTAAGTGAAACAAACCAAGAATGGAAAGTTAAATACCACATGTTTTCACTCATATGTAAAAGCTAAAAAAGGTTGATCACATAGAAGTAAAAAGAACAGAGGATACTAGAGTTCGGGAAGGGTAGGGAGAGGGTGAGGATGGGTAGAGATTTGTTAAAGGACACAAAACTACAGCCAGATAGGAGGAATAAGTTCTAGTGTTTTATAGCATTGTGAGATGACTAGAGTTAACAATAACATATTATATAGCTCCAAATAGCTAGAAGCAGGATATTGAATGTTCCCAACACAAAGAAATAATACATGTGCCAGGTGATGAAATCCAGGGTTATATGCTAATTACGCTGGTGGATCACTATTCATTATAGGTATTGAAGCATGACTGTTTACCCCATAAAAATTTTTAAGTGTCAATTTAAAAATAAAAATAACAATCCCATCAATTGGACACAAGAAATATTTGTTGGACAAATATGAAAGAAATGAACAAAGGCAAAAGAGAGCTAGTTGGGTTAAGGGGGTTGCTGATATCAAAACTTAAATTTGTGTGTCAAACTTTCAAATAAAAATTAACAAACTAGATCTATATGAGGATGTATATACATATGCATACATATTTTTTTCTGCCTCACCACTTTCCTAAAACTATATGAGGCACAGCAAAAGTAAGGAAAAATAAATTACTAAAATAAGATTTTTAATTGGGAAGAAGAGGAAAAAGTAAATATCCAAAATATAACAATGAGTCAGGTGGTTGTGATTGAGTGAAAAGACCAACTACAATCTTCCTGACAAACAAGACTAAGGAAAATGTGACAAGTTGTATAAGTCATTTTGATATGAGAAGAGGAAACTCACTACTTTCCCAAGGGAGATAAAGCTTTTCCTAGAACCAAGCTCTGATAAAAATTTCCCATGCAAGGAGGGAGCAGGGATCACTCAATGACATAATGATAACATGTTTACAATTTCAGAGCAAGTACAGAAACATCTGAAAAGAGATACCTGATGAGGTTCAAGCAAAACTTAAAGTAGTCACCTTACATACCACAAAAATTTTCTACAATCAATGATTCCAGACAGGTTCACATAGCTTGTTCCATAAATAACTACATAGAATCAGAAGTTGATAAAGAAGACAACACCCCAATCTTACATAGATTTTCACAGGTTTTTTTCCTATGACATAAAAAGTATAATAATGGCCAAAATAACAATTTAAACAAATGTACATTTATGAGAATTTACTACATACATAAGTTCTTACATAAGTCCTTTACAAATATGACTCATTAGCATTTGCAACAACACTATCTAAGCACTATCATCTGTTGTTTACTGAGAAAGAAACAGACTCAGAAAGGTAAAGAAACTTTGTCCAAGAAACTTGTGACATAGCAAAGTCAGAATTAAATCATAGGATTCTCTGACTTTTAAGTAGTATAACCTTTTTTAATTTTATTTTAAGTTCTGGGATACATGTGCAGAACATGAAGGTTTGTTACATAGGTATACATGTGCCATGGTGGTTTGCTGAACCTATCAACCCATCATCTAGATTTTAAGCCCTGTATGTGTTAGCTATTTGTCCTGATGCTCTCCCTCCCCTTCCCTCCACCTCCCCCGACAGGCCCAGGTATGTGTTGTTCCCCTCCCTGTGTCCATGTGTTCTAATTGTTCAGCTCCCACTTATGAGTGAGAACATGTGATATCTGGTTTCCTGTTCTTGTGTTAGTTTGCTGAGGATGATGGCTTCCAGCTTCATCCATGTCCCTGCAAAGAACTTTAACTCATTCCTTTTTATGGCTGCATAGTATTCCATGGTATATGTGTCACATTTCTTTATTCATTCTATCATTGATGGGCATTTGGGTTTGTTCCATGTCTTTGCTATTGTAAATAGTACTGCCATAAACATACGTGTGCATTTATCTTTATAGTAGAATGATTTATATTCCTTTGGGTATATACCCAGTAATGGGAATGCTGGGTCAAATGGTATTTCTGGTTCTAGATCCTTGAGGAATCGCCACACTGTCTTCCACAATGGTTGAACTAACTTACATTGCCACCAACGATATAAAAATGTTCCTGTTTTTCCACAGCCTCGCCAGTATCTCTTGTTTCTTGACTTTTTAGTAATAGCCATTCTGACTGGTGTGAGATGGTATCTCATTGTGGTTTTGATTTGCATTTCTCTAATGATCAGTGATGTTGAGCTTCTTTTTCATATATTTATTGGTCGCATAAATGTCTTCTTTTGAGAAGTGTCTGTTCATATCCTTTGCCCATGTTTTGATGGGGTTGTTTTTTTCTCATAAATTTGTTTAAGGTCCTTGTAGATTCTAGATATTAGACTTTTGTTGGATGGGTAGATTGCAAAAATTTTCTCCCATTCTGTAGGTTGCCTATTCAGTCTGATGATAGTTTCTTTTGCTGTGTAGACAATCTTTAGTTTAATTTGATCCCATTTGTCAATTTTAGCTTTTGTTACAATTGCTTTTGGCATTTTTATCATGAGATCTTTGCCCATGCCTATGTCCTGAATAGTATTGCCTAGGTTTTCTTCTAGGGTTTTTATGGTTTGGGGTTTTACATTTAAGTCTGTAATCCATCTTCAGTTAATTTTTGTATAAGGTATAAGGAAGGGGTCCAGTTTCAGTTTTCTGCATATGGCTCACCACTTTCCAAACACCATTTATTAAATAGGGAATCCTTTCCCCATTGCTTGTTTTTGTCAGGTTTGTCAAAGATCAGATGGTGTAGATGTGTGGTACTATTTCTGAGGCCTCTGTTCTGTTCCATTGGTCTATATGTCTGTTTTGGTACCAGTACCATGCTGTTTTGGTTACTGTAGCCTTGTAGGTTTGAAGTCAGGTAGCGTTATGCTTCCAGTTCTGTTCTTTTTGCTTGGGGCTGTCCTGGCTATATGGGCTCTTTTTCGGTTCCACGTGAAATTTAAAGTAGTTTTTAATAATTCTGTGAAGAATGTCAATGGTAGTTTGATGGGAATAGCATTGAATCTATAAATTAGTTTGGGCAGTATGGCCATTTTCATGATACTGATTCTTCCTATCCATGAGGATGGAAGGTTTTTCCATTTGTTTGTATCATCGCTTATTTCCTTGAACAGCAGTTTGTAATTATCCTTGAAGAGGTTCTTCAAGTCCCTTGTTAGCTGTATTCCCAGGTATTTTATTCTCTTTGTAGCAATTGTGAATGAGAGAGTTCATTCATGATTTGGCTCTCTGCTTGTCTGTTGTTGGTATATAGGAATGCTTGTGATTTTTGCACATTGATTTTGTATCCTAAGACTTTGCTGAAGTTGCTTATCAGCTTAAGGAGTTTTTGGGCTGAGACAATGGGATTTTCTAAATATAGAATCATGCTGTCTGCAAACAGAGACAATTTGAGATATGTTCCACCAATAACTAGTTTATTGAGAGTTTTCAGCATGAAGGGATGTTGAATATTATCAAAGGCCTTTTCTGCATCTATTGAGATAATTATGCCACACAGCAAAGTCAGAATTAAATCTTAGGATTCTCTGACTTCTAACTAGTATGATCTTAACTACTGCCTCCTGTAGTAACATAATGATGCCTGAAACCCAGTTGTTTCTTCTCGTAAATATTGGACCAAGAGACTCAAATATGCATTTTTTAGAAGAAAAAAGATGAAATAAACTGTTGAAAGTAAGTTTTAAAAAGTGATGATTCTATAGCTTTGATATTTTATAATTTATTGTCTAAACTATGCTTTGAGGCCATTTAGATGGCATTGTACCTGAAGAACAACTTGAAGGAATTTGTCCTGGATCAGAGCTTTCTAGTGAGAATGATGCTTGAAACAATTCTGGAAATAAGAAATATGCACCTAGAACTCTAGACAAGATTATTAGTTGAATTGCTACACAAAGGGTTGATTACAATAACCCATTCAAAAAAGAACTCAGTGTCTAAAAAATTTTAATAATTTCTCAGATAAGAAAAAGACTTTTCAGGCCGGGCATGGTGGCTCATGCCTATAATCCCAGCACATTGGTAGGCCAAGATGGGTGGATCACTTGAGGCCAGGAGTTCAAGACAAGCCTGGTCAACATAGCAAAATCCCATCTCTACGAAAAATACAAAAATTAGCTGGGAGTGGTGGCACAGGCCTGTAGTCCCAGCTACTTGGCAGGCTGAGATGGGAGAATTGTTGAAACCAGGAGGTGGAGGTTGCAGTGAGCCAAGATTGTACCACTGCATTCCAGCCTGGGCAACAGAGTGCGACCCTGTCTCAAAAAAAAAAAAAAGAAAGAAAGAAAAAAGAAAAGAAAGAAAAGAAATAGACTTTTCAGATGTCTTCCATTCATCTGTAATCAATGCCATGCCATAAAGTAATAGTGGTCTCTGATTATATAACAATTAGTCCTAAAAGCCAAATCTCCCACTGGCGTTTGTTCTACTTGAGTTTGAGGTTTCCCTTCACCTTCTTAAAATAATAAAAGTAAAACTGTAAGATACAAACTCTATGTTCGTGATTAAGCTCTGGCTTTTGCTTGATGTGCCACCTAAGTAACTTATTAAACCTCTTTTTGTTTTAATTATGTTTCTCAACAATCTTTATTAATATCAGGTTTAGGAGGACAAAGATCTTTTAAAAATAATTACAATAGAATAGTTATGGCTTTGAAGATTCTTCTCAGAGGAGGCAATAGATTTAAGAATGTATTGTACTAACAAGAGATACTAGAAAACTGGAGTTCCCAAATTCTCTGTTAATCTTTGCCTCAGTCCACTTGTAGATATAAGCAGGATTGAACAGAGTTATATTTAAGATAAGCATGAAGGGGAAACAATGGCTTCTGACGTCACCAATAGTAGACTACGAAAGCTGTAGTTTTTCATTTCCTAAATGCTGTTTCTTCACAGAGACAGTTATTCTTGTTTCCCTAGGAGAACTTCATTGGGCTGCCCATCATGATATCACCTTAGTCACTAGTCTCAGCTACAGAAGTGGGCAGCCAAGCCAGGCCAGTCACAGAACCACATGCTCTAAAACCAACAATTAGCTATGGAACTGCCACACGATTCTCAAGAGCCAAAGAGGTCCTCCCTGAACCATTCTAATAATGCCCATTGGAAAAAAGACTCTCCTTATCTGTTTGACAGAAAAATATAACTATGATCTGAGGCTTTGCAGGAACCATTGTTTATTACATAGAAAAAAGGCACATATGCTGTAAGAGAGAATTACACGAACATGCAAAGTGGGAAGGAAATAAATAGATAAAGAGAACATTGTTTGAGCCTCTAGTTTTAGCCATTTGACATGTCTTCAGTCCACCACTGAATTCCCAGATAGGGGAGTCCTAGGGACTTAGGGTTAATCTCTCTCACAATATTGATTCTATGGATAAGGTAAAAATGAGCTAACTCCAAAGTTGTCTAAATCACAAGCCCCTAAGTAGGAGATATTAGTAATATTTCCTTCTGATTTGTCTCAAAACATGACTTAAAATATTTATATATTGGTTAGTTCTGTACTGATATACTTATTGGAGACATACTATCTACATACAATTTAGAAATCAAATGTTATAGGTGGTCCCTACTTGAAACTGGATCTTACACCAATCTTTTCATTCCTTCTCTGCTTTCTTCTGTGTGAGAGAATTCACAGCTCTCTTAATTCTGGGCTCTCTTAATTATGGAATTTGAAGATACTAGAAAATTTAAGCCCTGAACTGTAAGCCTTCAATTATCAGACTACTGGGTATTAGATCTGTTCAACTCTGTGCATTGTCAGGATGTGATATTATAACCAGGGACTGTGGTATTTGTCAAATATAACTGCAGAGAGCATTCTCTGCTGGATTTACTCTCTACAGGTAGGCAGCATGGATAACAGAAATGACTGCAGGGCTCAGGATGGCACTGCATTTCCTTTGACTTCATTATTAACTGCAGAACAAAAAGGGAGGAAAACTAACATTCTCTTCCTATTTCATATAGCTAAAAAGTCTGTCAATTGTCACTATACTTCACAAATGTTGTTTTTAATAACACACATTAGATATTTTCAGATGCTGAGAAGTGTATAGGACAAAACATTAGTTCTACCCCTTAGTTAAGCCTTAATGTTTTTAAATGACAGAAGTCTTACACACACATCATAGAAATCCATGTAATTTAGAAAGACGTAAGATGAGATGTAGAATTCTCTCTCCCCCAAATTCCACTCCTTCTCCCCACATTTAACTATTTACAAAAATTTTTATGTATCCTTCCAAAACCAAAAAGTTGAAAATGGCTAGTATATGTATGTCTGTGTATATATCCTTTTATTTATATCAATGGAATCATTCATACTGTTCGGCACTTTTTTCTTTTTACTTAATTTTGTAACTTGTAAAACACTCATATTAACACAGAGATTTATTTCATTCATTTAAAAAGCCGTATAGTCTCATCATTTACGTAGCCCATTCCTTATTGACAAACATTTCTGTTCATGGTTTTCTGCTATTGCGAATAATTCTGTAGTGTGTATGTGTATATATGTATGTTATATATGCACATATGTAAACATACATATATATCACAAGCACACATACATAGGGATCTCAAAATATATACATACGTGTATATCACAACCACACATACAAACTATCTACATATCTCTCTCTCTCTCTCACACACACACACACACACACATACACACACGCACGCACGCACGTATACCCTTTTAGGTATTATAATGACATTTTTCCCCATCTGGTAAAATCTGCTCTGTTATTTAATTCACAGGGCAAGTTATAATTAACAACAAGGCTACCATGTGTTATGATCCTTGGAATGAAGGTGCTACATTTTGCAAATGTGAAGAGTCACCATTAATGTTTTATCCTTAAAAATTGAATGGCTTTATTTGAGAAGAGTTGCCATTGAGTTCTGTTCTAGAGAATGAAGTACAATGAGACCTTTCTCCTACATCCTAACTAGTTCATGCTTTGTCTATATTCTCTGATTTAATCATCATTTTAGTGAGCTTTCCTATTTTGCAGAAAAATTTAACAATAAAAATAGAAACAATAGCCATTCCATTTCTATACTGAAGCAAATACCATCTTGTGCTGTGTTTGTGTTGTAGGTGGGAAAGACAGGCCTTTCTCAAAATTTTTCATTAAGGTATCCAGTCCAGCCAAGACAGTAACACTCCATCACTACTCAGGGACATATTTATCTATAAATCATGTTATGCATGCGTGCTTATCTCCATCAGTATACACACAGAATACAGTCTTTTTTTAATGAGCCTAGTTCCTGACTCTTGAAGCAAAAGTCACTTTGTAATAACCAAAATTGCCCCTCTAAATGTGAGAAAACATAGGTTTTTGCATAGCACTCACTTCGTGTGTTGTATTTAGAAGCCCCCAGACCTCTAATACAGTTGTGCAGACTTGAAACTGAACTTCGAAGGTTGACTAAGTGCCTTCGACTAGTAGCATTTTTTTACAGTGCATTCATTATGAAACTTGACACAGTGCATTCCTAGAGAATTATTTTAAAAAAAAGAAGTCATTTACATAAGGTTTCCTCACCAAGAAAATATTAAGCACACCTCCAAGTTAGTTTGCCACTCTCACATAGTGCCTGGTTGCTATGGGTTACCACCTTCCCAGATGCATTTATCTCTGGAGGAAGAATGTAAGATACCAATGAAGGGACCTATCACTGACTACACTGACTATAGTGTATACTGACTACAAAAGAATAATAAATGCAAATAGATTCCAGTTTAAAGTCATTTTTAAGCCATAGCAAGGGCTCTTAACTTGTATTCCTTTTCTTTTTCTTTTTTAATTTCTTTTTTCCTTTTGGGGGCAAAGTTTTGCTATTGCAGTTGTAGCTGTTCTATCAGAAACAATTTTGCTGAATCTTTAAAATAACTCATCCAGCCACCATAATTCTTGTATACCAAAGAAAAGACTGTTAGTTAAACATCAGGACTTTCAACATGAAATGAATTGCTCCAGAAAAAGAAAAGTTTACAGCACAGATTTAAAAAAAAATTGATACTAATATTGAATTGTCCTTTTGGGTCTATGGAAGGTGTGTTTGTGTGTGTGTGTGTGTGTAATCAATTACAAGGGAAGCAGAAGCATTTCATAGCAAGGAACACAGAGGAACTTAACACCTAGCATCTGTTCAACTTAAAAGAAAACTAAACAGGCTCTATAGCTGAAAAATAAGTAAATAAATTACAGGATGCTCATCCACATACCAAAAGGCTTTACTCTATAGCTCCTTAAACAACTACCACTAAAACGGCATTGAACTAGGAGCATATTTTCCCACCAACATCATGTAAGTTGACATGTTTGTGTTTTTATCTGGTCTTTATGAAGATTTTTAAACGTCAGTAGAGAATTTTAAAAGTTAGGAAAGCTTTTGTTTGTTTTCAAAAGCATTTGAAGTCCATATCTCAGAAGTAAACACTGTTAACATTCATTGTACTTGTATTCAGTGAATAAAAATGGTTATAAAGGTTCCAAACTCTTAGCGCATATTTCCACATTGTCCTTTAGAAACACCATACCTTTCATACCACCAGTGTATCAAAATGTCCATTTCACTGAACCCTTTTATTTTACCAAAATCCTTTGATCTAATTGAGAGGTCATGATTTTCTATAAAAAGCCAGATAGTGAATATTTTTGGCTTTGTAAGCCATGAGTCTTTTTTTTTTGAGACAGGGCCTCCCTCTGTCTCCCAGGCTGAAGTACAGTGGTAAGATTATGGCTCACTGCAGCCTCAACCTCCCTGGCTCAACTGATCCTCCCACCTCCCAAGTAGCTGGTACAACAGGTGCACGCCACAATGCCTGGCTAAGTTTTTATTTTTATTTTTATTTTTCGTAGAGATGGGGTTTCACCATGTTGCCCAGGCTAGTCTCCAACTCCTGAGCTCAAGCAATCCACCTACCTTGGCCTCTGAAAGTGCTGGGATTACAGGCATGAGCCACTGTGCCCAACCGCCATCCAATTTTTATTGCGAGTTCTCAACTCTTACCACTGCACATTGAAAGCAGCTATAGACCACAAGTAAACAAGTGGGTATACTTATTCCAATAAACTGTGTTCTAATAAAACTTTATTTACAAAAACAGGAAGCTGGCCACATTTGGTCCATGGGCTATAGTTTGCCAAAACCTCTCAGAACTATGTGGTCTTACAATTTTAAAAATGAAGATTTTCACATTCTTAGAAATCTACAAAGAATCGTGTGTGTGTGTGCATGTGTGTGTTCTTATTGTAAAACCTACAAACAAATTAATTCATCATAAGTGAGCAAAAACAGGAAAGGGCAACTTAAAACTGACAGTGCAGAGACTCTCTAACTTCCAAAAATTATAATCCCCATCACCATAGTTAATAGCTAAAACTCATATAGCACTTTACGGCTTATAAAGCATGTTCTCATTTATTATCTCATTTGTTCTTCCAACACCATGAGGTGGCTATGATTATCCCAACTTTACAGATGGGGAAACCAAGGCTTAGTGTATTAGCTGTGAGATTGAAGCTCAGAGATGACTTTGTTACCACAATTGCTGTTTAAAGTGTACACCAAACAGAAAAGTCAGTACTAAAAATTCTCCTGATAGTGCAAACCCAGAGAGGCAAAATTACAGACAAATCTTTCCTCTGCTTTTCAGGTAAATTGTTTGTTTTCTCTTTAAGACCTGAAGATTTTGTCAGCAGAAATGGGTGGTAATTAGTAAGATAAGAGATCGATCTTGTATTCTAGTCTGCTAATGTTTGTTTTGTGCCAGAATTGTCCCTGTGGCACTGAGCCAAAAAGAATGAAACAGCTATAAATGTCTAGGCAGAGGCCTGAAAAATAAATTACAAGAAAGAAAATATATAATTAGGAACTTGTGAACTAAATTTGAAGATATTCACAAGCTCTGTAAGTTTTTGCAGTAGTGAAGAGAGATTCAGATACCAAATAGCAAAGGAGAATTGCATTTTTTTTCCTTCAAAGAAAGACACCAGGAAGAGTGCTGAAGCATATTGAAAGGAAGGGGTTGGTAATTTTTCCTTAACTATAGAGGCAACGTCATCCTGTGACCACAAAGAACATTCTGCTGACCTTGACCATTTTTCCTCTCATCTATGTGCTGAGCTCTAGGCATAGCCCTCAGGCAGACACAAAGCAAAGTCAGGCATAGCTCTAGAACTCCAGCGCATGTTCTCTGAGACTTACATCAACGTGCACCTTTGCCAGTAAAGGACTCTTCCATTCACATTAGTTAAGAGCCAGGCTGGTCAATGGCCACATATTGCCCACTTACTCCCTGTTGTTCTTCAGCACTTGAGGCGGAGCTTTAGCAAGGCCCTCACAAATCTTTCTTCCCACATTTTCCAGTTTCCAAATACAGCTTTCTATACAACAGCTACAGGGGTATCCTGATGTTGTCTCCTCTTTGAATGCACTAGGCAAGTGAGGTTGCATTGCAAACAGCTGGCTGCTGTGAGGCCTTGGTGCTAGCTCAGATGCATGCAGATGGCTGGATTTTCCAAGTGCCTGCATGTTATGGGCAGTTTGCAAAGTTAGCACTGTGTTTTGGAAAAACAACAAGCCCAGAGACAGCCAAGCCCATTTACTAGAACACAGTAGTGAGCTCCTAAAATTTTCTTTGGAAACACATCCCTGAAAACGTTCACAGAATCCTGCTAACCTCCGCAACTTGTGGTCCAGTAATGAGTTGATCCACAAAATGGGTAGAGCTGAATTGGAAGAAGAAGGGCAAGTTGTAAGAAAGTTGGCAATCAATTCCAAGGTGGTAAGTAGCAATTCCTGGAGTGGGTTATAGTTCCAGCCCCTGCCATTAAGTTATGTTACCTCAGCAAGTAAGTTCAGCTCTCTGGACTGCCTCTTCTCCATTATAAATATGGGAAAGACAATGTATTCTATGATGTTTGTGCAAAGATGAAAGGAGAATGAGTTTTCTAAACTGTGAAATGCTATCCAAATGTCAGGAACTGTTACATAGTTATAGATCTTGCTCTACTATGAATCACTAGGGATGTCATAAATTATTCTTGTGCAAGTTTATCAATACCACCTCAGAGACATATTGAACATCAAATGGCACTTCAATAGCATCAGTGTAAACACCTGGCCCACAGCCAGTCACCATACTATGGAATTAAGAGGGAAAAGAGAGTGTGTCTCTGGTTTCAGGGTGTTTCCTTGTATGCAAAAGAAGGGCTGAAATTTCAAGATTTGATGAAAAATACAAAATAGAATCAATCACCCTGCCAAGTTTGTATACCCTTCACATAAAGTATCTTATTACCGCCATCTTACAGTTACCTTACTGGATATGTATATATATGTGTATATATACATATATACATATACATACATGTATATACATATATATACACACAGACACACACAAATAGGAGGTATATATATATATGTGTGTGTGTGTGTCTATATATGTGAAATGAAATCTCTCTTTATATATATATAGTATTAAATATCTCTTTTTCCAAAACACACCACACACACACACATACACACACACATATATAAGTAGATAGATAGATGTATCCAAATTAACACATAAGATTAATCATTCCAACCTCAGACAGGATATTCTATGTATGATAGAGGGTATAATTGCAGTTAAGAGGAAAAGTAGTATATTTTTAGTTTGCTTCCCACACAAATAGTTTCCTTAATCTAGCATCAGTTATTCTAGGCCCGGTAAGGTAACTATACAATGGCGGTAATAAAATACTTTATATGAAGGATATAGAAACTTGTGCAGGGTGATTGATTCTATTTTGTATTTTTCATCAAATCTTGAAATTTGGCTTTGCTTTTGAGTACAAGCAAAAGTGTGTGTATATATATTACACACACACACACATAGACACATATATATATATATATATATATATATATATACCTCCTATTGGTCTGTTTCTCTGGAGAACCCAGACAGATAGAGAGGTTGAGCTCCATTATTTAAAGGAAAATATAAAGAAGGAGAAAATGATTAAAAAAAAGAGGCACCTTTAAGATGGCTCCCCTTAAAATTTTATTTAAATGGTAGAGACTGTATTATTGCCTTTAAAATATTGTGTCTTAAGTGTACAAGTTTATAAATAATTTAAAAAGTGCTTTATTTAAGCAAGCACTTAATAAATTAGAACAAAAGCTGTGATAAGAAGTAGATTACACGGGACACATTTTAGTAAGTATTAGATTGTAAATTTGTGGCAGACAAGGTTCCTTGTACCATATTTAGTTCAATCTCTGATCTGTCAGACTGAACCATATGAAATTGCTGATATTTGAATGTGTCTGACTTATTTAAAAGGAGCATTTTCATTTGGTTCAATCTAATAGGAATATATTACTTTTTTATGTAATAGTCAAGAAAGAGCATTTTTAGATTACTTACCACACAAATAGTTTCCTTGATCTAGCATCAGTTATTCTAGGTCCAGTAAGGTAACTGTAAGATGGTGGTAATAAGATACTTTATGTGAAGGGTATACAAACTTGGGCAGGGCGATTGATTCTATTTTGTATTTTTCATCAAATCTTGAAATTTCAGCTTTGCTTTTGAGTACAAGGAGTATATATGTATATATATGTGTGTGTGTGTATATATATTATATATATATTATATATATATATATATAGAGAGAGAGAGAGAGAGAGAGGGATTTATTTCATTAATTGGTTAATCTATTATGGAGGCTGGTAAGTCCAGAATCTGCAAGGGAGGCCATCCTGCTGGAGTCCCAGGGAGGAGCTAATATTGCAGTTCAAGCCCAAAAGCCATCTGCTCTAGAATTCCCTCCTGTTTGGGAGAAGTCAGTCTTTTGTTCTACTCCAGTCTTCACTGCTTGGATGAGGCCCACCCACATTATGGAAGGCCATCTGCTTTACTCAAAGTCCCATTAATTTAAATGTTGATCTTATTCAAAAGCACCCTCACAGAAACATCCAGAGTAGTGTTTGACCAAATATATGGGCATGGTGGCCCAGCCAAATTGACACATAAAATTAATCATTCCAACGTCAGACAGGATATTCTACGTACAACACAGGGTATAATTTCAGTTAAGAGGAAAAATACTATATTTCCTAGTAGCATTAAATTTATATTTTATATGTACTTTATAATAAAATTGTGGCTGTTTTTCCAGTGAATCTTTAAAACAAGTTGCTTCCTTCACACCCTTAAGAAGTATGGCAGGCAGACAGAATGGTCTCCCTTTCTGGTAATATTTCTGAAGGAGACTCTATTCCACCTCCTCAAAAGCTAGATGTGACATGTTTACCTTCAACATTCAAATTCAGCTTTGAGAATTGTATCAAACATCTTGAGATAATTTTTCTTACATAACCAAGCTTGGAAACCACCAATACACTGAAAAAATCACACAGCCTCTTCCTGTCAAAAACCAATAGAGATTTTGCTCTGTTGAGCTACATATAAAAGAAGGAGAAAATGACCCAGAGCCAGGAAACAAGGAATTATTATTTTTTATTATTATTATACTTTAAGTTTTAGGGTACCATGTGCACAATGTGCAGGTTTGTTACATATGTATACATGTGCTATGTTGGTGTGCTGCACCCATTAACTCGTCATTTAGCATTAGGTATATCTCCTAATGCTATCCCTCCCCCATGCCCCCACCCCAAAACAGTTCCCAGAGTATGATGTTCCCCTTCCTGTGTCCATGTGTTCTCTCATTCAAATTGTTCAATTCCCACCTATGAGTGAGAACATGCGGTGTTTGGTTTTTTGTCCTTGCCATAGTTTACTGAGAATGATGGTTTCCAGTTTCATCCATGTCCCTACAAAGGACATGAACTCATCATTTTTTATGGCTGCATAGTATTCCATGGTGTATATGTGCCACATTTTCTTAATCCAGTCTATCGTTGTTGGACATTTGGGTTGGTTCCAAGTCTTTGCTATTGTGAATAGTGCCACAATAAACATATATGTGCATGTGTCTTTATAGCAGCATGATTTATAATCCTTTGGGTATATACCCAGTAACGGGATGGCTGGGTCAAATGGTATTTCTAGTACTAGATCCCTGAGGAATCGCCACACTGACTTCCACAATGGTTGAACTAGTTTACAGTCCCACCAACAGTGTAAACATGTTCCTATTTCTCCACATCCTCTCCAGCACCTGTTGTTTCCTGACTTTTTAATGATGGCCATTCTAACTGGTGTGAGATGGTATCTCATTGTGGTTTTGATTTGCATTTCTCTGATGGCCAGTGATGATGAGCATTTTTTCATGTGTTTTTTGGCTGCATAAATGTCTTCTTTTGAGAAATGTCTGTTCATATCCTTTGCCCACTTTTTGATGCGGTCGTTTGTTTTTTTCTTGTAAATTTGTTTGAGTTCATTGTAGATTCTGGATATTAGCCCTTTGTCAGATGAGTAGGTTGCGAAAATTTTCTCCCATTTTGTAGGTTGCCTGTTCACTCTGATGGTAGTTTCTTTTGCTGTGCAGAAGCTCTTTAGTTTAATGAGATCCCATTTGTCAATTTTGGCTTTTGTTGCCATTGCTTTTGGTGTTTTAGACATGAAGTCCTTGCCCATGCCTATGTCCTGAATGGTATTGCCAAGGTTTTCTTCTAGAGTTTTTATGGTTTTAGGTCTAACAAGTAAGTCTTTAATCCTTCTTGAATTAATTTTTGTGTAAGGTGTAAGGATGGGATCCAGTTTCAGCTTTCTACATATGGCTAGCCAGTTTTCCCAGCACCATTTATTAAATAGGGAATCCTTTCCCCATTGCTTGTTTTTACAAGGAATTATTTTTAAACCTATTGATCAACTTTCCCCACAAACCTCTAAACTCATTCATTTAGATTCCATCTGCTTAACTGATCTTTATAGGACCTATTGAGAGATGAATAATAACAGTAACTAGGAAAAAACTCACTTTGAAGTCCACCCGTCCTCACCCAGGAGCTCACAGTGCTTCAGAGGCTCTGGGGTACAGGCTCTAAGAGCAGCTGCAAAGCCCTCTGGGAGTAGGGAGCAGGGCAGAGATAAAGGCAAAATTAACCTTCTAGCAATTTCCCGCTTTGAGGACTTAAGTCAGCATTTAATCTCATTGGGATGTGGTTTTTCCTGTGGCTTTTTAAAATTAAATTTGTCAAATACAATTCACCTAATCTTATATGTAGTATTCTTATTAGGGTATTACCATGTAAAATATATTATCATCATAGGACTATTACAAAGGCTAAAGCTCGGAAAAATAGAGCAATTATCATCACTCATAGATCCATGGAGAGCAGTATGGCATAATGGAGAAAGAAGTATAACAAATTTGATTTCAAAAACAATATCCACCTTCTTCCCAGCCAGACGTTTCTTAGGGTTTCTGCCCCAGTCTGACTGGCCTTTCTCCTATCTCTCTGGGGAAGGAGGAGAGTTATATAGGGTGAACCTTATCCCCTCTCTGCATCTGGAAGACTGACTCAGCAGGTGCACATGAGGCCCAAGAGAGAACAGCACCCCAAGTATTTTACTCATCAAGAACTTTGTGATATTATATGTATCATGCCGATAGGTTGTATTTAAAAATTAACCTGGTATAGTCTTACCCTCCATCTTGCATTTTATTCTTCCAATAAATAACAAGTCCTTTTTCTCCAGATCTATTTCTTATGCTTCCTTTGTTTCCTTGATATTGATTTCCACAAAGCTGAGCACATAGAAGGACTAAATGAACATGTAATAATCTACTGTTTTTTTTTTTTTAATTTCTGGGGTAGGCAGATTGAAGTGAAAGAGGAAAAGGTGGATGCTTAATTCAATGTGTTATTATGGTTTTTGTTTGGTTGACTGGTTTGGGGTTTTTTTGGAATTGTTTTTAGAGATGGGGGTCTCACTCTGTCACCCAGGCTGGAGTGCAGTGGCACAGTCACAGCTCACTGCAGCCTTAACCTCCTGAGCTCAAGCAATCCTTTCACCCCAGCCTCCTGAGTAGCTGGGACTACAGGTACAAGACACCATGCCTAATTTTTTATTTTTTATGTTTAGTAGAGACGAGGTCTTGCTATGTTGCCCAGGCTGGTTTCAAACTGCTGGGTTCAAATGATCCTGCTCCCTCAGCCTCCCAAGATGTTGGGTGGTTTTACTAAAGTGGAAAAACCAGTGAAGCATGCTGCCTGTTTTTTATTGAATATTTCACTGTGTATCTCAGGCATCATAATATTCTAGGGTTGTGAAAATAAGACCCACTCCACAGGTTAGGGAAAAAAGGGTGGCAATTGAGAATTTCACACGTGTGGCTACAGGTTTATGATACGCTCCACATCCCCTTTCTCTTTCTGTGTGCTTCCCTGGAGCGCTCTAATTAGCCCATAACCCATCTCTCCCACTATGGACCTCAAAGCCTTCTATGCCCAGCCCTGGGCCATAGCCAAGTGAATAAGGAAGACACTTGATTTAAACCAGGCAATCAGACTTGAAATTGGGATGGTCTGTCTGTGTGGCTGAAGAAATAATTAACTCTGGGACCAACATTCCACAATGCAGCAGATATTCCACCAGGTGTATTGGTGAGCAAAGAAAGCTGGTCCCAAAGAGAATGAAGCTACTGGGCAGAAAGGAGAAAAGGAGAGAGATGATGAAAATCCCAGTGTCTAGGCCTAGCTCCTTTCTGAGGTCTGCCTACCTTCCTGCCTTTGGGCCTATGATTCATTTGTGCATTCTTACAAATAAGTTATTTTTTGTTCAGCCAGTTTGAATTGATTTCTGTTTATTACAACCAAGAGTCCAAGTTGATACAACGGGGATCCATCTATTCTGGAAGGCAAAGGGGAAAAGAAGAAGAAAACATAACCTGGTGCCTTTTTGGACAGATAAATTTATAGTAAAAAATTATTTCTTTTCAGTGGAATCTTTTGAGCCAACTCAGGCATCTGGTATTTCAGTTAACCACATACACAACCCATCATTATCATCTTCTGGCTTATTAAAGCTGAAATACAGTAACCCCGAAGTGTGAATAAATTCTATACAGCATGTTCTTTTTCCTTTAGCCTAGTAGATGCACAGTTGCCCTCTGAGACTGCGCTATTTTTTACAGACCATAAAAGAATATTCATTACTGTTGGTGGGATCATATATATTCTTGGGGGGAACCACCCATCATGAATATGTAAGAGGAAACAAGGTTACCCTCCCATGTTTGTCTACTTTTAAACTTTATTTTTATTCTCATTGTCTTTGTTAATCTTCTCATACATGCCGAAAATTCTTATTGGTCCGTCATCTATTTCTATACCTTTAATAAATGGTTCATTTCCATTTTTCTACCATCATCATGACTCTTCCTTACTGTTCCCACAGTATATATGCTTCTATGATATTGTATTCTAAAACACACAAGTTAGTATGTATTTCTCTTATCTCCCCCACCAGGCTGGAAGCTACTTACTAGAAAAGGCTGTGCCTTAATTGCTATAATCTTACTATCTCATACATTGACTAGAAACAAATGTTTGATGAATGGACAAGTGTATGAGTAAGTGAATGAACAAATGGCTTTGCTCCATCTGACATTTCTGATAGTCCAGTTCTATATTTTAAATGTGTTCTCCCCTTCTTTTTTATCAGAATAAATGACTAGCATGCTCTCTGACTGAGCTTCTATAATTATATCCTTTTTCATTTAACATCCTATTCTTATCAAGTTTTCTTAAGAGTATGATGATCTTTTGATGTGTCAATCTGGCCAGGCTACAGTCCCAGTCACTCAATTAAACATTAATCTAGTTGTTGCTGTGAAGGTATTTTGTAGTTGTGATTAAAGGCCATAATCAGTTGACTTTAACAGAGATTTTCCTAGATTATCTAGGTGGTACTGATTCAATCTGCTGAAAGTCATTAAGAGCAGGACTGAGAAAAAGAAGAGATTCCCACTGTGGGTAGCAGCTTCAGCCCAAGCATGAGAGTTCTAGCTTTCCTTTATGGAGAGCCTGACCTATGGATTTCAGAATTGATTAGCCAGACCCACGACTGTATAATGAATGGAGCAGCCAATACAAGGCTTGATTCTATGTACAGCCAACTGTTAATCTGTGTATCAGTCAGGGTTCACCCAAAGAAAGCAGAACCAGTAGGAGACACAGATTAAGAGATTTATTGCAAGAAAGCTAGAACACTCAGTTGTTGCTGTAGCTGAACTTTTAAGGGGTATTTTATTCACTTTACATTTCACATCTATTGTCATTTTTGTGGCACGTAAATATTGTTAATGCCATTTACCAGCTTCATCATTTTATATCCATGTTGTAAACTTGATTTGAATGTTGTGCTTCAATCTCATCTTCTGGCTGATTTATTCCAAGTAGCTGGCTTCATATATCAGATATCGGTTGCTGTGGACTCCACCGATTTTTCTCAAGATATAAATTCTTCCCTCAAACTGTCATTCTTACAATACAGAAAGATGTATGTCCTTAAATAATTTTTCCATTCCACATATCTTTTGAGGAGGATGTGCATTCACAATTCATTTTTTATGAACATCTTCCAACTCAGATTCCATGCAAGAGAAATCTCACCTATGTACAGCTCTCCTTTCCTCCTTCATCAACAATGGGTTTCCACTTTGTATCTAGTTTCATTGTTGGAACTAAAATTACATCAAGTTTCTCTTCTGTATTAGGCCATTCTTGCATTGCTATAAAGAAATACCTGAGGCTGAGTAATTTACAATGAAAAGAGGTTTAATTGGCTTATGGTTCTGCAGACAGTCCAAGAAGCAGGGTGCCAGCACCCACCTCTGGTGAGGGCCTCAGGAATCTTACAATCATGGTGGAAGGCAAAGGGGGAGCAGGCACATCACAAGGCGAGGTGGCGGTGACAGGAAATTGCCACACACTTATAAACAAGCAGATTTCCTGAGAACTCACTATCACGAGTTTAGTAACAAGCCATGAGGGATCTGCTCCCATGACCAACCACCTCCCACCAGACCCCACCTCCAACATTGGGGATTACAACTCAACATGAGATTTGGGCAGGAACAAATATCCAAACCATGTCATCTTCTTTCCAGCCACATAAACTGCACTGTTAGTCTTCCACAATTTATTCTTGTTTTTCCCTTACATTCTAGAAAAGCCACATACTTTATTATTTTTGTGTGATATGTGCCTACTGTAACTTGCACATATATTCTTTCCTAAGAACGTGTTTTATCCACTCCCATCTCCCCATTTTCTAGGTAAAAGCCTACTTTTCTATTATTATATTTCCCCTCTCTTCCTTGGTTCCCTTTTGCTGCCTCTTCTAATAGTTCCAATTTGCATTTATTGTGCAGATCAAGCTTGTTTGCTTGGCTTAGTTTTAAAAATGTTGATCAAGTAACCATTATATGGCAGACAGAACACAGAGGTAGATAAAAAGTGTCTTGTTATTCAAAGAGCTAAGAGTAAGGAAAGGCCTAGGAACAACTAAGTTACAAAGCATGCTTTTAGTTCTGGCTTCAGCTAATACAGTAGCATCTTGCTTTTAGTGCTAACCAGTTCTAAATATCTTGCATGCTGCATTTATTAGAGAAAAGATCTTTTTAAAATGTCATTCTCTTGCTTAAAATTCTTCAGTGAGTCTTCACTCTGAAGGATGGAATCCAAACTACTTAGGAGGTCATTCATCCTCTGGTCTTCAACTACTTCTTGTGCCTCATCTTGCATCATACTTCCATTGGCCTATGTCTCTGTGTATACATGTGCATGTTCAGGTACAGGTGGGCAGTGGGGTGGGTGAGCTAGGCCAGAAGGCTTAAAGGAAAATAAAATCTGAAAGCCTAGAGGGAGAGGTAGAAAACATGACCAAATTTGGAAGTGGGTGCAGGTGGTTATTGAAATCAAGTATGAGCCAGATTTCGGAGACAGAGTGAAGGCAAGTGGGTCAGAATCAAAGCGTAGAGTGCTAGTGGAAGCCCTGAACTCTATCAGCTAGCCTCTGCAGCTTGTGTTCACAGTTGTCTACATTTAAAAAGGCCAGAATAAGGTGAAGGTTGGTGCATGGCCTTCTCCTGTAATCCTTCCCTGTTCAGTGGGTCTCAAGGCCATTCTGGATTTATCAGATGGTATACACCAGCATGGCCAAGGAATCGTCCAGGTGAGGGGTAGGCTGAGGCCCATACCTTTCCCTTGAATCAGGTGTTGGAAAGGATTGTTGCCCTCTGGGATGGTAAAGTCCACTCCTATATACTCTGTGTCTGCCTAAGGCTGTGAGGACTAGGCTGAGAATGGATGTGGGGGCAGAATTTCTGAGGGGCAGATGTGATGGGGAGCAGTGAAAGCCAGGGTGAGGCTACAAGCACACGATATTAGAAATGGAATGCCATCATTTTTGTTTGCTTGTTTTAAAATAGTTCAAAAGAGTGGTCCCCAGATCCTTTTATAGGAAAGATTCTATATTCGTGCTTGGAAAATAAGGTTTCTTCCATTCAGACTGCTTTCCTGATGACCAGGTCTATAAGAATTAGCACCAAATTGCCTCTTGACATAAAAAGGGTATCTTACAAATCTTCTTGAATAACTGGCAGTTTTTCCAGGTACCTGCCAGATATTGAAGTTGTAGTATTTGGAGGTGCAATAAAAAATAGAGAAAGAAGCTGTAGGATTTTCTGTATTGAGGAGGGTTTTAAATCATTATATGTGAGGTTTAACAGTGTTGAGATACACGGAATGGCAGGTTATATGTAGAAGGGGCCAGGATTCCACTAACATGTTACATTGGACAATCAGCATGAAGATTAGAATCCCAGGATGGATGATTCTGGACACACAAAATTTTGAACTGTGCCTTCTAGATTCATCATATAAATTGATACCTGGAATCAGAGTTCAAGCATTAATTGTATAGGGAGGAATTTCCCTAATGAACAGAGTACGAAAACTCTGTAACTATTATGTGCTTCTCTGTGTTCTACCGTTTTAGTAAGGGCAGACCCATTGTAGCTGTGGGAAGGAGGCAGGTTCATGGTGAAATCCATCATAATGGCAATCTATCAGTCCTTGTGGATTAGGAGCAAATCTATTCTCCACTTTGGGATTTTGGATGTATCTGGTCTACGCACATTTGTTCCAATGACTGGTGTGTGTAGGAATGGGTCTTATCATTAACAGGGCTACCAAAAGTCTGTATAATCATGTTCAGGGTCTTGAGTGGTTATTAAAGGTCAGCCAGTAGTAATACGGCAATAAGGCAGAGCTGTAGTATTTGAGTTACCTGCTCATATACACAAATAACTAAGTGACAGATAATTCATTAAACAAGATCCTCCCATCTCTTTAATATCTTTTGGGGACCATTCTTGGGTAAGTCTGAATTTCAGCAAGTTCTCAGCATTTTCTGGCTGCTGGGAAATCTACCTGATTTCCTCCAAAAACAAAAATCTGCTATAAAAAGCAATACATACATCAAGGGAACCGAATAGAGATTCCAGAAGTAAATCCATGAATTTATAGTCAACTGATTTCAACAGACACCAAGAAAATACAATGGGAAAAAGGACAGTCTCTTCAATAAACAATATTGGGAAAACTAGATATCCACAGGCAGGAAAATGAAAGTAGACCCTCACTTCTCATCATATACAAAAATCAACTTAAAACAGATTAAAGACTTAAACATAAGAACTGAAACCGTGAAGCTACTAGAAGAAAATACAGGGGAAATAACACTGGTCTGGGCTATAACCCCAAAAGCACAGAGAACAAAAGCAAAAGTAGACAAATGGGATTACATCAAACTAAAAAGCTTCTGCACAGCGAAGGAAACAATCAAGAGAGTGAAGAGACAGCCTACAGAATGAAAGAAAGTATTTGTAAACCATACATCTGATAAGGGATTAATATGGAAATATATAAGGAACTCAACTCAATAAGAAGAAAACAACCCAATTTAAAAATGTGCGAAAGACCCAAGCAGATATTTCTCAAAAGAAGACATACAAATAGTCAATAAGTTTGTGAAAAAAACTGGTCAACATCACTAATCATCAGGGAAATGCAAATCTAAACCACAATGAGATATTATCTCACTCCTGTTAGAATGGCTATTATAAGAAAGACAAAGATAACAAGTGTTGGTGAGGATGTGGAGAAAAGGGAACTCTTGCACACTGTTGGTGGGAATGTTAATTAGTGCAGCCATTACAGAAAACAATATGGAGGTTCCTCAAAATATTAAAAATAGAACTACCATAAGATCCAGCAATCCCACTACTGGATATACATCCAAAGGAAATGAATGAAATCAGTATGCTGAAGAGACAGCTGCACTCCCATGTTTATTGTAGCACTATTCACAATAACCAAAATATGGAATCAACCTAAGTGTCCATCAACAGATGAACAGATAATGAAAATGTGGTATATATACACATATATAGAATACTACTCCACCATAATAAAGAACAAAATCCTATCATTTTCAACAACATGGATGAACCTGGAGGACATTATGGTAAGTGAACCAAGCCAGACACAGAAAGACAAACACTGCATGATCTCACTCATATGTGGAATCTGAAAAAGTTGGTCTAATGGAAGTGGAGAGCAAAATGGTGGTTATCAGAGGCCAGGGTACTTAGGGAGAGGGGGAATGGGGAGATGTTGGTCAAGGGACATATAATTACAGTTAGATAGGAAGAATAAGTTTAAGAGATGTACTGTAAAGCATGGTGACGATTAATGAGGACATATTGGATTCTTGAAAAAAAAGCAGAGGTAGTAGTAAGTATGTGCGGTAATACATTTGTTAATTACCTAGATTTAACTATTCCTCAAAGTATATGTACTTCAATACATCATGTTGCACACAATAAATATATGATTTTAAAGTCTGCTTAATGGCAGATTTGGCAGCTGCTAAATGAATTCAAAGACATAAGTTACATCTTTGATCTTCAGTGCATCTTTCAGAGTTTGAAACTTCTGACATTCCCTGATATTCTGGTTTATAAGAAAAGGCAGTTGACTATTCAGGTGTCAGATAGAGAGTGGATGTAAAGCGCCATGCTGGAAGACTGAAGCCCTACTGGCCCAGCTTAGTCAAGCCACCTGTCTGCTCCATGTTCTATTTGTATCCTGGAATAGTCATATTTGATAGACCTCTCCTAGGTAGTGTTTCCAACCTTTGGGAAAGTTAACATAACCTGGAACTATTTACTTTGGGGGCAAAAATGTTGCCACTGCATTGTTGGCAGCATGAGTTTCAATCAAAACAATCAAGGTAAGACAAGATCAGGCAAAAATTGTATATAACGTAGGAAGAGAAGCTCATTTTTCTCTCGTGTACCAGTCTGGGGTGAGTGTTTCAGGTTGGCTGTCAGCTCTGCTTCATTTGTTCTTTCAGAGCCTTGGGCTGACAATGGTTCTGCCAGCTTCAACATGTGGCTTCCAAAGCTGCCCTGGTCAGCTAGCAGGAAAGGTACAGAGAGGCCATGGAGAAGGCTGTTCGCTATCCTAACAGCCCCAGCCCAGAAGCAGTAAACATCACTTCTGCTTTTTATTAGTGAAACCTCAGTCTCATGAACCACAACTAACTACAGGAAGAGTGGGAAATTTAACTCCTGTCTAGGTAGACATGTGCCCAGCACACTCTATTACTAGGGAAAAAGGGATGAAAAGGTTTGGTGGGCAGATAGCCTAGCAGTTTCTATCATTGAACAAATACAGGTCAGAAGTCCAAATATTTATTGATGTCTTCCAGGTAAAATTCAGATCATTTATCAGAGGATCTCAATGAGAGTCTGACCTATTAGAATCATCTGGGAAGTTCTTCCTAACCACGTATGCACGAATCCTACCAGATACAATGACAGACTGTATATTTTTCTTGAGAGTTTAAGTAAGGATGGATATGTGTATTAGGTTGTGTATTTAGACAATATTCCTCAGGGTATTGTGAACCAAACACATGACTTCAAGTTGTCAGTCTGTGAAGCCCAGATGAGCTGGTTTTAGAGAGACAACTTCATGACTCAAGCTTTCTAAGGAGCAGATCTAAGAGATGCGAGTCTAGTTCGAAGAATCCCAGAGAGTGACAACGCTGAGGCCACATTAGAGGTGGTGTCAAACAAAGATCAATGAGGGAGGTGCCACAGCTTTCCAGATCACCTAGCAGTGGGGACCTGGAAGCAGTACCCATGCCATGGAGGAGATCAGGTTGGTAGCAAGCTGGGTCCACTTAACCAGGGCCATTGCATCAGAAAATATACTTAGACATGGGAAACCACTCACTCCCTTAATTCACTGGTTCTTAACTCTGGCTGCAGGTGAGAATCCTCCAAAGAGCTCTCAAATTTGCCACTGCCCAAACCGCATGCCAGAACAAATGAATCAGAATCTCAGCAAGAAGATGTAAGCTCAGGAATCTCCAGTTTATTAAATTTCCTCAGCTGTTTCTGAGGCACAATAAGGACTTACTGTTGCCTTAGCTTCTAACCTCAGGAGTAGAAACACATACCATTCTGCCTCCTTACTTGACCTCTCCAGCCTCCGTGGCCATCAGCAGAGCCATCTGCTGCTGTGTGCCTAAGTCTGTGTTCTCACCAGGCCTGTGTTTCCCAGGTGCAGGCCATAAAAGACAGTGGCAGCAGCTCCATCCAAGTGGGTGATGGAAAGCCCAATCTCTTAGGAGGATTGTGATACCACCTGAGGAACCAGGCAAGGGTGGCCACCTGTCCTGTTATGGCCTAAAGGGGAATGAGTTCACCTGGAAGAGGCTGGGGCCTGAAGAGAAAGCTAAGCCAGCAGCAGCAGAGGAAAGGAGAGTCAGAAGTGTTGATGATCCAAGAGACACCCCAGAGGTGGACATCTATCTTAGGGGATACAGAGTCAGGAATTTAAATCTGGAAGATAAGAGCAATCAGCAAACCAAATGGGTCTGGGTCAAACAGAAGTGAGTTGGGATAGGGTTGGCCAGGGTTCCACATGATTTTTCTTTAATGCCATCCAGCATGTATGGTTTATATCGATGGTCCCCAACATTTTTGGCACCAGGGACCAGTTTCATGGAAGACAATTTTTCCACGGACCAGGGCGTGGGGAGGAATGGTTTCAGGATAATTCAAGTGCATTGGGTGGAGCCAAGATGGCCGAATAGGAACAGCTCCGGTCTCCAGCTCCCAGCCCCAGCGACACAGAAGACGGGTGATTTCTGCATTTCTGCTTGAGGTACTGGTTTCATCTCACTAGGGAGTGCCTAACAGCGGGTGCAGGACAGTTGGTGAAGCGCACTGTGCGCGAGCCGAAGCAGGGTGAGGCATTGCCTCACTCGGGAAGCGCAAGGGGTCAGGGTCAGGGAGTTCCCTTTCCTAGTCAAAGAAAGGGGTAACAGACGGCACCTGGAATATCGGGTCAGTCCCATCCTAATACTGCGCTTTTCCAATGGGCCTGGAAAACGGCACACTAGGAGATTGTGTCCCGCACCTGGCTCGGAGGGTCCTATGCCCACGGAGTCTCGCTGATTGCTAACACAGCAGTCTGAGATCAAGCTGCAAGGCGGCAGCGAGGCTGGGGGAGGGGCGCCCGCCATTGCCCAGGCTTGCTTAGGTAAACAAAGCAGCCAGGAAGCTCGAACTGGGTGGAGCCCACCACAGCTCAAGGAGGCCTGCCTGCCTCTGTAGGCTCCACCTCTGGGGGCAGGGCACAGACAAACAAAAACTCAGCAAGAACCTCCACAGACTTAAATGTCCCTGTCTGACTGACAGCTTTGAAGAGAGTAGTGGTTCTCCCAGCACGCAGCTGGAGATCTGAGAACGGACAGACTGCCTCCTAAAGTGGGTCCCTCACCCCTGAGCAGCCTAACTGGGAGGCACCCCCCAAGTAGGGACAGACTGACACCTCATTCAACCGGGTACTCCTCTGAGACAAAACTTTCAGAGGAACTATCAGACAGCTGAATTTGTGGTCTCACGAATATCCGCTGTTCTGCAGCCACCGCTGCTGACACCCAGCCAAACAGGGTCTGGAGTGGACCTCTAGTAAACTCCAACAGACCTGCAGCTGAGGGTCCTGTCTGGTAGGAGGAAAACTAACAAACAGAAAGGACATCCACACCAAAAACCCAACTGTACATCACCATCATCAAAGACAAAAAGTAGATAAAACCACAAAGATGGGGAAAAAACAGAGCAAAAAAACTGGAAACTCTAAAAAACAGAGCACCTCTCCTCCTCCAAAGGAACGCAGTTCCTCACCAGCAACGGAACAAAGCTGGATGGAGGATGACTTTGACGAGTTGAGAGAAGAAGGCTTCAGACGATCAAACTACTCTGAGCTACGAGAGGAAATTCAAAACAATAGCAAAGAAGTTAAAAATTTTGAAAAAAAATTAGAAGATTGGATAACTAGAATAACCAATGGAGAGAAGGGCTTAAAGGAGCTGATGGAGCTGAAAGCCAAGTTTCGAGAACTACGCGAAGATTGCAGAAGCCTCAGTAGCAGATGCGATCAACTGGAAGAAAGGGTATCGCTGATGGAAGATGAAATGAATGAAATGAAGAGAGAAGGGAAGTTTAGAGAAAAAAGAATAAAAAGAAATGAACAAAGCCTCCAAGAAATTTGGGACTATGTGAAAAGACCAAACCTATGTCTGATTGGTGTACCTGAAAATGATGGGGAGAATGGAACCAAGTTGGAAAACACTCTGCAAGATATTATCCAGGACAACTTCCCCAATCTAGCAAGGCAGGCCAACATTCAGATTCAGGAAATACAGAGAACGCCACAAAGATACTCCTCGAGAAGGGCAACTCCAAGACACATAATTGTCAGATTCACCAAAGTTGAAATGAAGGGAAAAATGTTAAGGGCAGCCAGAGAGAAAGGTCGGGTTACCCACAAAGGGAAGCCCATCAGACTAACAGCTGATCTCTCAGCAGAAACTCTATAAGCCAGAAGAGAGTGGGGGCCGATATTCAACATTCTTAAAGAAAAGAATTTTCAACCCAGAATTTCCTATCCCGCCAAACTAAGCTTCATAAGTGAAGGAGAAATAAAATACTTTACAGACAAGCAAATGCTCAGTGATTTTGTCACCACCAGGCCTGCCCTAAAAGAGCTCCTGAAGGAAGCACTAAACATGGAAAGGAACAACCGGTTCCAGCCACTGCAAAAACATGCCAAATTGTAAAGACCATCGAGGCTAGGAAGAAACTATAGCAACTAACGAGCAAAATAACCAACTAACATCATAATGACAGGATCAGATTCACACATAACAATATTAACATTAAATGTAAATGGGCTAAATGCTCCAATCAAAAGACACAGACTGGCAAACTGGATAAGGAGTCAGGACCCATCAGTGTGCTGTATTCAGGAAACCCATCTCACGTGCAGAGACACACATAGACTCAAAATAAAGGGATGGAGGAAGATCTATCAAGCAACTGGAAAACAAAAAAAGGCAGGGGTTGCAATCCTAGTCTCTGATAAAATAGACTTTAAACCAACAAAGATCAAAAGAGACAAAGAAGGCCATTACATAATGGTAAAGGGATCAATTCAACAAGAAGAGCTAAATATCCTAAATATATATGCACCCAACACAGGAGCACCCAGATAATTCAAGTGCATTACATTTATCATGCACTTTATTTCTATTATTATTGTATTGTAATATATAATGAAATAATTATGCAACTCACCATGATGTAGAATCAATGAGAGCCCTGGGCTTGTTTTCCTGCAACTAGATGGTCCCATCTGGAGGTGATGGGAGACAGTGACACCCGAAGTGTATTTGCAGCCACTCCCCAGTGCTAGCATCACCACCTCAGCTCCATCTCAGATCATCAGGCATTAGATTGTCATAAGGAGCTCACAACCTAGATCCTTTGCATGCACAGTTCACAATAGGGTTTGTGCTCCTATAGGAATCTAATGCTGCCACTGACGTGACAGGAGGTGGAGCTCAGGTGGTAATGCGAATGAGGATTAGCTGTAAATACAGATGAGGCTTCATTCACTCACCCGCTGCTCATCTCCTACCGTGTGGTCTGGTTCCTAACAGGCCACGGACCTGGGGGTTGGGGGACCCCTGGTTTATAAGACAGATGAATCAGTTTAATTCCAAGAACTGAAAATGAGGTTGACAGTTACCCATTGAACTACTGGTGATGCCAGAAATGCAACCACGGGCGTCTCAAGTCTCCCCAGGCTTACCTGAGCTGTTCTATCCATGTGAAATGATATTTCCTCTCCCCACCAAGTCACCCTCCACAGCACATCTTCCATACCCTTTGGGTAGTTTTTTTGCTGCAAATGTTACTCCATTTACTGGACTGTGAGCCTCTTGCAGACAGCAATTTTGTCTTATGTGTTTTTGTGTTCACAGTGCTTGGCACATGACAGGTGCTCATGAACTATACATGAATGAGTGCTGCAGAAACAAAATACATGTCCAATTGTTCTGGGAAACAAAGGACAGAAAGCAGTTTGGAGAGTGGTGGAAGTCTCTGCTGCCAAGGTAACATGTGATAGGGGCCTGCTGAAGCACTTCCTGGCAAAGTTGGAGGGAAAGGTAGAAGGAACAGCATGTTGAAAGACACAGAGCAGTAAGAGATCTCAGCTAATTCAAGTGGCTTGGCACTACCAGTATTATTGCTCCTCTTTCCCCTTTACTCTAAGCTCCTAAAGCTAGCTAAGCTTTTGGTATTTGTCTACCTTAGGGTGGCAAGCTTTTTTGCATAAAAGTATCCTCCCCCACAGGTGATTCAAGAAATTCAACTATTCTCCTTTTTTACCCCTAAAGCACATTTCATGACAGAATATTTTTTCTCAAATAATTTTCAGAGTCATTTTTTATATCCTGCTTATCTTTGGTTGTTTCCTATGCCAGATACAATTCTTTGTTCTGAAATGAAAAATATAGGCCTACAGATAACATCATTCTCCCTTGCCAAGTCCTAAACCTATCTGTGAATAAATTTGTTTAAATACCACATTTTCTTCCATCTAGATGACCCACTATTTTTCCAATCTCTCTAGAAGCTAGTGTTTTGGTAAACAAAACAGAAGAATGAAGGTTCTAAAAGTCCTGATCCAATTTCCCTTGATTCGCTCATGCATGCAATAAACGTAAGCAGAGTGTTGACAGTGTGCAAAGGAGGCCCTAGTGGGTTTACAGTTTTTTAGCATCTAAATTTTTGGCAAGTGCTTCAAGGTCAGACTCTTAAATACTTTATTAACACAGCTGTGAGCATTTCCACACATTCACCCAATTTTACAGGGGCCACTCTTCTTTTCCAATGCACATTTTGCATAACATTGTAAGGCAGCAACAGGGGTTTTTCCCATTGCCTCATTTTTGGAAGACAAATCTTCAGACTGAAAGTGCAAACGATACCTTTATTACTTGGAAGTCCCAAAACTGTATGTACATGGTCCTTTCGTTTATCACACGAACAAATTCCTAACCATCCCTTGCAGCTGCAGCAGCAGCAGGGGTTCAAAACAGTCTGCCTGCTGTTTCACCAGTGTTTTGCACTTTGTATTTTGTACCCTCCTATTTGTGTGCCCTACAGTCTTCAAATTACCTAAATTGCACAATCATCAGATAAAAATTGTGCATTCACTTATTCATTCAGCAATCATTCATCTAGAGATTGCTTTGTATCCTCATATGATTATGTTATACCTTGGTTCCCTTCATTCATTTATTCATAATTCAATAGGCATTCATCAAAAACCGGCTCCATTCCAGGGTCTGGTCTGGGTATGTTGGGAAGACAGACATAAGAGTATTGCCATTCCTGCTCTTGAAGAGTTGGCAGTATATACGGTTCATCATAGCGTAATTCATGAAGAGGGGCACTGCCTCAGTTTCTCTCATTAGAAAGGGATGAAACATCACAACAAATTTTCCCCAATTGGCTCTTTCTGCTCTGTTCTTCCCTTCACAAAACCGGAACAACTTTTTAAATCTTTCCCTCCTGTCCTCCCATAGACCTCACAGAAAAGTCTTCTTTCTGCCTTCTCCTTTTTCTCCTCTTCCCCACCCTCACTGGAGGCAACCACATTAGTGCCCCTCCAGCAGATATACAGGTAAACCTCACAAAAAACTGTATATTGGGCCTAAATGCTATTACAATCATTTGCCACATAAGAAAATAGATGCTGAAATTAAGATACTTCCTCCAAACCACACAAGTCCATGATGAAACCAGATCCAAGGTCTTGATCTTGATCTTTTTACTACATCATGGTGACTCAAACATGATTTCCCTTGATCAATCAATATTAGTTTGAGAGAGCATATATAGTTACAAGTAGCTAATTTTCATAGAATCAATCTGATTTCAGTCTTTCTTTTTCTTTGGAGTTGTCTATTCCTTCACATAAAGTATATATATTTTTAAAATTCTGCTACAAATAGCAATAAAACATTAAGCCAAACTGGCAGGTTTTCCTGACCAGGCCATGAATTTACCTGGTATTCACTGATCCCACTAGAAGGAGTTTGCAGACAAAAGGCAACTTTTTAAATGCTGAGGTAGCAAGCTTGGTTTCAAGGATGTTGAATGGGTTGTTCAATAAGTGAACTAGCTTCCTTTTTTATGAATGGAGATCAAGTTAAGAATCTATAAACACTCTGGCTCTCTCAATCCTTTCGATCCAGACATTGTTGAAATGAGCAACATTACAGAGATAAGGAGCATTAAAAACAGAATGAATTTCCTCTGCCAGCTGATTGGTGTCTAGAGGAACAAAAAGACCAAAATTTTACTTAATTCACCCTCACACTTTTCTAGAACTGGAAGTCTGTGAGCACTGACTTTGGGTAGGTTATCAGAACATCCTAGCTAGTCAAGATTAGGATTCCCAGGCTCCCTGTTTATGAAACTGGACCACTGACCATCTGAGCATATACATTTAAAAACCAAGATACCTAAAAGCTGTTTTTGGATGAAAGAGAGGGTAGAAATTTTGGTGCAAGGGAGTTCAGCGGAAAAGAACAATATAGACAAGGAAGGAGCAGACAAGTATAATGGCGGGGAATGCTATGGCAAATATCTTTCCTCTTAGATTTGAAAACAGGTCTTGAGACCCACTGGGCAGGGTGGTAAGAACAGACACTGACAGCAGTGTGTTCATGAAGGAGTTTGTGAAACTCTGAGCACAAGCAGTGCTGGTTTGAGGCCTAAAGGCCCAAGTTCTTGGTAGAGCTGGTGAGCAACGTGTTCTCCCATTTCATCACTGAAGCACAGCAGCACTTTGCAGGATTACAGAACACGGTCATGCAGTGGTGGTGCCCACCCACCCACCAGACCAACAGGGGAGCAGTATTTTCACAGAAAGCCAAAGGCCAAGGCAGTGACAATCTTCCTTCAGGTAATTTTAGTTAGCAGATTTCCATGAGGAAACCTGAGAAGTAGATGTGAAAAACTCTTGGAGGCTTCCAGAAATACAGGACGTGAGAAACATGGCCAAGAACAGAGTTGACTACTTCAGCAGGTGGGTGCTAGGAATTGGCAAAATATAATACTCTTGATATATTTGTGAGAGCCCGGTGAGACCTGGGACACTCAGGTAAAACACTGGATAAAGCCAGAAATTCCATAGTTGATTATTTTGTAACTTAACAGGAAGAATTCAACTCAAATAAAAGAATAGTGAATGAAAGGAGTAAATGTAGTCCTGCTTAATAGCACAAAGATTCTGGGTTCTGACCTTCCTCTCAATCAGGCTGCCTTAAAAAATTAAAGGTCATTCTTCAAAATTTCTTTGGACACATTTATCCACCCCTTCTGCATTTAAGTAAGATTAACCCAACTGTATCACACAAAACTGAAGCTGCATTTGTAAAAGCTCCAGGTAGACCACAGTCCAGCAGAAGTCACTTCATAGACCAGCACCATCTGCTTCCTTACCTTTGTTTAGCTCCATCCCCGGGACTCCCAGGCCCTTGGCACAGGCAGAAGACCAGAATCCCAGCCAGGATTCCTCAGATACTTTGACCTTGGAGCTAAATCCAATCAATCCAGTGCTTAATGAGAATAAACTTGAGGATAGATGTGGCACTCTGACTGCTTCCTTCCCCAAGGAAATCCTTGAATGGGCAAAGGATGAGGTAAAATTCCAGTCACCCTGCCTGGGCACAAGGTCAGTGCTGCTGGCCCCTAGTTCTTATGAAGAAGCCAACTCCAAAGAAGAGGGAATGCAGTGTCCTGCTTTCTCCCAAGGGGTCTCTGAACAAAGAGGCAGCTTATCTGTAAGGAGTGTTCCTGTAGAAGTTCTAGAATCACTGTTCAGTTAGGACAGGAACTCCCGGGCTCTCACTGATAATGTCTAGAGTATGCAAGGGGAGCTGGTGGTCTTTCAAGACCTGAGAGCAGATCCAGTCCAAGAGGTACTGGTAACCACTGAGGAGGTGCAGCTCAATCAAAACCCCCAAGAAAAAGGACCAGGAAGCCAACGCACCCCACAGAACCCTCAGCAGACTTTGCCTTCCCCTTCCCTGAATGGAGGAGAGCATTCTAGAAGTGGAAATAGCTCATGCCAACAAGGGGCTCTGGTCAAAAAGATTCTTTATCCGGGTTCTATGAATCACAGTGGAGAATGGGGCAAAACTTATTATAATTGGTATAGAGCTTGCAACCTCACAGAGCTCTAGATTATAGTACTTATCTCTTACAGGCTATGAAAAGAAGTGGTACACTATTTTGGAGAAAATTAGAAAGGCTCTACTAAAGCTAAACATAAATATCTATGCCAGATGTCCCAGAAATTCCACTCCTATAGAAATGCCCAAGTGAAAGAGTGCTTGTGGCCACCAAAAAAAAAAGTACAAGAATAATCATCGTAGTGTTATTTACAATAGCCTCAGGAGAAGCAACTAAAAAGTATACCAATAGTTGAATGGATTAATAATTGTGGTATGTTCTGGCAAAAGAATACTGAACAGCCCTGGAAAGAAAAACAACCATTGCTACATGCAAGACCACAGAGACTCTCACAGGTATAATGTTGGACAAAAGAAGTCAGAAGCAAAAAAGTAAATATGGTATGATTCCATTTATTTAAAGTTCAAAAACAGGCAAAACTAATCTATAGTGATAAGAGGTCTGAAAAGTGGTTGTCTTACTGGGGGGCACGAAGGAGTCTGCCAGGGCACTTGGAAAGTTCTAGATCAGATATGGATGGTGAATACATGGGAATATACAAAATGTATTGAACTAGTATACTTAAAAGCTGTATATTTTCTATATGTAGGTTATACTTTAAAGAAAAAAGAGATGTAAATTTTTTTAAATAAGATAATTATGAATATACCTATCAACATATGAAACTGACTGGAAACCAAAGAAGAAAGCCAACTAAGTTTTTGAGAGAGCTAGAGAGCCTAAGATGAAATGGACTGTGGCTGTTCAATGAGCAGGTAGTAGGCTAGGAAAGTAGCTCCTCCCCTAGGAAGGGCATATTCTCCAGTGCCGTCTTCACATGTGGCCAAGGAGAAGAACAGTAAGAGCAAGCCCTCTCAGAGCAATAACCAGTGGCCTGGGAAATTATCTCCTGGAAACAGAAGTGAGACCTAATCAAGGGTCATTGGCCTGCACAGGTATCAGGACTGTACAACCAGCAGCTGCTGCAAATGTCTAAATTTCCCCTTTCTGATGGGAGTAATTCCACCATTATATGTGGCATGTATGCAGGGTAGATAATTTGCCATGGAGAGGGTATGTAGAGCTGTCTCCATCTCCAGAGAAGCTACATCCAGAAATGATGTAGATACTCTCATAAGGTCCTCATCTTTGGGTTCAATGTCATGACTGGATAGTAACTCTATGAGGTGGATACTATTATTATCTCCATTTTAAGAATGAAGAGATGAAGGCTCAGAGAGGTTTAGTAATTTCACCCAGCATTACAGAGCTAATGAGTGCTGGAGGCAGCATTTTATACAGGCAATTTGGCTGCAGAGTCATCTAGTGGTTATAGAAGAACTGGAAATTTTATCATCTGGTGCTTTAAATAATATATATTATGTAACAATTAAATATTAAAATTAATATTACATAATATATTAATATTAATTAATATTACATAATATATATTAATATTAATTAATATTACATAACTTATGTTCACCAGTAAATACATAACTAATAACCCCATTTGATGTGTGAAAGTACATCATCATGTTCTTTAGAATCTTCAAAGATTTTTAAAAATACTTGAGAGAGCTAGGAGAATCATTGAGGAAATGATCATAAAAAGAATTTTGCCCACCAAGATGAAGAGTGGCCCAGGATTAAGGCTAGAGGAAGAAAGCCAGATGCCCTGGGATGGATAAGACTAGAAGCTTCACAGCCCTCGTTGGAGTCCTCTGACTTCTTTCCCCGTACAACTCTGTAAAGGAAGGTGAGCACGTTCTCTATCCTGAGTAAACCAAAGCACATCATCCAAAGGGCATCCCTTGCAGCAACAGAAGCAGTGCTTCCTTCTGCATGGAAGCACAACGAGGGCATGCAAAACATTTGCAAACCTACAGGATGCTTCCTCTGAGACACCTGGCAACAGCATTTGTAACAACTGAGTCCCAAATCACCTAAAGAGGTAATAAAAGAAGACCTCCCTCAAAACACCAGATCACCTTGATAACACTAGAGAGCCTCAAGATCTCTTCCTACCTGAACAATCCTGAGATTTCCAGAGCTAATGCACAATGACAGGCTCTGACTCAGCAAGGAGTGCCGCCTTTGTTAGACACCTTCTGCTTGCTCTAGGTGCTGACTTTCATGGCTCTCCAAAAGAAATGTAAAACAGTACTTTTGTTTTCATCCTTTTTCCACCTCTAGGACTGCATGGAAGAAAAGACTTTACCAGGAACATCTTTGCACAGAACACCAAGTGGAAACACATTCCTCATCAAAAGGACATGGCACCTGTCTTTCCCATGGAGACAGGTGGATGCTTGTGGCAGGACTTGGGGGAAGCAGCATGTCGCTGGCAAGGGCCCTCTGCAGTTCTTTCCACAGGCAACTTTGTTCAGGTGCTTTCGTGGCAAGCTGCCAGCCCAAAGGGCTAATTAATTGAAGGGCTCTCCATGCTAGAGATATTGGCCATTTTGACATCTCAGTTGGACACTTGAGCTCATGAAGGTTCAGCTTTGGAAGAGCAGCTCTGCCTTTATTACGTTTGATCTCCCCAGTGGGAAAAGCTAAGTGCCCACAGTTGCAATAATCATGTTAAGTACCAGTTTCCTTTGCCAAAAAAACAGTGTACTCTTTTCTTTATCCTTCCCTTGGGGAAAACTCCCACTGAGTCATTTACTGGGTTCTCTGCTTATCTTGCAATTCTACACCAGCAGCACCATTTTTTTTTTTTTCAACATATGTAGGCAGTCTGCACGGTCTGTGGTTTTAAAAGATAGCATTAAATTTAGGCTCAACCCCAAACAGAGCAGGACAGAGCTCAAGACCTTTTGTGACAATATTTAAAGCACTAGCAACTTGGTGAATTATTCTACTCATTTCCACAGAGCAGGCAAGTCTTTAAGAAGACCTCCCTCAAGCCCCTGACTCAGAATATAAATAGTCCACCAAGCAGCCAAAACCTATTCAGTAACCCAGGAATGCATTTAGATGTTGTCCCTGGTAAGAGTTTAAATGAAACAGGTAGAACAAGTTAGTGGCTCTCCCAGGGAGGGTTATTCACAACCTTTTCTCTGCTATAAAAGCATTTTATTTATACATTTATTATAGAGTTTACCCTATTGTGATTCATTGATCCAAGTAGTTTTATCTCCCCCAAACTAAACCATGAGCTCAGGGAGTCATTTATCTTTTATCTTCCAAATAATCCATGAGAGGCCATCAATATGTACTAATTAATTAATTTATGGAGTCTAGATGAATCCAAACCATCCTATCAACCAGGGCCTAAAGAAGATTTGAATAAATTTGGTGTATCTGTGAGAAGTCAGGTGGGGACATGAAAACAACTTATACCTTATTACTTGATGTGTTAAATCAAAAACAAAGGAAGAGAGGAAAGAGCGAGTAGAAAAAGCTCAATAGAGAAATAAAGAAGAAGCAAAAAAGAAAGAAAAGAGAAAGAAGAGATTGAAGTTATAGAGATGCACAACCTAGAAACTGTAATTGCAAAAATATCTTGTAATAGGTTATATCTATTTTAAAAAGCCAAATACAGGCTCTTTCCCCAACACAATGAACATTTTGTGGTCAAAGCCACGGTAATAGTGAAATGATAAAATGCTAAATCTTTTTGTTAATACTTGAAATTGATGTTTTTAAGCAACTACAATCTCCATAAATATAAGCGGGCTTCTGGCATCACACTAAATTTGCCTAATCTGACACTTATCTTTGCTTGAGCTGAGTAGAAATATAAAACTTAAACTATGAAAAACAGTTTGCATAAGAATTTGGTAATAGGTTCAGAGCTTGTCCAAAATGAGGGTGGAACTTAAGGATCTCTGGAGGCTTCAAACTTCACAAAATGTCACAAGATATGCCTCTAGCTGCCCAGACTTTTAAAATAAAATAGTAAAATTAGCAATGCTTTTGTGACTTTATGGTATGTCCTGAAATCTCCATCTTTTTGATACTGTTATTGTTACTGACAGAATTAAGAAAAGGCAACATGAAATATAGCCCAAGCAGGAAACATCACATATACAGTTCAGAGTATACTTTTGCCAATACATTTTACTGGAGTCAGATAACACTTTTAAAATATCATTACTTAATCTAACAGGGCCCACCCATTTTCTATACATATTTCAGCAATCTCATATTCTCAAAGCACTTTGCAATTGCCCCTTACCCAATTTATTACCAATATTTGAAGACCTACAGTATGCAAAATGTGATATATGTTAACTACTTTGCATACTTGTCCATAACAAAGGCCCAGTTTCTGTGGGAGCTTTGTAAGACAATATATTGAAATGGCACACATGGAGCTCTATAAAATACTGTACATTTTTCTTCAAAAATTGTTTTCAGTCCAGGTGTGGTGGCTTACACCTGTAATCCCAACACTTTGGGAGGTGGGTGGGTCATTTGAGACCAGGAGTTGGAGACCAGCCTGGCCAACATGGTGAAATGTCGTCTCTACTAAAAATACAAAAAATTAGCCAGGTGTGGTGACACACACCTGTAATCCAAGCTAGTCAGGAGGCTAAGGCAGGAGAATCACTTGAACCCAGGAGGCAGGGGTTGCAGTAAGCTGAGATCGCGCCACTGCACTCCAGCCTGGTGACAGAGTGAGACTGTCTCAAAAAAAAAAAAAAAAAAAAAAAAAAACTCCAGGCAAAACACACGACCTAACAAAATAAAATAATGCCATGATAGGCAAAAATCTCAGCCCTCACCACTTTCACCAGATTCAGCCATAAAGTTGGACATTTGGTTTCTAATAAGCAAATCTCATCTCACAATACCAGGCACTTCCTTCAATCTGCCTGAGCAAAAGAAAAAAGAAAAGGGACTAACCTGAGCAAACCCCTGCCAGGCGGTGTTTGATTCAATTCCTGCCACATAACATATATTTCAAAATGAATTAATAAGTAATATTAATATAATTAATGAGTATTCACTAATAAGTTGATCAAAAATAACTAAGAGCCTTCACATTGACCTGGAATGTTACTAACCATAAGTGAAAACTACTTTTGTTACCCTCTTGTGTTCTTTACAAGTGGTTAAAAAAATAACGTGGCCGGGTGCGGTGGCTCACGCCTGTAATCCCAGCACTTTGGGAGGCCGAGGTGGGTGGATCACCTGAGGTCGGGAGTTTGAGACCAGCCTGACCAACATGGAGAAACCCTGTCTCTACTAAAAATACAAAATGAGCCGGGTCTAGTGGCACATGCCTGTAATCCCAGCTACTCGGGAGGCTGAGGCAGGAGAATTGCTTGAACCCAGGAGTCGGAGGTTGCGGTGAGCAGAGGTCACGCCATTGCACTCTAGCCTGGGCAACAAGAGTGAAACTCCGTCTCAAAATAAATAAACAAATAAATAAATAACGTGAACTCTGGAGTCAGACAGCCTAGATTTGAATCTGGGCAGTCTGTATCTGACTACCAGGTGACCTTTAACAGGTTAATTAACCTCTTTGTGCCTCCATTCTATCATCTGAAAATAAAGATGGGAACAGAACATGCCTCATAAGGCTGTTGTGAGTATGAAATATATTAATCCCTAAAAAGAGTTTATTACAGTCACTGGCACATAATAAACCTTCAATAAATGTTAGCCTTTATTATTTTTATCCACCCAGCCACACTGGCCTCCTTACTCTTCTGTATATGCCCCAGGCACATTCTGGTCTTAGTGTTTTGCACTGGTTGTTCCCACTGCCTGGAGTGCTCTTCCTCCAAAGATCTGTGTAACTAACTCTTGCATCCCGTTTGACCAAATGATAACCTTCTCAATGACCACCCTATTTAAAACTGTAACATGTGCCTCCTCAAGAGCCTTCAAATCTCCTATTTTTTCTCTTCACATTCTAAGATACTATGTAATTAATTAATTTGTGTTTTGTATATTATGTCACTCCTGCCAATAGAATATATTCTGAGGAGACAGGATTTTTTTTTTTTTTATCTCTTTTAGTCACTGATGTGAACTGGTACTTGAACATGGTAGCTCCTCAAAAAATATACACTGAAAGCCAGCTCGGTGACATGCTTGTAGACTCAGCTACTCAGGAGGCTGAGACTGGAGGATGGCTTGAGCCAAGGAGTCTGAGGCCAGCCTGGGCAACATACTCCATCTCTTAAACACACACACACACACACGCTGTTAAAGGAATTACTGGCACTACTGTTACCACCACCACTATTTTCCATCATAGCAAGTAATGAAACCATAGAGTTTTAGAACTAGACATGACCAAAGAGGTCATCTCTAGGACAACTCCTTTTGTAAACACAGAAATAGCCCTCTCCCTGAAACACTGCATCCTGTTGACTCTGCCTTACCTGAGCCTGCAGGAGAATTCACAAGCCCAGGTGCACAGTCCATGGCAGGTAAGTCTGGGTCTCATAGTGCACCCGCTGCACTGGCTGCTTAGTCTAGCAGCTCTGAGGTCACCATTACATAGCTGTTCTATCTAGTGGTTAACATGAGCAATGATTTAGGAGATTATAGCAATCATCAAAGGGTGGAATTAAAATAATAAAGAAAAACAATAAACAGGAGGAGAGAAGGAAGGATTGCTTTTGCTCCACAGATCATTTATGTAAACAAAAGAAAAATCACAGAGCTAAGCAACTAAATCAGAGGTGGCAATTAGCTCAATTGTAGAATGACTTGGTGCCATTTTGAGCAAGAATAGCCACAGTGATCACTCTCAATTGAGGTAAATTAAGTATTCTGATTACTCCACTTTTATGAAAAAGAGTTGCCAGCCATTACAGAGATCCAATTTACATGAACTCTGCTCCATTTCTCATACTGACTCATCTTTTACGTTTTTTTCTGCTTCTTTTCACATCTAGCACATTTTGCTGTAAGAAAATAAGGGTTCTGCATCCACAGATTCCACCAACAGTGGATTGAAAACACAGTATCTGAGGAACATAGAACCCCTGGATTCTAAGGGTCAATTTTCATAGCCATGGTTTCCTCAGGGTGGACTGTGGAACTTGAGCCTCAGTGAATTTTGATATCTACAGAGGTCCTGCAACCAATACTGAGGGATCACTGTATCTCTATGAAAGCTCACCCTCCAGAATACATTATGTAAAATTAAATGTATGCATGTGTATACGTGCACGTACTTTAATAACTACTGCCCAGTCTTGATTATGTAAGATTCTGGAAAATCTGAAAGGAAAATAGGTAAAAGGAAGGAGAAAAAGTTGCTACAGTGCCCTTGAAGCTCAATAATATGGCAACCAAGCAGAAAAACTCTAGAATCACAAGGGAAACACAATTTATAGCCAAAAGGTCACCATAATATCTTCAGTACTTAACAAAGAAATGAGTGAAATCAAGTTAGTGATTACACAGCCAAACTTGGTAGTTTGTGGCATTTGCTCACAAAAAAAAAAAGGCAAAAAAAAGTGCTATTATTAAATGCCGTTTGCATGCACAGTTTGCAAGATTAGCAAGACTCTTTTATTTCTGTTCCCCCTTTAAACTATTTGGCTGTCTGGAATTGCTATGAGAAAAACCTGTGTTTTATCGGTAGCTTAAAATAGCCTTTTTAAGGTGTATGTGTGGGGAAGGGGGGGTTGTACTGCTAATTATTACTGTTTCCAACATATCCCTGAACCAGAGACTACAAAGGTCATATTCTTGAAACTTGTTTTCAGGCAGATGCAGCCACAATAATTACAGCTCAAAGAAGATCAGAGCAACATATTCCATGACATTTGCCCTTAACTACCTTTCTTATTAGCAATGATACTGCTACAGACAATGACTATATTATACATCCATGGATCTAAATGTGCTGTTTATTCTGAAGTGACAGTGACAATTACAGCAGCTGCCAGGAAGGAATAATGGGTATACTCTAGCATTGGCAGCGGTATGGTTAGCAGTAATGCCAATTCACAAAAAATCCCACACCCCAAAAGGCACCAGGTAATGCTACTGATGTGATTCTATTGCTAAAATTTAAAAATTGAAGTCATTAAACTGTACACTTAAGATCAATACATTTTACTGAATGTAAATTGTACCTTAACAAAAATACGATTATTACGTATTTCTTGATTCTGGCTTAGGGTGTTACATATAAAAATGCAATGCATTTCTTCTGACCATGAGACTATTTTCCACAATGAATTTTAATCCTATGAACTATGACTACTTGGTTTGACCTTGGGTATATGTGACTTTCCATATGAAAATTCCATTATCATAAGCTTAAGAATAAAAAATTCCTAGCCTAGGGATGTAATGCTATCACATGGAGGACCTCACCAGTATTCACTCTACTCAATTATCTCCATGGCTACTACACTGCAAGCAAAAAAGTGCACATTTCCATAGCACTTCATATTCATCAGCCCAAATCATCCATATGTTGAAATGCTTCCTTTCAATCCAAAGAAAAGCCCACAAATCCACTCCACCCACAGTATTGACTCTACCTGGCCCATACCACATTCATAAATGACACCTCCTCTAACATATTATAATGCTAATGGTCAAAAGAGATTAACGTTTAGAAAAAGCAATGGATATTTATTTGAGGGAGAGGAATATTTTGTATTTTATTTTGTACCTATAAGCAGGTAATAAGGTACTTTTTTCCTACCTGTGAATGTTCCAGCTGCTGGCATATGAAGACATACCAAGAGGGGACTCTTCCCCTTCCTTTCTTTTCTACCTCAAGCCTTACTCTGGAGGCCTTTGGAGAAATAATATCATGCCAAAGTTAGGAATTAACAAGCATTATTGAATGTCTACTATGTGCTCATAATTGTGTTAGGTGTTAGAGATAAAGAAAAGTAGATTCATTGTACAGTACTGTTTGGAAGGTTTTATGCTTCATTTATTAAGAAATGCATTGCTTCTATAGAACTGGAACTTATAACAAAACTGAACTTGAGTCTATTTCAACTATTAAGAATTATCTTAAGATTTAAAGAAGCATCTGAGGGTATTTATCCAGTGCAACTACAGTCTAAGTTTTTTCCAAATGCTAATGTTGGCCCAAGTCTACTGATGTACTTTCCTTGATATTGTTGCTCTGTTAGAGCAAAAAGATAAAGTTAGACTCAAAGCTACCAAGGCTCAGATCATTCTCGGCGAGCGCAGGGATGAAATAATAATGACGAACACCCACTGAGACACTGTTCTAAGAGTTTTACATGGATCCAAACAGAAATTCAATACTTACAACAATTCTATAGGTCAATATCATTCTTTGTCTCATTTTACTGATGAAACAAGTGAAGAACAAAGAAGCTAAGTAACATGGCTAGAATTGTAGAGCTCATGGGTAGTAGAGTCTCACAAATAAAGCCCTCAAGCCTGTGCTCTTAACCCCCACACCATACTGCCTCTCAGGAGAGCAGGGTGGAAAAATGCAACAATAAAAACCAAAGCCAGGCAGTAAGGCCTGAAAGGAGAGGACATGGAATCCAGAACCACAAATCCTTTTCCCAAACACTGCTAGTAGCTCTTTCTTTGTAGAGACAGTGACAGGAGAAGAGGGAGGAAAGGAGGGATGTGACGGGGGTGAAGGGAGGGGAGAAGAGTGTAGCACCTCCCTTCTCTTAACAGTGATGCAACTTCCCTTCCCATAAATTAGTGGCCTGTGTTGGCACATATGAAAAAAGATAGGAACTTTGCAATGTGTATATAACATCCTGTATCCAGCAGAGAGCCCTACAGCAAGTCAGCAAAAACAGCACTCTGCCAAAAATGAAACTTCACTGCTTCCAAAAATCTATTTTAGAAGTAAACAGTGTTTAAATTTGCTGGAAGTGATATTCTTTGCTGTGACTGCTCCAGAACATGGCATTCTGTCATTCCAGAGGAGAACTGAGGAATTTCCTCCCACTGACACGGCTGACTTTGTCTTCATGCCTTTTCTCAGGGCATGGGAAGAAGTCTCTGTGACCTACCAGCCTGAAAATTCTGCCAAGAGGCTGAGAGTCATGGGAATCTGCCCAACCGGCTTTGTGGAGGTCACTGAACACCATCTAGACATTAAAAGAGGAAGCCAGACACAATATAGTTTCAAAGGACTGTGACAGTAAATGTCTTAACCACTGATATTATTACCTTGAGTTGTGATTACCTAGAGACCTATTCATCAACATTGATGAAAAGGTTGAGCCTTCCAATAGCCCATTACATTCTCTATTCTTAGTTACCTCTTCCTGAAGGAAAATTACTTTGTCTATGTGAATGAAGCATTACTGATGTCTAGTAAAAATGAAAACTTCATCCAGCAGGCCAACGGACCACATGGGCACATTCTCTGCACACTTACACACTCATATCATTAGTAACAGCAAAGGGAACCCAAGTCAAAGCCAACATTTGAAAGGAAGAGATAACACGGTCACCAATAATCCCACAAAATTACACTGGCCAACAGACAGATTTTCTTTAGGAAATCCCAGATATTCTAAAACCAACACTCTTTTACACAATAGGAATACATTTTCTAAATATTGTCTCAACTATTTTTAAAAATCGTCTTTTAAATGAAATTTTTAAGCTATTTTTAAAAGTTGTCATTTATATGGATTAAGATATTAGAAGTTCAGGGAGAGACAGCAGGGGAAGACATACAGAGAGAGAAACAGAGCCCCCTCCCCCCACAAAAAGGTAAAATAAACCATCAAAATGGTAGCTGAAGTTTAAAAATAAGCTTCCAACCTCAGGAACCTATTTCTATGACTACATACAGGGACTCCAGATGGAATTCTAGGTTACCATATGTAGACAGAAATTACAGCAGGATGAAGCACAGCATTTTGATGCCAAACTGGAAACACCACTATTTTTTTCATTTCAAGTAATTTGTGAAACAGACATCCCTAAACTTTAATCCATCCCTGGGATTCATCCTTTCCATGACCCTCACCCCATCTATCACACTTACCTATCACTCCTATCCTACCTCTAAAATATGCCCTAGGGGTGGGAGTCACAAGACCTCGGAGAAGGGGTGAGGATATCCCTTTTGCACCTCCCCTGTACTTTCAAACAATTGAAACGCTGGAGGTTCAACAGTGCTATGTCAGAATGTTCCTGCACAAAAATTGCTGAGTCAAAATAACTGGGTCCAAATGTCCCGCACCAAGAGATGTAAAAATATCAAGATATAAAGATATAAACATCAATAACATAAAACAGGCGGCCTGAGACACTACGGAGCAGGCTTGAGGAGCAATCTGTGGTGTTCATCAACGCAACACACATCTTCTAGATGTGAGTTTTAGTTAAATAGCATAGGATGCAGAGGTTGTACAGGGAATAAATGAGAACATAGGAATTAGGCCTATCCTCTAAGAGTCTGACTAAAGCTTATTATGTGCCCTGGAGTAAGTCATTTCATGTTTCAGCACATTAGTTTTTTCCTCTGCAACATGTTAACAGTAACGACTGTCTTGCAATGGGAGGCACTCAATAAATAATTATTAATGAATGAGTGAATTAATGTATGTACCCTAGATGTTCCTAAGTTTTCCAAATTAAGGAATAAACTGGTCTTTGACTGAAAATAACAACAGGGGTTCTTATAACTCTATAAAGTGGTGTTTGGAGACAGGCCTTGGGGATTTGCTACCTCAGGCCAAACAAAACACTTCAATCTCCCCAGCTATCCATTAACACCTTATTTTAGTGTGGAAATTCCCTTCACGAGTAAATGTTGAGTATAAATATTCTTTTCTCAACTCCTATGAAAAGGGAAAAAAAGATTTTTCTAATAACAAACAAAATGATATTAGAATAATCTCATACCAATTGATAATCATGTATATAGCAGGATTGTTTCTAATAACAAACAAAATGATATTAGAATAATCGCACACCAATTGATAATCATGTGTATAGCAAATCCATTCATTAAATAAATGTTTACTGAGTTCTTACTACCTGTGAGGTATTGTTTTACTATACCTAACAGAATCAGTCATTGTTCCTTTCCTCTAAGAGCTGATAGTTTACGGGGAAGCTAGATCCATAAATATTTAAAATCCAAAGGGGAAAGGAGGTAGCAAAACACTAAAAGCAATGTTTCTGGCGTCAGACTGCCTGGATTCACATCGTGGCTCCAACACTTACTACTGGAGTGTCCTCAAGCAAGTTCCATAATGTTTGAAGGCCCCAATTGCTTTATCTGTAAAATGGTAATAGCAATTGCCTACCTTAGAGGGTTGTTATAAAAATCAAATGAAATAGTCCATGTCAAGCACTTCTCACAGGGCTGGGGACATGGTAAACTTTAGACAAAGTGTGTGATTGTTGTTAGATGTTATATTAAGTACAAAATATTACGAATCCAGTAGGTAAAAACTCTCATCTTTACTGGAGAAATCGAGATAGTCTTTGAAAAGAAAGAGACAATATAAGGGACCTCTCCAGGAAAGTGTAAAAGTTTTCCAGACAGACCAGAGGGAGAGGAAAGCATTCCAGAAAGAAGAAAAAGTTTGTACATCAGGCACAGTTATCCAAGATTTTCACATTCAGGAGCAGTCTGCTTAAGGCCTTTAGACTCCAGCTTCCAGTGCAGTACCAGGAGATGAGGGTGGAGAGAATGGGAATGACTTCTCAAGTTGAGTTGAGACTGGAGACAACGGGAATGGTAATGACTTCTCAAGAGGAGTTGGGATTTATTTTGAATAAAATTGAAATCCCTCAGATGTTTCTTAAGTACAGGTTTGTGAACCCAGAAAATCTGAGACAGGTCTCAGTTAACTTAGAAAGTTTATTTTCCCAAGGTTGAGGATGCACGCCTGTGACCCAGCCTCAGGAAGTCCTAAGGACCTGTGCCCAAGGTGGTTGGGATGCAACCTGGTTTTATACATGTCAGGGAGACATGAGACATCAATCAAGTACATTTAAGAAATACAATGGTTTGAAAGGCGGGACAACTCAAAGGGTGGCAGGGCTTCCAGGCTATAGATAAATTTAAACATTTTCTGACTGACAATAGGTTGAATTTGTCTAAAGACCTGGGATCAATAGAAAGGAATGTTTGGGTTGCGATAAGAGGTGGGGGAGACCAAAGTTTTATCATGCAGATGAAGCTTTTAGCTAACAGGCTTCAGAGGGAACAGGCTGTAAAATATTTGGATCAGACTTAAAGTCTGTGTTGATGTTAATGCTGGAGAGGTATAATGAGGCATGTCCCATCCCAGTTCTCTTCATGGCCTGAACCAGTCTTTCAGGTTAAGTTTTAAGAGCTCTGTCTGAGGAGGAAGTCCCTTTAGATGATTGGGGGACCTTAGAATTTTATTTTTGGTTTACAGATTTGACATAAACAGATGTGTTTGTTGTTTATTTGTTTTCCAGAAAATAACTTTCATTGTGTTTTGGAAAATAGAGTGAATATGGGAAACGTGGTACAAGAAAAGAGTGAGAAGGGAGTTGTTGGAACCTTCTAAAGGAGAGATGAGGAGGAAAGGGAAGAAACGAAAGGAAGATCCCAGGAATGCTTCAAAATGGAATTTACGGGATTTGACAGTTAGTTGGACGTGAGAAGTAAAAGAAAGGGAGAAACCAGGGATAATATTAAAGTATGGTGAAACTGGCCGGGCACCGTGGCTCACGCCTATAATCCCAGCACTTTGGGAGGCCGAGGCGGGCAGATCACGAAGTCAGGAGATAGAGACCATCCTGGCTAACACGGTGAAACCCCATCTCTACTAAAAATACAAAAAATTAGCCAGGCGTGGTGGCGGGCACCTGTAGTCCCAGCTACTCGGGAGGCTGAGGCAGGAGAATGGCATGAACCCGGGAGGTGGAGGTTGCAGTGAGCAGAGATCAGGTCACTGCACTCCAGCCTGGGTGACAGAGCGAGACTCGGTCTCAAAAAAATAAAGTGTGGTGAAGCCATTAACCAAAGTGGTGAATACAAGACAAGAATGTTCAGAATGTAAAAAAAATTCATGTACATTGGACACCGTCTGCGGACCGTGGAAAAGACCTCTAGTTAGTCAGCAGCATGGATCCTTGGCTCAGAAGAGATTTCATTATTTGTGACACAGACTCTAGAATAATTTTCTTTAGATCTCATTTGAACAAACTAGATTGCCCAGAGATTGCTGATCATGTGAATGGTGCTATCTATATAAAATATTATGGGGGAGTAGCTGTAGACTAAATAAATACTGTGAAAATAGTGTAACTTGACATTAATAATACATTTACCAAAGTCCCTCCTGATTTTTCTGCCTATAAAATAGAAAAAACAGTATTTGTGTAAACAACTTTAAATGTTTCTTTTTTAAATATTCTACCTCATGAATGGATAATATAGTTGTGCAGACTCAAAAAAGGTTGAACAATAATCCCACTTCCCTGCAAAAAAAAAAAAAAAAAGATAAATTGATCAGAGTCATCTGATGGTATGGCCACATTTTGGCTCCCTGCTTCCATAACTCTTTTTCGTTGTTGTTGTTGTTATTGTTGTTGTTGTTGTTGAGATGGTGTCTCATTCTGTCACCCAGGCTGGAGTGCAGCGGCCCAATCTTGGCTCACTGCAACCTCTGCCTCCTGGGTTCAAGCGATTCTCCTGCCTCAGCCTCCCCAGTAGCTGGGACTACAGGCACGTGCCACCACACCCTGCTAATTTTTTTGTATTTTTAGTAGAGATGGGGTTTCTCCGTGTTAGCCAGGATGGGCTCCATCTCCTGACCTCGTGATCCACTCGCCTTGGCCTCCCAAAGTGCTGGGATTACAGGCATGAGCCACCATGCCCGGCCTTCCATATTAACACATGAATTCTATCCCTTCTTCTTTCCTTCCTATTGCAGGGCAAGATGTGTCCCTCCATCCACGGGATAATTCCGTGCTTTAGGATCCAAAGTCTTCAATCCTCTCAATGATCTCACTCAGAGAATATTCCCCTCCTTCTTTGTGGATACTTATCCCTTTCTCTTCCTATTGTTTTCTTTCTTACAGCATTTAAACACACTCAAATGTCTCATTATTGTAAGATACCATATCTCAACCCATAACCCTACCCAACTACTCAATTCTCTCCTTCTTCTTGCAACAAATTGCTTTTAGAAGACTCTATTTTACCATTTTTATTTCTTTATCCCTACTAAGTCCATCTTGCCCTGCAATAGGAAGGAAGGAAGAAGGGATAGAATTCATGTGAGTAAAAGTTGTCAAAGCAGGGAGACATTTTTATTTCTTTATCCCAGCTAAGTCCCAGTCCCACTACAATCTGGCTTCTGTGTCCATCACTTCGATCTCAATAAAACCAACAAGCCTATTGTATTAAGAAAGCCAATGAATACTTTTCAGTCTTTATTTTACTTAATCACTTAGCAACAGTTTTGATACTTACGTCTACCTCTTTTTATACAGATCATGTTTTTATTGACTTGATTTCTCAGACATCACATTCTTCTGGTGTCTTCCAACCTCTGTGGCTTCTCAGTTTCCCTCTTCCCTCCAAAATCCATAGTCTTCTCCCAGCTCTTACATGTTAACTTTCCTCAAGACTCGTGAAAACCTTCTTCCTTTTCACCTTACACAACCTCTATGGGTAATCTCATCCATTCCCACTCTTTCAATCATTCTCTCTATGCATATTCCTCTCATATCCATATATCCAGCTCAGAATGCTTTCCTCAATTATAAATCGAAATGTCCAGCTGTCTGCTAGTCATCCTTACTAGATCTTACACATACCACCAAAATGACATATACCATTGTGAACTCATCAACTTCTTCCCTAAATGTGGTCCTCTACTAGTGGTTCCTGTCTTAGAAAATAGCACCAATATTCTGACACTAGCTGATGTCAGAAATCAAAGAATTGTCCTTAGCTACTTCCTTTCCCATAACCAAACTATCATACACTGTTGATTTTGAGAAATACTCAAATGTTTCTTGATTCCCCTCTGCCATTATTCTGATCCTGGCCACTATCATCTCTTGCCTAGATTATAGCAGTAGCCTTATAATTAGACTTCACATCTAAATCCTGCTTCTTGTGTCCTTCAGTAACCAAGTGATCTTAAAAATCATATCATGGCACATACACCTACTTTCCCAAATTCAAGCCCTTTAAAAATTTCTCATTACCCTGAGAACAATTTAAACTCTTAATATAGTTGTACCAGGACCTCATTGCTCATCTTTTCCAATTCAAGTTGTCATTTTTCAGGCGCTCTGAATTTTGTATGGTTCTCCCCCTCACCTATAGACATTCACACGTGCTGTTCTGCCACCATTTTGTGCTCATGGAGCCAAATCTCATTCATTCTTTGGATCTCTGCTTGAACATCATCTCTTCAGGGAAATCTTCCCTGACCCCTTGATTAGGTTAGGTTCTCCTGGCATGGGATCCCATGAACTCTCAACTTAAAAAAAATGATATCATCCATCACAATTTTGCTAATTACTTTATTAATGAATATCTATAAATTCTATGAGGGTAAAGATCATACATATGTGATTTGTTCATCATGACAGTCCGATGCATGTCACATAGCAGATGTTCTGTGAACATGTGTTAACTGATTAGATAGATAAAATTGAAGTCATAGAAACTGACCATGCTATGTTGATTTGTGTATGACAAAAACCAGTTGATCAATAAAGGAAAGCATAAAAGTATGATATATTTATATTATGAAATGTTATATAGGTATTGAGAAGAATAAGTTAATCTGCATGGGCTGAACTGGAAAGATGTTGATAATATATTCTTAATTAAGATGGTATGATCATAAGAATGAGACTTCTATATAGTATGTGCTGACATATCTGCATGGGAATAGAGAAAGTGTGGAAGGATGAATACAAATTTGTATTATTGGTTACGTCAGGAGGATAGGGTATAAAAGAGACTAACTCATTAAGAATAAATATTAGTTTTATAATTAAAGAAAATGTAAAAAAGGTTTACTGAAAAAAATCTCAATACTGTTTTTATGGCTGACCATAGCTATGTATTTATTCATAGGATTGTCCAAAGGGAACATACCTAGGAAGGAATCTAAAGGAGGCAGCTATTGGCTCAGTAGAATAAAGAACTTGCTAACACTATGGATTGTCTCCCTAGTGCATATTAGTGTGCCTGACACATAGTCAGGCTCATTGGGTTCCCTGACAATAGAATATTCAGTTAAGAGGTAGAGGTCCATCTATAATGATATCAGTGGCAGTCCCACCCCAGTAAAAAGGTGAGACTAGAAGTCTCAAAGAAGTCCTTCTCATTCTCTAAGATCTATAATTCTTTTTTTTTCTTTTTTTTTTTGAGACGGAGTCTCACTTACTCTGTCATCCAGGCTGGAGTGCAGTGGCGCGATCTCAGCTCACTGCAACCTCCACCACCTGGGTTCAAGCAATTCTCCTGCCTCAGCCTCCCGAGTAGCTGGGATTACAGGCACGCACCACCACACCTGGCTAATGTTTGTATTTTTTTTAGTAGAGATGGGGTTCCACCAAGTTGGTCAGGCTGGTCTTAAACTCCTGACCTCGTGATCCACCCACTTCAGCCTCCCCAAGTGCTGGGATTATAGGCGTGAGCCACCACGCCTAGCCAAGATCTATAATTCTAAAAATAATACACGGTTTTCATTCTCAGGCAGCATACAACTCAATGCAGAGAACAAGACAAATATAGCATAATTCAGTGAAGATGGAGATGTAATAAAATAGATTTTAAAATTATCCAAATAATTAAATGAATGGTACTTAGAGCAGTAGGCCCTCACACCACCTTTAAAGGTAAGTAACTCTGCTACTTACTTCCATATCAAGCAACATTAGAAACAGAAGCAGCACAGCAGACAATGCCATAATATGAAATCTTAAGAAATGCCTAGGAATTATATATTATGCACAGGTCAACTCTATATGCAGCTGGTTTTCTGTATCAATAGATAGTGTCAAAGAATTTGAGTTGTTTGGACTATGAAGCCACTTCTCTTCCCCCCAAAAGGAGAATATCTAGCTAAATCTGAGACTAAAGAGGTGGATAAACATTACCCCTGGCCTGCAAAAGCCAGGAATTAGACACAAGGCTATAGCAGGGAGTCTTCAAAGTTAATCTATTACAGGGATGTCTTCCATCAGATGCTCGTGAAGCTAATCCTTTTGCAAAGCATGACAACTTCTCAAGATTGACTGCGGTGAATCCAAACCAGATTTTTATGCTATATGATCAGCTTTCAAAATACAAAATTATTTTTACATTAGGTTTACATTTATTATATTTAAATTTGCAAACAAAGATATAGAAGCCTGCAATGCAGTTTATACAGCATTCCCTAAACTCCCCTGATGCTCATCTGCCAGGATAAAGTATCAGATAATAGTGAGATGTAAATATATGGAATCAGAGCTTCTCTTCAACAAAATACTGTCATATAATGGAGTTTCCCACATCCTTAAAGTAAACCATTCACATTTCCATCTCTAAAGAAAGACAGCCATAATATTCCACCAGAACATCCCCACTGATATCACAGCTTTTCATTCGAATATCACCAACTCTGAAGCCTTTATTACTCTGACAGCAGGCTGGAATTCTTGGATGCTGACTTACCTTTTTGCAGTCAGATAAGGACTTCTCACTGGCCAATGTGCTTAAAATGGTGCTCTACAAAATAGGAAGATGGAAAACACTTTAGAACTGTTAACATATAATGATATTGACCCTTCCATGTTCATTTCCAATCCAAGGTAGGCACTACCTTCTGTGTCCCCCACTGATTTCTCTGAATTTTAAAATGTGTCTGCCCTTCACTATTCCCAAAGCTACTCTACCCAAGCTGGAACATTCATTATGGGCCAAGAACCATTCAGTGAGGTAAGGATTCTTAGTTATTTTCATTTTACAAACAAGGTAACGAAAGCACAATTAGGTTAATTGCTATATACCTTGGACATAGTTAGGTCAGGAGGCAAAGCCATCTAACTCCAGAACCCACCTCCAACCACACATGATCTTCTATCTTGAAGAGATATGTGCATAATGTTAGAGTCCACTATGCCCAATCTTTCAAATGACAGCTGTTATGAGCCCAAGTGGGAGAGTGGAGCTTCTGCCTATGTAAGAGATTTGTGAGTCTGAACAACACCAGGGCTTACTATCTCCTTTCTACTTGCTTTAATGCACTCACTCTCCCTGTGGTTGACTTCTCACACATTTGTATGTATACTTGTTTGGCCTGATGTATCACTCAAAAGGCACTGCAACATTCAAGGCTATATTGGGATTTACATGCAAGTATGTTCCCTTCGGACAATCCTGTGAATAAATACATAGCTATGGTCAGCCATAAAAACAGTATTGAGATTTTTTTCAGTAAACCTTTTTTACATTTTCTTTAATTATAAAACTAATATTTATTCTTAATGAGTTAGTCTCTTTTATACCCTACCCTCCTGAGGTAACCAATAATACAAATTTGTATTCATCCTTCCACACTTTCTCTATTCCCGTGCAGATATGTCTGCACATACTACATAGAACTCTCATTTTTATGATCATACCATCTTAATTAAGAACATATTATCAACATCTTTCCAGTTCAGCCCATGCAGATTAACTTATTCTTCTCAATACCTATATAACATTTCATAATATATCATACTTTTATGCTTTCCTTTATTGATCAACAGGGTTTTGTTCTTTTATTGTTGCTGTTTCTTGTTTTCTTTTGTTTGCTATTGCAAAGTGTGCTGCAATAAACATGCTTGTATATGGCTGGAAAATTTAGTGTATATAAACTGTCTCCTACTCTCTGCTCATATAACATCATAAAAATATTTACCACCTCACCTAAGGTTTTGGTTTGCTTTGTTTTTTGTTTGTTTGTTTGTTTTGCAATAAGCATGTAAGAAAGCTAAGGATCTAAGTCAGCACATATTCTAGGTCAAAACAACATGTAGTATTAAAGGACAGAAAAGATAGAATGTGAATACACATATAAAAACGCATCTTTAATTAAAAAAATTAAGTTCAAGGTTTAGGTTAGATGTAATCTCCAAGTTTGGTTTGCTGGCCATTTTTATTTCATTTGAGAGGGAAGGGATAAATGTTACTGGGAAAATTTGAATTAAAAAGGGAAAACAGAAAGAAGGGAAGAATTCTGGTGGCAGAAGAAAAGAGGAAAGGCAAAAGATAAAAAGACGGACAAAATGAAAAGTTCATAAAAAACAGGCACAAATAGCAAAATTGTCAAACAATTAACAAAGAAGAAAATGGTTTCCATAGAGAAGCAGTCATCCTCGCTCAAAGAGAATGAGGGCACATGATGCATTCTTGTTACCATGATCTATCCTGTTGACCTAATTTTAGCCCTGAAACACAGTAGCAGGTGGTGAAAGGACAGGTATAGCCCTGCAAATTTCATGTCCTCTTGCTCTTTGTGCTGCCAGGTATATCTTAGTTTCTCTCATTTCTGTATTGCATCGGGATGTAAGAAATAGTATTCTTGCTGGCTGTTCAAAGATTAGGGCAGGACAGAGAGAAAAGCCAAAGAACCACGCAGCTCTCCACATGCTACCGTGAACCACCCCACCCACAATCTTCCCATCAGATGTCTTCCTCATGACTTTTCATCATATTTACTCATTTGTACACATGAGCACTGTGTCATGAGAGAGGTCTCAGTGTTGATTCCCAGATTTCTGCTCCAAGAAGGTAAAGACCCATTGAAACTTGGTCATTGCAGTAGTTCCATTACTAGCCCAGTGCCTGGCACAAAGAAGATAACCAATAAATATGAACTGAGTAGATGCAAAAGAAAATAACATCGGGCAAAACTGCAATCCTTATCCCAAAACACTTCTTTGGAAGCACCGTGCTGGAAAAGCAGCCTCACACGAAACACCATTATAAAGTGAAGCTCAGGGATATAGGAAAGAAGAGAGATAAAAGACTTCTAAATAATGGTAAAATACACCTTCTATTTAGCATAAAGCTGTTGTCTATTTTCTGCTTGGTTTGGCTAAACCAGGCTTTTTCAGTGATGGCCTGTGAATGTTTTTGGACTAGATAACTCTTTGTTTTGAGGGCATGTGGGGACACACTGTGCACTGTAGGGGGTTCTGTAGCATGTGTGGCCTCTACCCACCAGATGCTACTGACGATCTCCACCTATCTCAGTCATGACAAACAAAAATGTCTCCAGACATTGCTAAATGTTCTCTAGGGGGGAAAACTGCCCACATTTGAGAAAACTGGTCTAAACCCTAAAGGGGCTAGTTATAGAAATGACCCTGATTCCCTGGCTAATGCAACTAAAATTTTTTTCCGGGAAATGCAAGTCCAGTGGTGAAAATTTCTCTGCTCAACCCTGAATTCAAGTTTCATTCTCTGTCTGAAATGGAACTCAGAACATAGGGAGGACCCACTCTCCAGCTACTGAAGAGTCCATGTGGGGGCAACTCAAGAGACCATAACTGCATTTTTAAGTAAGCTTAAGATGCACGAGCACTGCCACCCTGGGGAGAGTAAATTAAGGAGCATGTCTAAGAATTTGGACATTAGTGCCATAGCCCCAGGAGAAATGATCTTCAGTTAAACAATACCATTCAACCTTTGAGAACAGTCTCAGGTGACCTAAGAAACATGTTTGGAGGAAAATTTAGAATCAGAGATGGGTGAAATTAGCCTCAGTAAAAAATATATATATATACATAGGTAATTTTAAATGTTGCATTTGTAGAAAGGAAACACTTTAGCCAAAGGGCAAACATATGCAAAATCTCAAGACTTGGAATGAGTGTGAAAGAGGGGTGGCACGGGTCAATGAGAGTCCATCTCCTTACTTTAGCCATTTTCTAAGGGGAGTTTTCGTATACACTTGGTCAGTCTCAATTCATTCTCTGCTTCAAAAGACTTTAACTGGCATTCCAGTTTACTAATTGCAGCTATTGTGAGTGACTTTGGGTGGGCTTTCTAAATCTTCCAATAACATGTTCACCTTAATTACTGAAAATGAAAGACTCAAAACATGGTGACTTGGCCATGCTGTGACTTTCTTGATGATTGTATCAATATTTTTCTACTAAAAAGGAAACTCCTAATGAGTCACCTCCACCAAAGTTGGTATGATGCTGAGTTTGTCACAGTAGCACAAGCACAATAAAGCACAAGTGACTTTTTTAGAGCATTGACTCCTAACCTTGTTAGTGGGGTGACCAACGTGAAGTGAACAGTATTATAGTATTATATACATGGACAGTTTTAGCAATTTCCCAAAAAGAATTTAGATAGGTGAGACCTCTCTTTTGACCATTTATTAACTAATGCCTGACATTTCACTTATTAGAGCTCTGTTTTTAGCACAAGGCTTTGATTCATAATAGACAAACTCATGAGGGATGTTAAGATATTGGGGGGGGGGTGTCACGGCAGAAGGGAAAACTGGACACTTCATGTATTATAGTTCATTGGTCTATTATACCTGAAAGGGAATGAGTTTATCAGATCCCTTCTAAAAGCATATTGTTATACCTTGGAGTTTTGGGGGTTTTTTTTAATAATTTTTTTTTTTTTTTTTTGAGATAGAGTCTGGTTCTGTCACCCAGGCTGGAGTGCAGTGCCACAATCTTGGCTCACTGCAACCTCCGCCTCCTGGTTTCAAGCGATTCTTCTGCCTCAGCCTCCCGAGTAGCTGGGATTACAGGCGCCCACCACCACACCCGGCTAATTTTTGTATTTTTAGTAGAGATGGGTTTCGCCATGTTGGACAGGCTGGTCTCAAACTCCTGACCTCAGGTGATCTGCCCACCTAGGCCCCCCCAAGTGCTGGGATTACAGGTGTGAGCCACCACACCCGGCTTGTTTTTTAAATAATTTCAAAAGCAAATTTTGATAGGAGAGAAATGAAGACTTAAGTCATGAGGATATTGGACACTCATAGTGATGGTAAGCAATCTAAAGACACAGGTCACAGGTTAGGTTCCCTAAAAAGCAGACTGTGAAATGGAAATTAGCAAGCAGAAGCTTTATGAGGAAGTGTTCCTGAGATCACCGCTTATAGGAGGATAGGGAAGGATGTGGGATAGAGAAGATAAAGAAGTTGGACCATGGTGCAGACTCAACAAAAATTTCATCCAACAAAATGGAGAGCTCAGAAGCAGGTTAAACTCATCCCAAGCTGGAGTGAGACAGAGGCCTGCCCTGGGAAGGCAGCATGATCCTGGGCAACGTGACTGTTTCCAGCCAAGAGCAATTTCCTGGGAGGACTGATAGCTGAGGGCAGTCAGCTGGCAGGACTCCTGGCAGCAGGGAGCTCTGTGCACAGCATTGCCAAGTCCACTACAATCTACTTTACTTTGACACACTTTTACCAAGGGCAGATCCTGGCTGTGGCTGATTGACTCTAGTTGAACATGACCCCATATTATAGTTAAAAGTTTGCTGGCCTTTTATGATAAAGCCTTTGGACAGAAAAGCAAATTTGCTCAGGAGTCTAGGGCCTAATTCTTGTCCCTTCTTAACAGACCTCCTTGTGAGCTTAAAGTGGATCACTGGCCTTGGGGTCCTGAATTTTTCACTATGAAGTGAGGAAACCCATATTCATTTCCTTTTAGGTCATGAGAGCCTTGGCCAATTTGAAGAAAGTGGATCTGATTTTATCAGACACATTGTTTGGAAATCAATGAGCATACTGCTTAGTTCTTTCTTCATCCTCTGATACAAGAACATATCTGACTAAATAACATGGTCAGCTCCTGATTATCTACAGAGGGGAAGAGAATTTCACAGATGAATTTGGGTTCTCCAGAGAAACAGAACCAATAGGATATATAGAGATATGTAAGAGGAGATTTCTTATGAGAATTAGTTTGTGTGATTATGGCAGCTGAGGACTCCCACAATGTGCCATCTGCAGCCTGGAGACACAGGGAAGCCAGTGGTGTAATTCAGCCCCCGCCTGGAGGCCTGAAAACCCAGAGGAAGGGGGAGGGAGGCCACCAGCGTAAGTCTGAAGGCCCAAGAATCAGGAGCTCCAATGTCTGAGGGCTAGAGAAAACGGATGTCCAAGCCCAAACAGAAACGAATTCTGCCTTCCTCTGCATTTGTGTTCTATTTGGGCCTTCAATGGATTGGATGATGCCCACCCACCTTGGTGAGGGCAGATCTTCGCTCAGTCTTCTGATTCAAATGCTCATCTCTTCCAGAAACAACTTCATAGATATAGCTAGAAATAATGTGTTACCAGCTACCAGGGCATCCCCTTAGCCCAGTTAAGTTGACATGTAAAGTTAACCATCACAACGGGTGATTCACAAAAGCATAACTTAACAAATGCCTTTATATTTGACTTTGAGATACATTAGTGGTTAATTTAGAAGACAGGTACTTCAACATATCTTCCCTAAATTAACATTAATAACTGTTTGTAGAAATATTCCAAGTGGGCAGAAAGAGAAAATTGACCTAAAAGGAAAAGTGAACTGGGATTAAAAAAAAAAAAAAAAAAAAAGTCCCTATTATAAGTCCTTAGACAGAGAGCCCACAGATAGAAGACCAGTAATTGCTGGCTCATTTAGTCCAGCCTACAAAAACAGGCTTCCAGAAGGTGTGTTGCTTACCCAATTCTCACTGGTGGAGATGTTTTTGCAAAGTGATTGAGCACTGAAAAGAGACCTCATATATTCTTTCTAAAAATTAATTAATTTGTTTATTTTGAGATAGAGTCTCATTCTGTCACCCAGAAAGAAGTGCAGTGGCTCAATCATGACTCAATGCAGCCTTGATTTCCCGAGCTCAAGCAATCCTCCCACCTCAGCCTCCCAAGTAACTGGGACCAGAGGCATGCATCACCATGCCTGGCTAATTTTTTTTTAATTTTTTGTAGAGATGGAGTCTCACTATGTTGCCCAGGCTGGTCTCCAACTCCTGGGCCAAGTGATCCTCTCACCTCAGCCTCCCAAAGTGCTGAGCACTTTTGATTGCAGGTGTGAGCCACCACAACCACCCAAATCCATATGTCCTATACTCGTTTTTCTAAGAGACAGTTTACCTCTCAAAGGTATTACAATGTTGTTTATTCCCATTAAACTCAATTTAGAGAAAGAAACAGAAGTAAATCTATTCTATCTCTACTGTGTCAATTTCTGTTATGTAATGCTTATAACTAACTAAGATTTACATTTTTCAAACAGCAAACATCTGACACTTCATTAAATTGGAACAGTCATGTGCAAGAGAATTGCTTAAATATTGAATTATAAAATTAAGAAATTCAGAAATTGAATCTCCAAGATAGCAATATTATGAAATTTTATTTCAAGTATTATTTGTTCCTTTATGTATGTATGTATCTGTGTTTGGGTGTGTTTTTCACTCTCAGCCAGATACCACCAGACAGAGGCCAGGTAGGTTTGATGAATGGTCAAATACAGTTGAAAGCTAACAGCCATTTAAAGGAATGATGTCTGCATAAAGCATCTCCATTTGATACCTTGCACCTCACAGACACAATGGATGATTTCTTACTCATTGGTAGATGTCAAGACTAAACCTATCACATTACTAACAATTTGGAAGTCTCTTACACTTGAATCAATGAGTCCCCAAAGAGCACACTACTTGGATGCTTTCTTAGACAGTTTAGCCAGCCAATTCTAGGATTTCTAGACAAAGTATGAATTTCCATTAGGTCTTCATGCTTTAGTAGACTAGTATTGATGGATATACACTGGATACAGTGGTATTCCCTCCAGGCAAAGTATGGCATTCACATTTATTTTTTTTAAAAACTGCATAATTATAAAACATCAGCCAAAGGAAAAAACATACCACCAAATAAATGATAAAATTACAGTGTTTTCTTGTAGTCCATGAATACTGAAAATTTCAATTAACCAAGTGAAAAGCCATTGAATGTGCCAGCAGGATTTATAGCCCAGACTAATGACCATCATCTGCATCCTATTTAGCTAATGAAGGCTTGGAACACTTGTGGATAATTAAGGGAAAGCTGATGGGAGGAAATTCAGACTACTGAAAGATCAAATCTATTTATGTCTGCATTTAAAACTAAACATATCTAATAGTTCACTCAATCAAGCCATAATGTCTGTTCATCTGGGATAAGATAGATGCTCAGAAGTTAAGTAGCTTGGTTAGCTCCCCAAACTCCAAATTCATTCCTCCTTCATTCATTCAATATCCATCTATTGAATACCTACCACGTGCCTCTTCCCTTGTGAATCAACATGACAGTACCATGATCTGCCTTATGTTTTTCCCACAACTTCCCCTTTTCCACCTTCATTAAATGCACCGCTCTGGTTTTCACTTTACCCATGTAACTATTGTCCGCCTATCATAACAGACATGGCGCGGCTGCAATCCAGGGGCATGATGGGAAACACAGGGTGCACAGCAAACACCTGGCTTTTTCTCAGACCTGGCAGAGCAGGGGCAGGCCCCAGTCTAATTAATAGATGTGTGTTCATCTGAGGAAGACTAAGGATGTTAGAAAAAAGACAAAAACCTGATATTCAGAAGTAGCCAGAACAGGAACCAAGCTCAGAGCAGCTCTACTGAATTTCACAGAATAGTTTACTAGTCATCTCATCCAACTGTTATTTTCTCACTTAGGGAACACCTTAAAACTCCCTCTCTGGACCCCTACCAAAATACCTGATTCATTTGTGTTTAGCAAAGATGGTGCTTCAAGAACCTGCAATCCTAGGATCTTTTCCTATGCTGAAAAATGGCAAACATCGGTGGCAGGCATGTTGTGACAGCTCAATCTTAGGGGCACACATTTATGCCTACAGAACTCCTTCCATATGGGAAAGGAAGCTCGGGTGAAAAAACATCAGCACATCAGAGCCTACCCATATCCAGCTGGGCATAGCTGTAAGCCAATGGAGCTCAAACTTCAGAGGCATAAGAATCACCTGGAGAGCTTATTAAAACACAGATTGCTAAGCCCCTCCCCCAGAGGTTCCAACTTAGAAGGGATGGGGTGAGGCCAAAGGATTTGCATTTGTAACACATTTCCAGGTACAGCTGATGCTCGCAGCCCTGGAACCTTACTTTGAGAACCAGTAGTCTAAGCTATACCCAAATCAAGTTAACATCAATGATAACTATGCCTTTTACAGCCTCACAAAAGAAGAAAATGTCTCTGGAATTTCCAGAGCATAATTTTAATTAGTAACTATCCTAATGATACCTCCTGACATTTATCATTTATATAATGCTTTCCATGTCTAAAGCCCCTTGACACTTTTTTTTTTTTTTTTTTTTTTTTGAGATGGAGTCTTACTCTCGTCACCCAGGCTGGAGCGCAATCTCACGATCTTGGCTTACTGAAACCTCCGCCTCCCGAGTTCCAGTGATTCTCCTGCCTCAGCATCCCGAGTAGGATGGGATTACAAGCACCCACCACCATGCCAGGCTAATTTTTGTATTTTTAGTAGAGAAGGGGTTTCACCATGTTGCCCAGGCTGGTCTCAAACTCCTGACCTCAGGTGATCCGCCCACCTCGGCCTCCCAAAGTGCGGGGATTACAAATGTGAGCCACTGCACCCGGCCAGACACACATTGTTAAACTTGGACTTCCAAACAATCCTATAAAGTAGTTATTAATCTTATTTTAGGACACTAAGAAACAGATTAAGTGACTTGCCTAAATTTCCTTAACTAATAAGTACCCCTGACCCTGGCAAGGAGGTTCCTGCAAGACCAGCAGGACACTAAGCTCTGGAGCTAGGGGACGAGAAGCTGTCAAAACACATTTCACGCACTTCACAACAGTGTTTGAATGTGGCCAATTAGTGCCAGGAGCAGAAAGCAGAGCAACAAAGAGCCTCAAAGAAGACATAACAAAAAGCAACATATTTGGACAAAAAGCACTGAATGGTGACAGGCTCCATCCCACAAAGCTGCAGACCAAGTCTCTCTAAAGCCATCAACATTAATATAACAAACCAGGCAAAAGGCCTCTACTCAGGCTGTCATCCCAATGCTGGGTATCCTAATCTGACGTTGTAAATGCTAGGAGGAAGAAGCTTGAAAGAATTGAAGCAGAGAAGAAAGTAGAACATTTCTATACATTTTGACTTTAAAAGAATAGTAAGGGGCTGGGCATGGTGGCTCATGCCTGTAATCTGAGCACTTTGGGAGGCTGAGGCGGGCGGATCACGAGGTCAGGAGTTTGAGACCATCCTGGCCAATATGGTGAAACCCTGTCTCTACGAAAAATACAAAAATTAGCCGGGCGTGGTGGTGGGCGCCTGTAGTCCCAGCTACTCTGGAGGCTGAGGCAGGAGAATCGCTTGAACCCAGGAGGCAGATGTTGCAGTGAGCCAAGATCGCGCCACTGCACTCCAGCCTGAGTGACAGAGCGAGACTCCGTCTCAAAGGAAAAAAAAAAAAAAAAAAGGAATGGTAAGGAAACTCTATACCAGAACTGGAAGCCATTATCCTAAGTGAAACGACTCAGAAACAGAAAGCCAAAAACTACATGTTCTCACTTATAAGTGGGAGCTAAACAATGTGTACACACGGACATACCGAGTAGAATTATGGACACTGGAGACTCCAAAAGGTGCCGAGGGAGTGGGAGAGGGAGGGAGGGGGCTAAAGGATGAAATACTACCTATTGGTACAATGTACACTATTTGGGTGATAGGTACACAATAAAACCCCAGACTTCACCATTGTGCAATATGTCCACATAAGAAAACTGCACTTGTACCCCCTAAATCTATAAAAATTAAAATTCAATGTATATTAGCATCTATAATTTTTGAGTCACAGCTGTGGTACATTAAATAACAGAAACTGTCAATGATTTCATAATAGTACTACTCAATATTTAGGAATTTAAATCTTTAAGATCCCTTCAAATTTCCACTGTACTTTATACAAACCCCTTTTACAAAACTCACCACAGGTGATTTATCTTGTGCATTGCACTGTAAGCTCACCAGGACCAGAGACCAACTGTTAGTCATCTTTCTATCCTATACGTGAGCACAGTGTTGGGCATAAGAATGAGAACACAGTAGGGATGTTATAAATATTTGTTAAATATATAGTGAATAGGGCAAGGGAGGCAAGAGGAAGGCGAAAGCGAAAAGGGGAAAGGAAGAACAGAGGGAAGAAGGCAGGAAAAGACAAATGATAAATGATAACAAGGGGACAACACGCTATACTGTGGAAAGAGTCTTATGAGTTGAATTGTGTCCCCTAAAAAAGAGATGTCGATGTCCTAATCCCTGGTACCTGTGAATGTGACCTTATTTAGAAATAGGATCTTGGCAGAAGACTCAGTTAAGATGAAGTAATTAGAGTGAGTGCTAATCCAATAACCCTGGCATCCTTACAAAAAGGGGGAATTTGAAGACAGACATGCACAGAGGGAAAATGAGGTGAAGACAACCATGTGAGGACAGAAGCAGAGATTGGACAGATGCACCTACAAACAAAGAAGGCCAAGGATTGTGGCCACCACCAGGAGCCAGGACAAGGTAAGGAAGAATTCTGCCCAGGGTCTCAGAGAAAGCCCATCCCTGCTGGCACCTTGATTTTGGACATTTAGACCCCAGAACCATGAGACGATAAGTTTCTGGTATTTTAAGCCACCCAGTTTGCAGTACATTTTTCAGCAGTCCAGGCTGGGTGCCGTGGCTCATGCCTGTAATCCCAGCACTTTGGGAGGCTGAGGTGGGCCAATTACCTGAGGTCATGAGTTCAAGACCAGCCTGGCCAACATGGTAAAACCCTGTCTCTACTAAAAATACAAAAATTAGCCAGGCTTCGTGGTAGGCACCTGTAATCCCAGCTACTCAGGAGGCTGAGGTGGGAGAATTGCTTGAACCCAGGAGGCAGAGGTTGCAGTGAGCCAAGATTGTGCCACTGTACTCCAGCCTGGGCAACAGGGTGAGAGTCAATCAAAAATAAACAAACAAAATAGCCAGGCACAGTGGCACACACCTCTAATCCCAGCACTCTGGGAGGCCAAGACGGGTGGATCACCTGAGATCAAGAGTTCAAGAGCAGCCTGGGCAAGATGGTGAAACCCCACCTCTACTGAAAATACAAAAATTAGCTGGGCATGGTTGCACAGGTCTGTAATCCCAGCTACTTGGGAGGCTGAGGAAGGAGGATTGCTTGAACCCGCGAGGCAGAGGTTGCAGTGAGCCGAGATCATGCCACTGAACTCCAGCCTGGGTGACACAGCAAGACTCCATCTCAAAAAACAAACAGAAACAAACAAACAAAAAACATTTTCCAGCAGTCCTAGCAAACTAATACAGGAGTCTCTATTGATCTTCTATTTCAGTGGTTGGTAAATTTTCACTATAAAGGGCCAGATAGTAAATAGTTTAGGCTTTGAGGTCCATAAGGTCTCTGTGACAACTACTCAACTCTGTCACTGTAGCTTGAAAGAGGGTATAGACAATATGTGAATGAATAAGCTTGGCCATGTTCTGATAAAGCCTTACAGACATTGAAATTTGAATTTCTGATAATTTTCATGTGTCATGAAATATTATGCACTTTTTTGTTGTTTTTTTTTTACAACTATTTAAAAATGAGAAAACCACTCTTAGCTCACAGACCAAAAAATAAAAATAAAAAAAACAAAAAAAATCAGGCAATTGGCCAGATTTGGCCTGCAAGCTATAATTTGTCTACCCCTGGATACAGATTTAGGAATCAGAAAAACCTCGCTATAGTCCTGGTTCCACCAATTATTCTGATAAATTTGATTGAATCACCACATTTGGTGCTCAAAGGAGCATAATATTTTTTCTGCCCACCTGGAAGTTTATTATGAGGATGAGACAAACATCGTAAGTTTTAAATACATTGTATAAAGTAATAGTATCGAAAACTTGAAAGATCTAGCTCTTGCTCTTCCAGAAATAAATATTAACACTAAGGCCAGGATGATGATCAATTGATTCTGAGTCATGGAGTCAGTGTGGGGGTGGAAACAAACACATAAGTCTGTCAATCACCACATCTTCAGATGGAATCAGTACAGAGGACCAGAAGATGCATACTACACACAAAAGTGTGAGCAGCCAGAAGGCCTTCTGAGGTAAACAGCAACTCTAAAGGCAAATGGTCACTATCTTTGGTTACATCTGACCCTTGGGTACTGGGGAATAAAAAATTCCTTCTCTCAGGCAATGTTCTGGACTAGATGGGGACTACTTCCCAGAGGCTACACTGTAACTTGGGTCCTTAGATCATCATTCTAAATAAACATTCATCTTCCACTAAAGCTTCTTTGACCATCTTGAGCTCTTGTCTATGGTGCCAACAGCTGACAAAGCCATAAATATTACCCTGCATGCAGAAATGTCTTCACACTCACTGCCATAAGGAATTGGAACCCTGCCACTGTGCCCTGGAGGGGGCTGGACTTGGGCGGACAGCTCCAGATTTTCAGGTCTGGCACAAGGTAAAGCCAAAGAAAGCAGCAAGGAATAAAGAAAATAGTTCACAGGAAGAAATATCATTTGCTAACACTGCATGGGGTTATAGACCCTCTGGAACTAAAGTTAATGCCCTTGAGGAGAGTAGCTCCTTCCAAATTACTGGTGTAACCCACTGCGGTCATAAGGTCTTAGACAGTAGGGATTTTTCTCCAAATTAATTATCCCAATTCTCCTTCATCCTTAAGACTGTGTGCTTCCTTGATGTACACAGAAGTGTTGCATTAACCTTATTCTCAGTTCCTGACTCTTCATACTCAAGTTTGAAGTGAACAGAGAAAATCTATAGCCTTAGCCAGCTCTTGGCTGCTACTCTCTCCAGAGTCTCATCTTCTGTCACCTCCTTCCCCGTTCCCTCCACCCTGGCACATCATCACCACCTACTTTGAAAAGAACTGAGAAGAAAGCCATGGTTACCGAATGTCTCTTAGCAACTTGATATCCTCCTCAAAGATGCTCACATAAAAGTGAGGGTGGGCCAAAGGACTCTCTCTAGGAAACAGGGTAGCCTAATGGAAGGGAAATGGATCAACCCCAGCTCTGCCCCTTGTTATGTGGACTGGGACTTATTGAAATTCTGTGAGCCTGAACTCCCTATCTGTAAAATGGGAACAAGACCATCTACTTTAGAGTATTTTGTAAGAATTTAAGGTGATGTGTATTGTATAAATAATGGTGATTCTTATAAGAATTTCTGAGAATTCTCAGTATCTTCTACATTTCTGTCTCCAACCACACTTACCCTACAGAGTTCACAAATGCCTATTTATAGGGATATATCTGTGCCACTAAAGCACACAGTGGTGGCTTAGGAAGCAAGGAAACAGCTACATACTTACTTAAAGCCCAGGCTCTAGAGCAACTGGATGACAGCAGGGAGGAGGGATTGGCCTTCTCTTCCTCAAACGATCTTTGTGGGGTTTTCTGGGGCAGAAGTGCACTGGAGCGGTCTTGGCTCACTGCAACTTTGACCTGCCAAATTCAAGCGATTCTTATGCCCCAACCCCTCAAGTAGCTGGGATTACAGGCATGTGCCACCACACCAGGCTAACTTTTGTATTTTTTGTAGAGAAGGGGTTTCACCATGTTGACCAGGCTGGTTTTGAACTCCTGACCTCAAGTAACCTGCCCACCTCAGCCTCCCAAAGTGCTGGCACTACAAGTGTAAGCCACCTTGCCCAGCCTGATCTTTGAATTAGTATATACTGGTAAATTCTCACGCTCCTGGTTAAACTACCTGAATAACTTATACAGTGAATACCATGCAGTGCCTGAGAGGAAAGAAAAGTGCTGTGGATGATCATTTTCAACACACACCCACACATACACACACATACACATACACGCACATACATGCACATGTGGTTATGCTTGCAAGTTTGAATTATTGAGAAAAACATTCAAGGAGCTCCCAAAGCTCACCCTCCAGAAACCATTATATTTCTGCAGCAAGAGATAGAATACAATCAGGAAAAAATATTTTTTAACTTGAAAAACTAAATGTCAACTAGATAAAACAATGAAAAACATTATACCACAATTGCAATTATTTGTGGGGATGGGTGTGAGGAGGGTTAAAACGTACATTAGTCTCAAACTTAGCTGTGTGTGCTTAATGATAAGATTCCTTCCTTCAAAATTCTCAGGAAAGATGAGAATGAAACAGATGACCAGTCAGGCAATGAAGTTGAAAGTGCTGAACCCCGAGAAATATCCTTCATGTTGGAGTGGGGGAGTGGGATAGGTGAATATATTTTACCATAAGGCTTTTACCACAATGTTTTCTTCCTTTCTCTTTTTCATAGTAATTCTGCATATTAACATACACCTAAATAGATCCATCTTAAAAAAAAAAAAAACACCAAACTATGTTCATTTGTCATCCAAGCTGATGAAATACTAACCTGCAAATCTGGCAGGTGGAGAAGAAAGAAGGGAGAAGGTCAAGGAAGAAAGACATTTTCACAATTACCAGCTATTACAAATAATTTAAACAACAAGAATGGAGGTTGCCAAACCCAGTGTGATGGGTTCCTGTTTAAAAGCTCAGCACTGTCATTAGTAAATGAATAGTGATGTGGCATTATCTCAGACTCTCTAAGTGATGGTTTGACAGAAAATCGATGGCTACACAATTTTACTGCACACCGGAAATAAAAATAAAAAAGTCTGGTTTGCCATAAACACATTTCATAATTAGAGCACTGGCAGATGGAGTCCTTATTCTGGTTCTAAACTGCTGCATCTTCATTTCTTCAGGGTTTATTTTGAGTTCCACCTGCACAAGCATTCCAAGTTAAAGGATAACAAGAAATGATTCATGTGTTCCCCAGGGCTTGGGGAAATCCCATGCTTCTTTTTGTCTTTCATTCTTTACCAACTGCTCTGGGCCCATTTATTAAACAAACAATACTGAGCATTCATGTTCCAGGATTAGGCTGGGTACTGCTGGGAGGATAGAGAAGAATGAGATATATGTGTGCCTTCAAGAGATAGTGAAGCTGTGAAGCTTATTCTTTGAGAAGTTTGACTAAGTTCTGTTTTGGTTCTCTTCTATTTTCTCTTCCTTGTCTTCCCCATCCTTCCTGTGATCTCGTTTCTCTTTGTGCCAATTCTATACTTGTACACACTTCTATAAACTTTTTCATTTTATATTGCATTTATTATGTTCCTTATCTGAAGAGAACTCTTTGGAAGCAGTGACCATGCCATAAGCCATACTTCTCCTATTCTACTTTTTGTTTTATTCTTTTTGAGACTGGGTCTCACTCTGTCATTCAGGGTGGAGTCCAGTGGCACAATCACAGCTCACTGCAGCCTCAGCCTCCCCGGGCTCAGGTGATCCTCCCACCACAGCCTCCCAAGTAGCTGGACTATAGGCGCACACCACTACACCCAGCTAATTTGTTTGTATTTTTTGTAGAGATTGGGTTTTGCCACGTTGCCCAGGCTAGTCTGGAATTCCTGGACTCAAGTGATCTGCCCACCTCAGCCTCCCAAAGTGTTAGGATTACAAGCGTGAGCCACCACACCCAGCCATACTCTGCTACTCTAAATGACACAATGGCTATAGATTTTTTTTAATGTATTGATATTTTAAAAAGATATTTAAATAGTAGATATTTCTAAAGATTTGTTGAATATAAACATAACCATCCACTTTTATGGCTTCAACTACTAACCAAATGATATTCATTTTAAATGTGTTTGTCCATCCCTGGTGCCCCTCCCAAGCTTCAAATTCATTATTTCTAATTGCCTATTACATATCTCCATTCAAATGTCCCATAAGCATCTATAAGTCGACTTGTCCAGAACTGAACATATTATAGTCCTCTACTCTAAATCTGTCTCCAATTGCTCATATCTTGGTTAATGGTGAGACCATCTATTCACTCTTTCAACCACAGTGTCTTTTTTGACTACTCTCCCTTCCTTACCTTTCTCTCAAATCATCCTATCCTATTGATGCTACTATAGAAGACGCTCAAATCATAAAGCTTCCTTTTCTCATTGCCCTTGCCACTGCCTTAGTTCAGACCCTAGTCACCTCCTATTTCATTTTCTACCAGATTTCCATGCTACCAGTCCATCCTCTACATTCCTACCACAATGTCTCCCTAAACCAAATGTGATTCTGCAGTTTGCCAGTTTAACGATCTCTGCCAGCTCCCCAGTGCCTACTGTACTTGCATCTAAGGATGGTGTCTGTTGACAATCTGACTACATCTTATTTTGTCAGGCTATATTCTTACTCTAGATCCTTACAGTGTAAGAATCCTATAAAATAGCCACAAACCCATAGATTGTGTGCCTTCAAGAGATAATGAAGCCAAGGAGACTGCCAAGTCCTTGCACATCCTATTGTATTTCCTCTGCCTAAAAATCCCTTCCCCTAATCAACTGGTCAATGGCCACTTCCCTCCGAAAAGATTTCTCTGATTCCCCGAAGAGTGGTTAGTTAGTGGTTTCCCTCTGTGTTCCTAAAGTCCTTCATTCTCATGTATTTTATAATATCTTAGGCAGTTCTTGCTAGCTAGACTGAAAACTCAGTGAGTGCTAATGAAGGCAATTTTATTCATCTCTGTCACTCCAGATGCATGATACATAGCCAATAGATGTTTCATAAAATAATGAATGAATCACTAGTTTAATAGTGTAAGTCTGCTTAGAGATATAGTTAGGCACCAACTGTGTATAAGGATAGTCAAAGCCACAGATATGACTGAGATTGCCTAGGAAAGTGTTTAATTATAAGAAATAAGGAACTGAAGGAAGCCCCAGAACACACTGGTATTTATTAGGATGAATAGAAAGAAGAGCCAGCCAAGGAAATTGAGAAAAGGTAGTCGGAGGAGTAGGAAAAGAGCCAGACGAGAATGTTGTCACAGAACAAGCCCAGGAAACAATCCCTCCCAGTCTCCCAAATCAGGACTAAAATTTTCTATCTCCTCCCACCTCACATCATACTTATCCCTATCATAGTGCTTATCACCATACACTTAACTGTCTACTTACCTGTAACTCTCATAGAATATTAGTTCCTCAAAGACAGGGACTCTGTCATATTGACAGCATATCCTCTGTACTTGGCATAGTACATGACACATAGCTGGTGTTCAATAAATATTTGTAGAATGAATGAAGGGATAAATGATTAAGTAAACGAGTGAGATGCAACTAAGAAATCACACAAGAACTGAAAGAGGTCCCCAATTTTAGTATTCAGAAAGATATTGGGTGACTCTCGTCTTAACGTTTTGCCATATATACCCATACTCTCATTGGTTTCACATTGGAATGTCCAAGAATTTGAAATAAAATAAAAAGCCTCATGGCTTGTCACTTGGCCTTCCTTCCCAGAGTGATCACTTTGATGACAGATAGATGGCTCTGAATAGGTGCAAATAGTTTTCATTCAATGGTTTTCAACTAGATAACACATAATAGAGTCATTATGTCCCTTAAGAGATTGAAAGTTAAATATATCATTTCAAAATTGCTTCAGCATATATAGTATCATCTTTAAGCCAAAGAAATTTTAAGCAATGGTAATCAACTCATGCCTTAGTGATCTCAAATTTTTAGCTATTATTTCCTGTACATGTTGTAGTCATATGCCCACTATTTGAGAAATCATTGTGAAATGGGACAACAGAATATTTATCATCATAAGATCCTAAGTTGCTGATATAAAAAGTATTTCTATAATAAATCCCTAGACAAATGAATGGAACAGAACCGCTGACAGATTGCTAATGTTTCATTTTTAGATTTACAAATGAGGGGAACCTGTAAAAGGAGGATTGAAAATGGAAAACGTAAGTACATCCTGTAGACGACAAATGCCCTTCAGGATATGAGGTAGAGAATTAAAAGGCAATGAATTTCAGCAGTTTCTGAGAGTTGCTGGGAATTGAAATTTAGGCACCTCTGGCCTGTGCAAACACAGTGACAATCAGTAAGCTGTTTTCTTCTCTCTCTGCCCTTCTTGTCTTTGCCAGTGAGTGCCATTTGCACGCAGAGGACTGCCAAAGCAAAGATGTACAAAAGGAAGTTGCTCTTCATTTCTCAGCCTTGCCCCTTGGGAAGTAAAGGGACATTGACTAAGCGCTTCCTATCAACTGCATCTTGCCTACAGCCTGGATCTCCAGGACACTTATGGACTCTGATATAAACCATAACATAGAGCTGATAAACTAGCTTTCTATAAGGAAGAGACTTGGAGGAAATACTCCTTGGGGTTTTGTTTTTTGTGTTTTTTTGGTTGGGGGTTGTTTGTTTCAATTCAAGGCATTTTGAAAACTGTCTCCTACAGTGGTCTACCAGAAGACTAAGGGGATGCAAACACTCTACATGAGTTTGACACACCCCATGTTGTCTCTTGCAAAGCACCATTACTCTCCGGAGAAGCAATTCACTTCTCAGAGACATCGAGTCTGGTTCTACCATTTTGATCACAAAGATTGAGACTAGAGTTCAGAAAAATCATTCTTAGGTTGTTTAATCAAAGATTTTTAATCAATATTTTAAAGGGTTATCAGAAAACTACATTATTCAAAGAGGGCTGAGTTCTATATGTTAGAAAAATGTTCTGGTGTTAAAGGGAAGTATAAAATATCAATGTAACAGGGTAGGAAAAGTGTAAGATTTTTTTTTTTTTTTTTTTTTTTGAGACGGAGTCTTGCTCTGTCGCCCAGGCTGGAGTGCAGTGGCGTGCTCTCGGCTCACTGCAAGCTCCGCCTCCCAGGTTCACGCCATTCTCCTGCCTCAGCCTCTCCGAGTAGCTGGGACTACAGGCGCTCGCCACTACGCCCGGCTAATTTTTTTGTATTTTTAGTAGAGACGGGGTTTCACCGTGGTCTCGATCTCCTGACCTCGTGATCCGCCCGCCTCGGCCTCCCAAAGTGCTGGGATTACAAGCGTGAGCCACCGCGCCCGGCCGTAAGATTTATAATCAGAAATACACCACTTCAAACAGTGACCCATACTAGTAGTATGACAAGTTACAAGTTGTACAAGTTACTGACCTTTCTAGGCCTCGCTTTTCTCACCCGTAAAATAGAAACAAAAAAAGGGACAGCATTAGGAGATATACCTAATGCTAAATGACGAGCTAATGGGTGCAGGAAATCAACATGGCACATGGATACATATGTAACAAACCTGCACATTGTGCACATGTACCCTAAAACCTAAAGTATAAAAAAAAAAAAAAAAAAAAGCCCATTTTCCAGCATATGAGTATTAAAAACATCATATTCGCAAAGTACATAGGTCCAGACTATACTGGACATTCAATAAATGTTATTATCTCTTCCACTCTTAACTCCCTACAAAATTTTATTAGAGGCCAGGCACGTTAGCTCATGCCTGTTATCCCAGCACTTTGGGAGGATCACTTGAGGCCAGGAGTTCAAGACCAGCCTGGCCAACATGGCGAAACCCCGTTTCTACTAAAAATACAAAAATTAGCCAGGCGTGATGATGCATGGCTGTAATCCCAGCTACTCAAGAGGCTGAGGCACAAGAATCACTTGAACCCGGGAGGTGGAGTTGCAGTGAGCCGAGATCACATCATTGAATTCCAGCCTGGGCAACAGAGCAAGACTCTATCTAAAAATACAATAAAATAAAATGAAAAAAATTTTAAAAATTGATTAGAAAACGAAGTTCCTCTGTCAAACAACTCTTTAAGACAGCCCTGAACTCTAATAAATTCAGATGGATACATTATAATATCAGATACAATATTTTATCAAATTAAAAGTTGATTATGAGATATCACTAAGAGAAGTGCTACCAATATAATTGTATGTTGCTATTAATTATATAAAGCATCATAATTTCAGAAATGTTAAAATGTGAAAATATGTGCATGTTTTTATAAAATCAATAAAATACATTAAAGTGTCTAGGATTTTAGATAAGCTTGGAAATACAACAGACACAAGAAACAGAAAACAAAGAGACCCATATTTCCTCCTATTGCTTAATCTCTTATCTTTGGAGGAAAGAAAAATCATTTAGGTGCAGGCCTGAGAGTCAAGCAATTGCTCAGTTAAGAGCTCCTTTAAATACCAGTTTACTTGGTTTATACCAGTGACTAGATACACAGAAACAACATTTGAGGGAAAAGGCATATGGAAGGAAGAAATAAAGAGCATTTTGTGTTTTACTGCCTTCTTTACAAATCTTAATTTCAAGGTTTTTTAATACTTTGGTTTAAGTACTGAAGGTATGTAGTTCTAAATCTATAAGGAGATTAAATGGTAGTTTTCAAAGCTTGTAGAACAACACACACATAGAGCACTCCTGACCACTTAGTTATGTAACCTATAGCGACATTTAGTGGTGGTGCCCGCAAATTACAACTAGGTGTCCCAAAGGGGTAGGACAATTGTTTGTATAAAACGACTCAGCAAAATTCTCCTTTATCATAGCGTGAGTGATGTCACATAATCCTGCCCAAGAGGTTATTAAGAGGTCTTCTGGAGGTGGTGCTAGAGGTGGTAGAAGCTGTGTCATTGCAATCTTACATTTGAGAACACTGACATTTTTCTTCTCTTGCCCAAATTTGTATCTAAGGGGCCTGGGGGGTTACACCCTGCAATCCAAAATGTCTCATCAAAGGGGTTTTATTTAACCCTATATAATGTGGCTCACTTTCCAACCTGACTCTGGCATAACATCACATGACAGATAAGGAAGGAAATCAAAGTACTTTAAGCCCAAATATATTTTATTTGCCATGTCCTGAAATAGTCCTGCAAAGCTGACTGTTTTGGGGAAAATCTATATTCTGAAGAGAATCCCCTTGCTTTTCCTTCCTTTTTCCTGATCTAGGAGAAAGAAATCAACTCTGATAAGAAACATTTATAATCTATTATCTCTAAAGTCAGCTACCTGGAGACCTCCTCTGCATAAGATAAGGGGTTGGTTGGTCTCCACAACTCCTTATCTTAACCAAGACATTCTTTTCTATTGAGTCAAGGTCTTTAAACTCTTTAATTTAACTCTTTAAACCAATTGCCAATCAGAAAATCCTTGAATCTACCTATGACCTGGAAGCCCTGGATTCCAGTTGTCCTGCCTTTCCAGACCGAACCAATGTATCTCTTACAAATATTGGCTGAGGCCTTGTGTCTCCCTAAAATGTATAAAACCAAACTGTATCCTGACCACTTTGGGCACATGGTCTCAGGATCTCCTGAGGGCTATGTCACACGCCACTTGTCTTTGATATCTGGCTCAGAAGAAATTCCTTCAAAATATTTTAGAGTTTGACTCTTTTCATTGACATATTTTACATAGTTTGGTATTTTCTGCATATGCTTTTCTCCATAATAGAATCATAGTGCTGGAAGAGACCCTAGAGACTATCTAATCCAATTCTCCCATTTGCAGATGATAAAGCTGTGACTCAGATATGCTAGCCAAAGGTCACACAGCTAGGAAGGGGCAGTTCCAGGCCTTGCCAAGAATTCTAAATGCATTGCTCTTGCAATTAAATGGCATTGTCATTCATACAGCGCAGATTAGAGTATTGGCTATAGTTTTCAACACTTATTCATTGAACACTTAATATAAAATCAAGTATATTAAAAAGATATTTACAGCTCTGTTAGAAAGTTTGAGATGAATTAGGGATTAGTACATAAAAAACAAAGTGCACGAAAACTAATAGTTAAACTTATATCATTTTGACAACTCTATGAGACAGGTACAGTTATTATGACCATTTTACAGTTCAAGAAATTGAGACAAAGTATTATTGGTAACTACTAAGTCCAAAAAAAGAAAAAAACTATAAAAGTTACATAGAAAAGTAAATGCAATCATATTGTAATACATGGCTCAGCTGTTAAGTGATAGTAACACAGACTCAATGATAGAAGCCACAACTTTCGAACAATCATGTTTGGAAGACAAGAGGGGAAGGATGTGTTGAAGAACAGGGCGAGGGAGACAGAGATAGGGGATGTAAGAAAACTCATCAGTTTCTGTAGAAGGCATGAATAGACATCTAAAACTAGTTGGACATGGTGGCTCATGCCTGTAATTCCAGCACTTTGGGAGGCCGAGGCAGGAGAATCACTTGAGCCCAGGAGTTTGAGACCAGCCTGGGCCACACAGCAAGACCCCAAACTCAACAAAAAACTAAAAAACAAGCCAGGCATGGTGGCATAGGCGTAATCCCAACTACTTGGGAGGCCGAGGTGGGAGGATTGCTTGAGCCCAGGAGGTTGAGGCTGCAGTGAGCCATGATCGTGCCACTGCACTCCAGTCTGAGTGACAGAGCAAGACCCTGTCTCAAAAAATATATATATCCAAAATTGAAAAATTGACACAAAAAATAACATAAGCATAGGGATGTTTGTATAGAGGTGAATCCAAATGAAAAACGGAAAAGGGAGTTGAAGTGATTGCCTACAGAGAATAGTAGGTATTAAGAGCAGGGAGAGGTGGAATGAAATACTACTGTTTTTAATTATAAGGTTTGTAGGACTGTTTGATGCTTTAAAATATGTACTTTAATGATATGGGAAATATAAAATCAAATTTAAAAACTAAAACATAATACAGGCAAATCACTAAAAATATTGCTTTCAAATTATGTGTAAAAAAGACAACCATGTTTCACAAGCATCTCTAAATAAGCTGAAACAGAACATTTTACACAATGATCTATTTATGTTATCTGCACAAGATGTAAAACATCAACCAGTGGCCCATACTCAGTGGCCTTATTCCTATAAGTAAAAGGGAAATCCACTCACATTCCTATATTTTAAGTTGAAATAGAGTATTTGTGGGTGTATGTATCATTTTTTATGATTCTCCTCTTTGACAGACTTTTTGAAATCACCTACCAACACCCCAATGGCATTAATGTAGCCTTGGCTGCTGCGGTGCCCTGCCCACATCTCCTCCTCAGGACTGGAGCGCTCACTCCTTCAGCTGCTGGGACTTTTAGTAGAAGATGGCTCTCAGCTGAGTTATTTTTTAGTGATTGCCTTTAGCCAGCGTGCTGCCCAGCCCAAGGTCACCAGACCTTTCCAATAATAGTAGTGTAAAGAATTGGTCCTCTTGACCCAAGGCAGAGCAACTCTGAGGTGCCGCTCAGCTTCAGAACTCTCCCACGGATCAGCTGGGGCCTCCATTGGAGCCGCTCAGCCTGCTTCCTGCTCCCTCTTTTCTACAGGTGTTGATCTCATCCTCAGAGCACTCCCCAATAAACTTCTTGCACACAAATCCCCATGTCAGTGTATGTTTCCAGGGAATCTGAAGTAAGACAGGCCAGTAAGAGCCTTTTTACTGTTCTACTAGGTACAATAATATTATTATTTTAGTTTAAGAGGTATTAAAGACAAAGTCTCTTGACTCTTTTTTTTTTTTTTTGAGACGGAGTCTCGCTCTGTCACCCAGGCTGGAGTGCAGTGGCGCGATCTCGGCTCACTGCAAGCTCCGCCTCCCGGGTTCACGCCATTCTCCTGGCTCAGCCTCTCCGAGTAGCCGGGACTACAGGCGCCCGCTACCACGCCCGGCTAATTTTTTTTGTATTTTTAGTAGAGACGGGGTTTCACCGTGGTCTCGATCTCCTGACCTCGTGATCCGCCCGCCTCGGCCTCCCAAAGTGCTGGGATTACAAGCGTGAGCCACCGCACCTGGCCTGTCTCTTGACTCTTTTACCTTCCTTTATTTAACTTCCTTTTTCAGAGTTTTAAATGGTGCATGCCATGTGCATTAATCTTATCTTACATAGCAGAGTGAAATTTATCTTTAATGTTTAAGATAAATATTAAACTTATTTAATATTTAATATAATTTACTATTTGAATGTCTACTATATACCAAGTACAGTGAAAAGTGAGGAGGGGGAGCGCAGAAGAATCCACAATGAGTAAGCAAATGAATCAAATGTGGTTTTTTCCCTCCTTGATGAGTTTATAATTTGCTAGAAGAGATAAAAATGTACACTAATTACTGTAATCACTGGAATGTAACAAAGAAGTAAAAAGTGCTATGGAAGTTCAGAGAGAAGATAATTTTGTTGGTTTTGTATTTGGTTAGGGTGGAAGAAGTGAAGGGTTGTTAAAATTTCCCTTCTTAACCTACTTCACATCAGTTAGCCTTTCAACACTAGATTGGAGTTCGGTGGATGAAAAAGGTGGAAAAGTGATTTAAGACAGATGTAACAGACAAGAGTAAAGGCTTAGAGGTTATAAAGGGTGGTGGTGTTTGGGGAATAACTATTATACTAGCAGTTTAACTGGAGCACTGTAGGTACAAAACAGATAAGCAAAGCGAATGCTAGAAGGGGGAATCTGTCTAGAAATGTATCCTCTTCTTCTGTTACAACCACCAAATCAGACAGATCTTCGTCTGTCATACCCGCCCAATCAGACATTCTAGGACAGGAACAGTGGCTTTGACCAAGCCAAAGATCATCGCCTTTCAATGTGTCATTAGGAAGGCTGGGGACTGCCCCCCTGGGTTCCACGCCATCTGGGCAGCCGTGAGGCTCCTGCCCACTACAGATGCATTTGCTTTTCCATTGAGCTATTGCCGAGGTCCCAGAGGGATTCTCATTCAAATGTTTTCCAAAGAATTGCTTTTAATATACTATTACATTATAATTTAAAAACCATAGCCTCTTGTAGGGTAAATGCACGTGACAGCAATAACTGAAGCATACTTTTAGAATGACCCTGTATGGCAGATGCACCTAAATCTGTGTTCCAAGCTAGAGAATTAGGGAGTGGCCAACCTGGACATTAGTTCCCTGTCTATGAGAAACACAGGAGGCCCCAAGCCCCATGCTGTGGAACACAGACCATACGGAGAATTGAGGCCCTGAGTTTTGGGCTTGATGAAGGTTGCAGGGGGAGATCGTTAGCGGGAGTGTTCTGTGAAAATGCTATATCAACTGCATGCTGTTTGCAAGCATTGTGGTTTCCCTACCCAGCCCGCCACCACTGGGTCAAGTGGATATGTTGTCCAGTCCACCACCACTGGACTATTTCTGTACGTAAGTGGGAGTTCTCCTGTCTAGCTGCCACCACTGAACTCTCTCCCCTGTATGTAATCCCCTCATAAAACCCCATGTCTCATTTGCTGGTTCTAGGTCTCTTCTTCAGCCTCTTGAACCTGGTGCCTTTCCTGTTGAGGTTGATAGTTGTTTAACACAACACCTTTCCAGGAAAAAAAAAACTTTTTCATCAGCCAAATTTCAAATTTCTACAACGTATCTTTTAGTATTTGCTATCATAATTTTCTCATAGAATATTTTGATTATCTATTTTTCTAGATGTACTCTTTTGAAAAGATCTCCATAATTTAACTGAACAAAAGCTGTTTAATTCACTGCGAATGAATATTCTTTTTATTCACTGCCCTCTTTTTAATTTTACATTTCTACCAACTTCAGCCCAAATCCACTGACTTGGAAAACCATGTTCCACCTTTTATTTACAAGGCAGTGGGGAGGAGGGAGTCAAATTCTTTTCCCTTCCTGATAATTAGTGGTCTAATTAGCAATCAATCAGTGTTCTGTGTTTTTCTTAAATATCTGACCACTTTTTAAGTCACAGCCATATTTATTATACGAAGATGTCATGTTTTTATAATTTTAGGCTTTGGTACATTCACAATTGCATAAGTATACCCCTAAACAAACCTTTTCCATCCTAAACTTCTGAGTATAAACCGCCCAGTGACCATTTCAGACCATTGCATAGTGATGCTACCAGCTGGCTAATAGTTCAGTTCCAGCAGTGACACCTTCTTTGCCTGTGTCACAGTATCTTTTGTGGGCAATTTTTTGGATATTTTATTTTGTCCTTTTTTTGTAAAGCTAAAATGAGACAAAAATAAATTCGTATGCTAAAATTAATGATACTAAATGAAGATCTCATCAAAATCATACAAGAGAGACAAAGAAGCAAATTCTTAGCTCTCCCAAAAGTGGAAACTCCTAACTTTCAATCAAGACATGATGGAACTTAAACTTGTCAATCATGTATTTAATGGGAAAGAAAAAAGTTAAAGAATGTGTATGAAATGAGACAAATATATCAATGAAGGGGATATCTATAAGGAGTAATTAGGATTTTAGAATACATTTTTAGCTCTCTGGCACTAGCTATCCATCCCACCCCATGGTACCTTGAAATTTTCAAGTCCATTGATCATCTTTTATGCATTCATCTTTCATGCACATTTTCAAGAATGTGTTATGCCTGGAAATTGGCAAACACGCTAATTCAGAGCTAATCTTATTTCAACATAGCAGTATAGGCAGATATTCAAATAAGGACATTATTTATAAGAAAACACCTATGTTATAAATCTCATGGCTAGTTACCAAAAAACAAAAGCTATCATTATTTGAAATTTAGAGCAGATTCATTAATCTCTGTGAAAGAAAACAGAATTTTATAACTGGAGGAAAAATAAGACATATGAATCATGCCTCCATAGAATGCAGTTCTATAAAAACCTGAAATAAGCAAGACAAAAATGAGGACCTAGAGAAAGAAAGTCAAATGTGAGTGAATGATTAAATACATATGCACTCAAGAGGGACACTAATCTATTCAAAACATGAAGCAGGTAGCAGAAAGATTGGACCAGGTTTGGTCTGATGACAGAGCTATTCAGCTTCCAGCATTCCATGCCAACATTACAGAATTCGCTCTCCTGTTGGAAATCTCCCTCATTTTTCACCAAGGAAGAATCAAGGGCTTTTAATTAATTGTGCAACTGAAGGGAACAACCTGTTGCTATTCAAGTTCTCTGACTTTACAGAGAGGTTCACCATTGGGACTAAGAAACCTATGAGATGATAAATTGGTCATTAATTTTATATTTTCACATCCAGTTATTCCTACCAGACTCTTTACTCCTAGTACTTAGGAAGAAGTTTCCAAACTCCATTATCAGAAATGTGTGGAACCTTCTAAACTGCCCCAAAAATACAGAGTTTAACTTATTAAACTCTGTGTATGTGAAAACACAGAGAGACTCTACCAATTCTCTGGCTCATGCCTGTAATCCCAGCACTTTGGGAGGCCGAGGCGGGTGGATCACTTGAGGTCAGGAGCTCGAGACCAGCTTGGCCAACATGGTGAAACCTTGTCTGTACTAAAAGTACAAAAATTAGCTGAGCGTGGGTGGCACACACCTGTAATACCAGCTACTTGGGAGGCTAAAAGAAGAAAAGCAATCGAACTTGGGAGGTGGAGGTTCCAGTGAGCCAAAATCACGCCATTACACTCCAGCCTGGGCAACAAGAGTAAAACCCTGTCGAAAGAAGAAAGAGAGAAAGAGAGAAAGAGAAAGAGAGAAAGGGAGGAAGGGAGGAAGGGAGGAAAGGAAAGAAAGAAAGAACTGATATTTTCACTTGGAAATTATTACGGAAGAGCACTTTGGCTGAATTCAAATGTAATTAGAGATTTTTTTTTTTTTTTTTTTTTTTTGAGACAGTGTCTCGGTCTGTCGCCCAGGCTGGAGTGCAGTGGTGCAATCTTGGCTCACTGCAACTTCCGTCTCCCGGGTTCAAGCAATTCTCCTGCCTCAGCCTCCTGAGTAGCTGGGATTATAGGTGTACGCCATCATGCCCAGCTAATTTTTGTATTTTAGTAGAGATGGGGTTTCACCATGTTGGTCAGGCTAGTCTCAAACTCCTGACCTCGTGATCTGCCCACCTCAGCTTCCCAAAGTGCTGGGATTACAGGTGTGAGCTACCACACCTGGCCCAATTAGAGAAATTTGTAAAGAAAATGTTAACTTTCAATTGTACCTATTTATAGAGAAATTAATTATGAAAATAAATAAGAACAAGATGGGTAAAAACAGGACTTTATACCTTCTCCAAAAGATGTACCTTAGCCTTGGATTTGGGATTATTTTCAGCTCCCCATGCCGGACTCTGAGCCAGTTTGTTCATAGGGGTTGGCTAGGAAAGCCTTCTTAGGTGCCAAGTTTCTTGGGCCAAATATCAGCATGAGGACATCCCTATGTGTTGGTAATCTCTAGCTAATTTACCAGCAGCCAGAGACTCCATGTTCAGTCAAAATGGCTCATGTCTGTTCCCAACCAACAGAGAGCCATAAACTTACTATCTTCTCTATCTACAGGCAGGTCTTCAATGTAAAGTTCTACATGAGTAACCATGACCCACATCTGCAGAAAGTCGACTGCTCCCTAGTTCAAAAAAAGGTTTGGGTTTATTCCACACTTCAGCATATGTCTGTCTGACTGCACAGTGGGACAGAAATCTTGCCAAATAACCTGGCACTCTTCACTCTGGCTTTCAGAAGACCAAAAACCATAGAGCCATGGTAAGTAAACTGCCAAGACAATAAATTGGTAAATCTCCCAATTTCTTAACTCAGGATGAAAGTGGACTTGGATAATTTCTCAATCTTCAGTAATTAAATATCACATTATTTTTTACAAATATATAGAAGGAAAGGAGTGAAAAACTTTAAAATCTCACAGGCGATGGTGTAGAAACTACCCACCCATATGCTGTATGACAGTTGTTCTTAAGGTAGTTTAAATATATCAGAGTGATAAAGAGTGTTTTTATTTTGTTTAAATCCAGAGCTAACCACCAAAATTTCAGTTTCTCTCTCAATTTCTCCCTCTCACTTTTCATATATTTGTACACAGTGCCTAGAACAATACTCAATAAATATTAATATGTATTAAATGAACAAAAAACCAAATGTTAATCTCTAGAAAGAGCTCAAGGCTCTCTCCCCCATTCTCCTACACCCACTCCTAAGGAGAACATATATGGTAGGTATGATGGTGGCAAGGACAATATTGGTTCACATTTTTGGTGTGATAAAGGTTAAAGATCTGGGGCCATAGCATTTCCTTTGGATTTGATCACTGGAATCCTGACTTCCTTTTGAATTCTCTCTCCTGTACTCCACTCCCCCAACTCCTACCCTACCCACAGCAGGAGGAAACGCCACTGTCATTCTCCTTCTCCTTTTCCTCCTTTCCTTCATTGCCTCCACATCCCCTCTATAGAAAGGCAAGCAGAAACCAGGTGTATTAGTCTGTCTTCATGCTGCTGATAAAGACATACCCTAAACTGGGCAATTTACAAAAGAAAGAGGTTTAATGGACTTACAGTACCATGTGGCTGAGGAGGCCTCTCAATCATGGCAGAAGGTGAAAGGTACATCTCACACAGCAGCAGACAAGAGGAGAGAGAGAGCTTGTATAGGGGAACTCCCATTTTTAAAACCATCAGATCTCAGCAGACTTATTCATTGCCACAAGAACAGCAAGGGAATGACCTGTCCCCATGATTCAGTTACCTCCCACCAGGTCCCTCCCACAACATGTGGGAATTCAAAATGAGATTTTGGTGGGGACACAGCCAAACCATATCATTCTGCCCCGGCCCCTCCCAAATCTCATGTCCTCACATTTCAAAACCAATCATGCCTTCCTAACAGTCCCCCAAAATCTTAACTCATTTCAGCATTAACTCAAAAGTTCATAGTCCAAAGTCTCATCTGAGATAAGGCAAGTCCCTTATGCCTATGAGCCTGTAAAATCAAAAGCAAATTAGTTACTTCCTGGATACAATGGGGGTACAAGCATTGGGTAAATACAGCCATTCCAAATGGGAGAAATTAGCCAAAACAAAGGGGCTACAGGCCCCATGCAGGCCCAAAATCCAGTGGGGCAGTCAAATCTTAAAGCTCCAAAATGATCTCCTTTGACTCCATGTCTCACATCCAAGTCACTCTCATCCAAAAGGTGGGCTCCCATGGCCTTGGGCAGCTCCTCCCCCATGGCTTTGCAGGGTATAGCTGCCCTCCTGGCTGCCTTCCCAAGCTGGTGTTGAGTGTCTGCCACCTTTCCAGGTGCATGGTGCAAGCATGGTGGATCTATCATTCTGGGGCCTGGAGAATGGTGGCCCTCTTCTCACAGCTCCACTAGGCAGCACCCTAGTAGGGACTCTCTGTGGGGGCTCCAACCCCACATTTATCTTTCACATTGCCCTAGCAGAGGTTCTCCATGAGGGCCCTGCCCCTGCCTTCTGCCTGGGCATCCATGCATTTCCATACATCCTCTGAAATCTAGGCAGAGGTTCCCAAACCTCAATTCTTGACGTCTGGGCACCCACAGGCTCAACATCACATGGAAGCTGCCAAGGCTTAGGGCTTCCACCCTCTGAAGCAATAGCCCAAGCTGTACCTTGGCCCCTTTTAGTCACAGCTGGAATGGCTGAGATGCAGGGCACCAAGTCCCTAGACTGCACACAGCAGAGGGACCCTGGGCCTGGCCCTCAAAACCATTTTTTCCTCCTAAACCTCTGGACCTGTGAAGGGAGGGGTTGCCACAAAGGTCTTTGGCATGCCCTGGAGACATTTTCTCCATTGTCTTGGTGATCAACATTTGGCTCCTCATTAGTTATGCAAATTTGTACAGCCAGCTTGAATTTCTTCTCAAAAAATGAGATTTTCTTTTCTATCACATTGTCAGGCTGCAATTTTTCAAACTTCTATGCTCTCTTTCCCTTTTAAAACTGAATGCCTGCAACAGCACCCAAGTCACCCTTGAATGCTTTGCTGCTTAGAAATTTATTCCACCAGATACCCTAAATCATCTCTCTCAAGTTCAAAGGTCCACAAATCTCTAGGGAAGGGGCAAAGTGCTGCCCATCTCTTTGCTAAAACATAACAAGAGTCACCTTTGCTCCAGTTCCCAACAAGTTCTTCATCTCTATCTGAGATCACCTCAACCTGAATTTCATTGTCCATATCATTATCAGCTTTTTGGTCAAACAAGTCTCTAGGAAGTTCCAAACTGTCCCACATTTTCCTGTCTTCTTCTGAGCCCTCCAAACTGTTCTAACGTCTGCCTGTTACTCAGTTCCAAAGTTGCTTACACATTTTCAAGTATCTTTTCAACAGCACTCCCAGTACCAATTTATTATATTAGTCTATTGTCATGCTGCTGATAAAGACATACCCAAGACTGGGTAATTTACAAAATAAAGAGGTTCAATGGACTTACAGTTCCACATGGCTGAGGAGGCCTCACAATCATGGCAGAAGGTGAAAGGCACATCTCACATGGGGGCAGACAAGAGAAGAAAGAGAGCTTGTGCAGGGAAACTCCCGCTGGGTTTTTGTTGTTGATTTTTTTTTTTTTTTTTTTGAGACACAGTCTCACTCTGTTGCTAGGCTGAAGTGCAGTGGTGCAATCCTGGCTCACTGCAACCTCTGCCTCCTGGATTCAAGTGATTCTCCTGCCTCAGCCTCCCGAGTAGCTGGGACTACAGGTGCATGTCACCACGCCCAGCTAAATTTTGTGTTTTTAGTAGAGACAGGGTTTCACCATGTTGGCCAGGATGGTCTCAATCTTTTGACCTTGTGATCCACCTGCCTCTGCCTCCCAAAGTGCTGGGATTATAGGCATGAGCCACCACACCTGGCTGAAACTCGTGTTTTTTAAACCATCAGATCATGTGAGACTTATTCACTATCACAAGAATAGCACAGGAAAGACCCGCCCCCATGATTCAATTACCTCCCACCAGGTCCCTCCCACAAAACACGGGAATTCAGGATGAGATTTGGGTAGGGACACAGCCAAACCATATCACTAGGGCTAGCCACAGGATAAATAAGGCCTGTAGAAACAGCTTTAGTCCTTCTGTGTTAGGCTAGAGACATGTCCTCCTTTTCCTCTAGCCATCTTTTCTTGCTTCTTGTGACCACAGGATGAACACAACAGAACAGAATGAAACTCAAGGAAAAAAACTAAGGAAGCAGTTCAGTCTGAGCCTCAGACCTACCTTGAGGAAAGGTGTCATACATGGGAGCATCCAGGAGACCTATTCACAAATCACAGGATGGTTTGTGACCAAATACCCCAATAGTGATAAAGAGAATAGATTTCTCTGGCCTTGCCTTTTGTACATATATCTCTTCAGAAAAAAGCTTAATTTTTGGTAAATGGCCAGTTAAAGGTTTAGAGCTTGATCATGGTAAAAATCATCTTGAAATAACACATAAATAAATAGATCAGCAAGAACTGCCTTCAATAAATGGAATTAATACATAACCTCCCCCAAAGACTTCAGAGTGGTAAGTACAATATAATATCTACAGGGCATCACTGTAAAACTACACAGGGTGAAATGTGGGAGAGGGAAGGATTCAGTCCCTCTCAAAAGCCTGAGAATAAGACAATAACACATACAGCCTCTGAACAAGCAATAGCATAAAGTTCATTCACATCCTCAATAGAATGACAAGGACATATCCAAGTCACCTACAAGTAGGGGCAGAGCCTAGAGGCTGTCCTCAAAAGGCCTCAACCTCATCTATAGATACAGCCCCTTCCAGACCTGCCTTGGTCCATTATTACCCTTCTTTCTTGGGGACAAATTAATATTTATTATAATAGCTAATCTCTAATATTTTCATTATATCCCTACTGGCAACTAACTTTACATGTAAAGAAGCTTTATAGTTGCCAAATTATTTAATTCTATTCCATCTTTTAGAGAAGTCTAAGCAAAGTCAAAGCTTATAGAGCCCAGGAGTGGTTCCTTTCCATTACAGACTAAGTTATATGTAAAATTAGACAGGGCAGTTGGAAAACAAGACACTCAAACTCCTAATACTGTTCTCATGATGCACTTCATTATTATTTTATGTGAAAAGAATTCTGCAAACAGTAAAGTCATTTTCTTTCTTGCTTGCTTTCTTGCTTTTTTTGACAAGGCCTTGCTCTTTCACCCAGGCTGGAGTGCACTGGTGCAATTACTGCTCACTGCAACTTCTAACTCCTGGGTTCAAGTGATCCTGCTGCCTCAGCCTACCAAGTAGCTGGAACAGCCACATGCCAACATGCTAGGCTAATTTTCATATTTTTTACAGAGCTGTGGTCTCACTATTTTGCCCAGGCTAATCTCGAACTCCTGGGCTTAAGCAAACCTCCTGCCTTGTCTTCCTGAAGTGCTACAGGCATGAGCCTGTAATCCTGGGTGTGGTACACCCAGCGCAAAGTCATTTTTAAATGTGATTATAAATGCTACAATGTATACAATTTTGCACCACCTTAATATGAATTTTTTATACTAGACTTTGTTATAACTCAGGACTGCTCTAGTTCTAAAACCCTAAACTATTATAATAGTCTACTACCACAACCATCTATCCCTCCAGTTTTAGTATTCCATTTCTCCTGACTGTTCCTGTTCTGTGTTCTAAACTCCCAAATCCATATTTCCATTCACAAACTTGCTACTGTTCCAAACCCATACACAATCCTCTTAGATCTCTTCACCTGAATGATTTACAGACATACAAACTCAGTATGTCTAAATTAACTTTATATTTTTCTACAAACCCTGCCTTCTCCTTGAACCCTGTGCTTCACACAGACCAAACTATTGTCCACTGAATGGGTTCTTCTGAATCTCTCCTATGTATTTGCTAATATCTTTGCCTGAACTTACATCCCACATTTCTACCCAATTCCGTCCCAGTTCTCCTGCAGAAACATGCCCACTCAACGCTTACTCATCTCTCAAGACACATTTCAAGTATTACCTCTTACTACCTCTTCTTGATTACATTTCAAGCAATCCCTTCCACACCAAGGCAGACTGGCCACTTTTCTTTTGAGTTCTCACTGATTTCTACATGTTCCAAACACTTCTGCAATGAAGCAGAGATTATTATTATACCTATATGGGTTAAAAGACTTTAGAAAACCACAAGCCATTTTCAACTCCAAAAGAAATCTCAGGAACTCCTAGATCTACCATCATGTTAACCTCTTAAGTCACACTGCCCATCAACAGTAGACTGACGTATGCATACAGTCTGCCAAGACCAGCCCGGTTGGGGAGACCCTAACCCAGTGCCACTAGAGGAATTAAAGACACACACTCAGAAATATAGAGGTGTGAAGTGGGAAATCAGGGGTCTCATAGCCTTCAGAGCTGACAGCCCTGAACAGAGATTTATCCACATATTTATTAACAGCAAGCCAGTCATTAACATTGTTTCTATAGATATTAAATTAACTAAAAGTATCCCTTATGGGAAATGAAGGGATGGGCTGAATTAAAGGAATAGGTTGGGCTAGTTAACTGCAGCAGGAGCATGTCCTTAAGGCACAGATAGCTCGTGCTATTGTTTGTAGCTTAAGAATGCCTTTAAGTGGTTTTCCGCCCTGGGCAGGCCAGGTGTTCCTTGCCCTCATTCCCATAAACCCACAATCTTTCAGCATGGGCGTTATGGCTATCATGAACACGTCACAGTGCTGCAGAGATTCTGTTTATGGCCAGTTTTGGGGCCAGTTTATGGCCAGATTTTGGGGGTCCTGCTCCCAACACAGTCTCTAACTTTGGTGAGGCCTAGGAAACATGAGGGTAAAGATAGTGGTAATGGGCTCAGATAAATAAGGTAAACAGGTGAGAACTGGATTGGAAATACGTCTCTGCAGCTATCCTTGCACAACACTGACCCCCAAATTAATGTAATCACAACTTTCCCCCTTCCTCTACTTTGCCAGAGAAATAGGTCTTTGTGACTAGGAGAGTCACCAGGCCTGGGTCTTTTGTTGCATCGATTTGAGGTACAGGATGAGTTGAAGAACAAGAAGAATCATAACAGCTAATGTAATCTGTACTAGGGGAAGAAGAAAGAATAGGAGGTAGGTGAGGAGAGGAGAGAAGAGATCCAGAGAAGACAGTGTGAGAGACAAGAGCCAACTGGGATGTTTTATGGTGGAGGCGTCCTTTGAGGTGGATGTTTTGTGATTCCTCAGTGCCCTTCTTTGAGAAAGGCATGTGAGAAGTCCTCCTCAGTGTGTCACGTGAGATATCCTATTTCATTGAATCTAGGATGCTATTTCTCATAAGGGACATTATTATTTCATCTCTTGATAAAATATAGAATTGAAAGAAACAGAGATGGGGAAAAGATTTTTATTTCCTGCTTTGTACTGTATAAAAGAGACTATGGGCATTTTAAAGGAATTTTTAAGAAACTTGTAATTTTTTTATTGTTTTAAGCACTTTTTAATAGGATATTAAGTGGGGCTTTGTGTTTTTTGCTTGTTTTTAAGTGACTAAGTGCAGAGATTAATTTAAAGGCAGCTTAGTTTTACATAGTTATATTTAACTATCTAGAGCTTTCTTCAACATTAAAAAATACTGATTTTTCAGATGCCTCTTCCATCTCCCTTTCTGGTATCAAGTTGAAAAAAGCATTAGTGGGGACCCCAAATAATGATAATATCTAATATTTTTTAACACTTTGACTTAAGGTTTTTAAAATGAATGAACTCATTTAATTTTTACAACAACTCTGTAAGAAGATAGAGTTTATTATCACTATTGAACATAGTGAGCTTAGTAATTGCCCAAGCTTATATAACCAATAAGTGGCAGAGCTGGGGTTCACATCCAGTCATTCTGGATCTAGCATCCATGTTCTTAGTTGCCATATTCTACTGCCTCACACTTTAAAAATACACCATGTTTTCCATAAAAGGAAGCCACTTATTACTCTTCCAAGTAAATAAAGTCAATTGCACTACGACTTTATGCCATATACTTCAGTAAGCAGATACACACCCAAAAGCCTAGTATAATAAGAAAAACAACAACTTTTAAGCCAACTGATCATTGAAACGTGCACAGATAAAAGGAATATTATTAGACAAAGTGAAGACTGGATTTCTTACCACTATAGTTGTTTTATCCTGGAAACTAAAGAGCAAGTAAATCAAGAAACACAGAGTTATTTGGAGGAAAAAATAAAGAGTAAAAGACACTGGTAAGAAAGTTGCAAAGACTGAAGATTCTCTTCACTTGACATTAAATTATGCAAATCATATGCAAACTATGCAAATCTGCATGAAGATAGGAAGAATCTGTGGTTGTTTTCTTTCATTAAGCCTTATGTAAACACAGCTCTGGGAGCAATTCCTTCCATTGGCTTGATAAGAAGAGAGGGTAATGTAAAGAGGACTTTGTTTTGCAACTTGGATAACAGCTCAGCCACAGTAGAAATAGGCACTAGAATAGGGTAGAGTCCTGTGGCCCCCATTCCAGGCCCTAGCTCTTGGACAGTATTTCTAGACACCCTGGCTCAGAAGGGAACCAACTGCCTTGAAGGCAAGGACTCAGTTCTGGCAGAATCCATCATCTGCTGACTAAAAAGCCCTTAAGTTCTAAATAATCACCGGTGGTAGGCAGACAGTACTCGTATGGGCCTTGGGTAAGACTCAGAGCTGTGCTGGCTTCAGGTGTGTCCCAGCACACTCCCAGCTGTGATGGCTATGGGAGAGGTCCCTTCACCTTGAGAAAAGAAGAAGGAAGAATAAAAGGGACTTTGTTTTGCAGCTTGGGAACCAGCTCAGCCACAGAGGAAGAGAGCACCAAGTGGGCTCCTGGGGTCCCTGATTCCAGTCCTTAGCTCCTGGACAGCATTTCTGGACCTGCCTTGGGCTAGAGGGGAACCCACTTCCCTGAAGGGAGAAACTCAGGACTGGTTCTCTGTTGGTTGGGAACAGACACGAGCCATTTTGACTGAATGTGGAGTCTCTGGACTACTGCTAAATTAGCTAGAGATTACCAACACATAGGGATGTCCCCATGCTGATATTCAGCCAGAGAAGTTTGGCGCCTAAGAAGGAAAACTGACAAAGCTTTAGCCAGACTAGCAAAAAAAAAAAAAAAGAGAGAGAAACAATACAAAAATATAAAATCAGAGATGAAAACAGAAATATTACAACTGAAACCATAGAAATTCAAAGGATCATTAGAAGCTACTATGAGCAACTACATGCCAATAAAGTGGAAAACCTACAAGAAACATGAATTCCTAGACACATACAAACTACTAAGATTGAACCATGAATAAATCCAAAACCTGAATAGACCAATAACAAGTAATAGACCAATATCAAAGCTGTAATAAAAAGTCTCCCAGCAAAGAAAAGTCTGGGACCCAATGACTTCATGGCTGAATGTTAGCAAACATTTAAAGAACTGATGCCAATCCTACTCAAACTATTCCAGAAAAATTAGAGTAGGAGGGAATACTCCCAAACTCATTCTACAAGGTTAGTATTACCATGATTAAAAAAAAAAAAAATCAAAAAAAGAAAACCACAGGCTAATATCCCTGCTGAACACTGATGCAAAAAATCCTCGACAAAACACTAGCAAACAGAATTCAGCAGCACATTAGAAAGATTATTCACTATGATCAAGTGGGATTTATCCCAAGGATGCAAAGATGGTTCAACATATGCAAATCAATGTGATATATCATATTGACAGAATAAAGGACAAAAACATTCATTTCAATTGATGCTGAAAAAGCATTTGATAAAATTCAACACCCCTTCCTGATAAAAACCCTCAAAAAACTGAGTATAGAAGGAATGTGCCTTAACACAATAAAAGTCATATATTACAGACCCCCTAACTAGTATCATACTGAATGGGGAAAAACTGAAAGCCCTTCCTCTAAGATCTGGAACAAGACAAGGATCCTCACTTGAATCACTGTTATTCAACATAGTCGTGGAAGCCCTGGCTAAAGCAGTCAGACAAGAAAAAGAAATAAAGTGCATTTAAATTGAAAAGGAAGAGGTAAAATTATCCTTCTTTGCAGATGAATAATATTATATTTTGAAAAAAACTAAAGATTCCACCAAAAACTATTATACCAGGTAAAAAAAAATTTGTAAAATTACGGGATACAAAATCAATGTACAAAAATCTGTAGCATTTCTATATGCCAGCAGCAAATAATCTGAAAAATAAACCAAGAAAGTAATTCCATTTACAATAGCTGTAAGTAAAATAAAATACCTAGGAATAAACTTAAAGAAGTGACAGGTCTCTACAATGAAAACCAGAAAACATTGATAAAAGAAATTGAAGACATACCAAATAAAGGGAAAGATATTCCATGTTCATGGATTGGAAGAAACAATATTATTAAAATGTCCATACTACCCAAAGCAATCTACAGATTCAATGCAATTGCTATCAAAATATCAATGACATTTTTTAAATAAATAGAAGAACAATCCTAAAATTTATATGAAACCACAAACACTCACAATAATCAAAACTACCCTGAGCAAAAAGAACAAAACTGGAGGAATCACATTACTTGACTTCAAATTACGCTACAGAACTACAGTAACAAAACAGCATGGTACTGGGTGGCATAAAAACAGACATGTAGACCAATGAAACAGAATAGAGAACCCAGAAATAAATCCATACATTTACAGTTGACTTATTTTGGACAAAGGTGCCAAGAACATACATTGGAAAAGGGACAGTGTCTTTAATAAATGATGCAGGGAAAACTGGATATCCATATGTAGAATGAAACTAGACCCAATATCTCTCACCATATACAAAAATCAAATCAAAATGGATTAAAGATTTAAATCTAAGACCTCAAACTATGAAACAACTATAAGAAAACATTGGGGACACTCTCCAGGACATTGGTCTGGGCAAAGATTTCTTGAGTAATACCCCATAAGCACAGGCAACCAAAGCACAAATAGACAAATGGAATTATATCAAGTTAAAAATCTTCTGTACAGCAAAGGAAACAATAAATAAAGAGACAACCCACAGAATGGGAGAGAATATGTGTAAACCATCCATCTGACAAGGGATTAATAACCAGAATATACAAAGAGCTCAAACAACTCCATAGAAAAAAAAATCTAATAATCCAATTTTTTTAATGGACAAAAGACCCGAATAGACATTTCTCAAAAGAAGACATACGAATGGTCAACAGGTATCTGAAAAAATGCTCAACATCATTAATCATCAGACAAATGCAAATCAAAACTACAATTACGTATCATCTCACCCTAGTTAAAATATCTTTTATCCAAAAGACAGGATATAATGAATGCTGGTGAGAATGTGGAGAAAAGGGAATCCTTGTACATTGTTGGTGGGAATGTAAATTAGTAAAAGCACTATGGAGAGGAGTTGGAGGTTACTCAAAAAACTAAAAATAGAGCTATCTCATATGATCCAGCAATCCCACTGCTAGGTATATACCCAAAAGAAATCAGTATATGGAAGAGATATCTGCACTCCCATGTTTACTGTAGCACTATTTACAATAGCAAGATTTGGAAGCAACCTAAGTATTCATCAACAGAAGAATGGATAAAGAAAATGTGATATATACACACAATGGAGTATTGCTTAGCCATAAAAAAAATAAGATCCTGTCATTTGCAACAACATGGATGGACCTGGAGGACATTATGTTAAGTGAAATAATCCAGGCACAGAAAGACAAACTTCACATATTCTCACTCATCCATGGGAGGCAAAAATGAAAACAACTGAACTCATGGACATAGAGAGTGGAAGGATAGTTACCAGAGGCTGGGAAGGATAATGGGAGCTGGGCAGGGGAAGTGAAGATGGTTAATGGGTATGAAAATAGTTAGAATGAATAAGATATGCTATTTGATAGCACAATAGGGTGACTACAGTAAATAACTTATTTTACATTTTAAAATAACTAAAAGAGTATAATTGGATTGTTTGTAATACAAGGAAAGGAGAAATGCTTGAGGTGATGGACATCCCATTTACCCTGATGTGATTATTACGCATTGTATGCCTGAATCAAAATATCTCATGTACCACAATAAATATGTACACCTATGTATCCATAAAAATTGAAAATAAATTTTAAAAAAGAAAATTTTGTAATCCTTTTATCACTATGGTAATTTAACAATGGTTTTTATGTGCCTTCTAGGACTCTCTACTTACAGATCTCCAGCCCTTATACAATATGCCGTTGCTCTTTTGTATTGGTGCTAAAAGCCAAAAGTATTATTTACATCAAAAGTTAAGTATGTTACATCAGAATTGATATCATTAAATTCAAAAGACTCAATCGGACCATGAGTATACCCTAATCCATATACCAATGAAACTGATTTATAACAAACTCTAATGCTCAGGATAAAAAAATTCCCAAGTATTTGATTATCTGAGGTAATTTGCATTGGCTAACTCCTTGACTTAGGAACAACTATTTCAACACTACATTATTCTCACTTCAGATGAAAACCATTATAGAAAAAAGCCCACTCTTCAACCTATTCTGGTAACACAGAACAGCTATTTCATTGCCATTTCTGTTAAGTCTATAATCCTCGAGATAAATGAAAAAGAATTCCAATTCCTCAAACTAAGTAGAAAAGTAGATGCATAGAAAATATGGTAAGCATGGAGAAAGCCAATTAAAAGGGCCTAAAAAGATTTCTGCTAGTTACCTCTTTAGAAAGAAAATCCACTAAGGATAATGGAGCTGCATAGATAAATAAAATATGATTTCTGCCTTAAATCTCCTCAGACTTTTAAACTTTCAGCTGGAATACAAGATACGAAATTTTAGATTTATCAAAGCATATATAGTATCAGTGAGGGGTGGGGAGGAAGATCCTTAAAAGAGGCCCAGCAATTCTTTATTAATCAGGGTAAATAAACTATCCTATTATCAGTGAATATAATATGTCCTACCCTTTATTGACAGGAGAAAATCCTGCTTGCCACTCAAGCTCTCTTAAAAAATATGATGGGGAAGGAAACTGAATCTACTGGGTGACATCTATAAAATATTAGCATTGTAAGAGGCTACAGAGAATTTGTTCAACTGCCTCATTGGTCAGATAAGGAAACAAGAGGAATAAGACCCAGAGAAGTTATTTTTGTCACAGTTACGTAGTGACAATGGAATAAGGACCCAAGGCCTGATACCAAGTTTTTACTTATTATGCCAAATAATTTTCATCTAAGGATTTCAATTATTTATGCTTTCCTAGACCCAACTTAAAAATAATTGGCTACTGACCACATATTCCCATTCCCTTAAAATTAGCAAGTAATATCTGATCATAGATTACTTCCAGAGCAGTCTTCCCAAATATATTGATAATCATGTCACTTCTCTGCTTTAAAAATCATTTTATTCCCAGTGGATAAATTCCAACACAGGTTCTTTCATGACATAATCACTCAGCCTAGACTTCCAGATCTTCCACTTCATACCTTATATTCCAGGAACGCCAAACTGCTTGTAGTTTCCAAAATGAGAAAGATTGTTTGACACTGCCTTGCCTTGCACAGGTTCCTCCCTCCACCTGACAAATTATTTTCCCACTTGTTTTCAGGAAGAACTTCTATTCATCCCTTAAAGTACGTCTGCAAAAGACTACCCATTCTACCTTTCAGGATGAAATTAATCACAGCTTCCCTTGTACTTCCAACATTGCTCTGCTGTTAAACGAATCACATCACTCAGCAATTATCTCTATCTCTGTCTACTGGACTGTGACTCTTTAAGGGGATAGTCTATAGCTTTGCAACTCTACATTTCCAGCTTTGACTACATAAGACATATTTAATAAATATTTGTTGAATTAAATAAGTGGGGTGGGGGCTAAAATAAGTGCAATTGTTTCTGTCTCCCTTTGTTCATATGAGAGAGATCTGTTCAAAATACAGTTGACAACAATCAAGGAAATGTGGCAAAGCTGAAGATTACCGCTTGCAATTATTACTTATTTGAATTAGCAGAAAAATGTTTGAAACATGATTTTGGAAAAGGAGCTACAGCACGGAGAACAATTCATACTCAATGTGCATTGATTTCGGCAGGATTTTTGAAAGAAAAGCTTTCTTGGAACAGGTAGCCTTTATTACCACTTTGTTTTAATTGCAAATACTTATAGTACCTTATGCCTATTAATTTGTCAGCCCTGCCAGGAGCAACGCCAAGAAACCACAACAAAAGAAAAATAAACCTTTAAATGCAGGCAATAAAGAACTGGCTCTAAGTAACAATTACCTTGGGTAATGCAGAAACGCTAAGTAGCCAGCACAGTTCACTAAATAAATTTCATTCTTAATTATAGAAAATAAGGATGGCAAAATAAAAACTTCATCATTCATTGTAATTTGTAGGAATCCAAAGGGAAGTATAGATTGCTTCATTTTATTTTATTGAGTAGAACAGTTCAGCTTCACTGAGGCAATCACACCTGGCAGAAAGGACCTTGCCTGTTTATTCATAGCAATATGTGTGCAACCAAGGGGCAGAGGATCCAGATATAAACTGCCAAGAAATTTCTCTCCAGTCATTCTAGAGGTCATTTCAATGACAGCAAGTCGATACAACTGAAGAATTATTTGGCTAGTGTCTAATTCTTCCTGAAAATTGACTGGATGCAAACTTGGCATCAATAAAATATTTGGAGTTTCCATAAGGCTTTGATGTTGCAGTATGGCAGAAGATAAATATTCAAAGAATGCAACTATTTCCCTGGAAGTCAAAGTTCATGTGAGTTCCTGACCCTGGTGTTTCAAATCCACTGACTGGCCATGAAATCAAGTACCTACTCCTGGAGGCAGAGAAAAGGGAGATGAGAAAGGCAATATTTAATCCTATCTGTCTTAGCCTGTGCTGCTATAATAAAAAATACCTGAGACAGGGTATTTTATAAACAACACAAATTAATCTCTCACAGTATGGAGGCTGGGAAGTCTAAGGTCCAAGGCACTGGCAGGTTTAGTGTCTGGTAAGGGCCCAGTCCTTGCTTCCAAGATGGCGCCTTGAATACTTTATCCTCACATAGCAGAAGGGGTGGAAAGACAAAAAAGAGGTTCACCTAGGTCTCTCCAATCCTTTTATCAAGTGCTAATCCCATCCATGAGTTGGAGCCCTCAATGGCCTAATCACCTCCTAAAGGTCTCACCTCATAATACTGTTGCATTGAGGATTAAGTTTCAATGTGAATTTTGGAGTGAATACAAACATTAAAACCATAGCACCAGCCAGTTAAACAGTTCAGGAATGAAAGAAGAGATTCCCTAAAGAAAAACTGGATGCTATTAAAATAAAAGAGAAGGGGGGAATGGGTTGGGCATCATGGCTCACGCCTGTAATCCCAGCACTTTGGGAGGCCGAGGCAAGCAGACTACTTGAGCTCAGAAGTTCATGAATGGAGGAATGGACACAGGGCAGGTAAGAATACAAGGTGTACATTTCAGATGTAAGAAAGTTAAGAACTGCTAAATGTAGGCCAGAGAATAAAGATACAACAACATACTCAAGTACTTCAACTCTGCCAAAATAATTTGTAGATTCATCCCATGAGTGTCAGGAAAACAGAACTAGAACCAAAGGTAGAATATCAAAGAAGCAGCTTCAACTTAAAATAAGGAAGAACTTTATCACAAAAGGAGATGTTTAAAAATAAGTAGGTTGCCCTGGCAGGGAGTCGGGTCCCCATGACCGAAAGAGACAAGCAGAGATTCTTCTGACACTTCTGCCTTGGGCCCACCTCTCTCATTTTAAGAGGAAACTTTTGCTCTGCCTTCTCTTCTTACCCTTAGATGCTCCACCCTATGGGAGGGGGAGAAATTCCATGTCATGTTTAGACAAGGTTCTCTTGAGGCTCCTTCCTTTTCAGAGCTGCCTGAACACAGATCACATCCATTCTCCCCCATTTCTGTCTCCTCTTTGTGGGAATGCGTCCCAGGACAGATCCTGGCCTTTCAGGGGTAGAAAGACTTTTCATTATTTAGCTGTATAGTCTACATCTAAGTGAGTGGGCTCAATCCAGGGTATAAGAAAGCAGAAACCCGCTTTGAACATAAGATTCTGAATCAACTTTGCCTGCATTATAGTCAATGTTTGATTCTTATCTAAGTTTTCTATGTATACCTCAAGTGGATCACAATTTAAAAGGAAGAGAGATAGTGATTAATTGGCTTCCTTAGGCTCTAACATTTCTTAGAAGGGATTACAACATGGAATCCAAACAGCATGTTTAGAATGGGAATGTTGTTTGGATAGTCCACTAGCATTCTTCCCAACCTATGATACAAGTTAGATAAAGCAACAAAGGTCACTGACAGTAGCTGGTAATTACTGGCACATATTTATACTTCAGAAATAATCTGAGACTTTCACTTGATGGCAGGCCACTAGAATATCTAGCACCTTGCTCGTATTGAGAACTGACACTGATTGCCTCAGGCAGCACAGTCTAACGGAATTCACTGTCCCTAAAAGCAGAAAACCTGACTTCTACTTCACCAAATAATCATATGGCATTTACCAATTAACCCCTCTGATCCAGTTACTCTTTGTACAAAATAAAATATAATAATATTTTGCCACAGTGTTGGAAAATTTCTTAGTATTTATAAGGTATTCATAATATGCTAAATGTTAAAAAGAACTTTTAACTTTCAAAAGTAGACAGGTCATTATATTAAAAAAAATGACCTGCTACATTCTCAGACCAAAATTAGTAGAAAATGCAAGCAATGGGCCTGGAATATTCAAAGCATTCTTGGAAAAGAACAAAGCTAGAGGACTTACACTACCTGACTTCAAAACTAACTATTAAGCTATAGTAAATAAGATAATATGTCGCTAGTATAATAATCAACAAACAAATCAATACCACAGAGTAGGGAGACAAAAAATAGAACCACGACTTTAGTTTTTGACAAAGATAATCTAGTGGGGGCAGAAAAGTCACAACAAATGTTGCTATAAAAACTGGTCATCCACATGCCAGAAAATGAACTTTGACCTCTACTTCACACCAAATACAAATATTAATTTGAAATGGATTATATACTAATCATAAAGGTTAAATAATGAGGCTTTTAGAAGAAAAGGTAGGAGAATATCTTCAGTACTTGGAGATAGACAAATGTTTCTTAGACAAACCTTCCCAATAAAAAAATGGGCAAGATTTCAACAGATCTTTTCACTATAGAAGGGCTATGAATGGCCAATAAGCACATGAAAAAGTGCTCAACATAGTAACCATAGAAATCCAAATTTTAAATTTACTAACATCTACCAAGATAGCGAAAATGAAAAGAACTGACAGAACCAAGTGTTGGCAAGAATGTAGAGCAACGGGAACGCTCACATACTGTCAATGGGAATATAAAATAGTACAAGCAGTGGTGTGCAGAATCCACCTGGCTCTCAAGATAAAATTACTTACATCTCATCTCAGCCGTCAATGACTCCATATTGGAAGCTTGGTATTGGCCATCGTGGGAGTTACATGACGGAATTGGCAATTTAGCATCTGGTATTGGTGGTGGTGATCATCATTGCCACCACTGCCTCCTCCTCCTTCTTCTTGGTCTTCTTCTTTTAGGGGGAGTCTGTTGATAAGCATTTACTAACACACCACTGGGTACAGCCACTTTGGGACAATTTATGATTATTTCTTATAAAACTACTTACTCTCTGATCCAGGATTTCTGCAGAAAGAATTTTGCAAGAATGTTCATAGTGGCTATATTCATAATAGCCCAAATCTGAAAAGAGCCCAGGTGTCCATCAACAGGAGAATGGTAAAACATACTGTGGGACAGTTATGCATGAAGTAGTTTTCAGCCATAAAATCAAATGTACTGCTGAACACTCACTAATAAGGATGAATCTCAAAAACATGCTGAGTAAAACAAGCTGCACGAAGAGTATATAGTATATGATTACATTTATATGAAGTCATACAGCAAGCAAAACTAACCTAAAAAAAAAAAAACAGAGTAGTAGCTGCCTCTGTGGGTGAAGAGTGGGGTGGGATTGACTGAGAAGGAGCATGAGAGTATCTAGGGGTAATGATAAAGTTCTGTAACTGTTAGGAACTGTGTGTTTTTATCTCCATATGTTGAAATCTAATCCCCAATGTGATGTATGAATCCTGAAATGGCCAGTCCTTCAAGTTGAACCCTGAGTGGCTAACTGGGCCTAAATTCAAAATGGAAGCAAGTGGCCACCTGCTGACTAGATGTCACACACACACTCTGCATTCCTGAGAAAACCACACACTTGTGTAACTTAGAGACTTCCATAGCTGTGGGTTCCCGTTTATGCCACCTGAACAAATTGATGGCAGTGGTGGCCTGTCTGGAGCAGCTGCTGTGGGGATGCCAGCTGCAGTGGGGGAGGTGCAGCCAGGGCTGTTCACTCCATGGAGCTGGCATGGGCCGGGAACAGGCAGCAGCCCCACCATCTACTGAGTTGGTGGGGTGGGAGCCCCATGCTCCTGGGTGCAGCTGCAGCTGCCCAGCCGCAGCTGCAGACCTGGGCACCCCTGCTCTCTTGGGGGGCCCAGGAAGCCCCTGGCTCCCACAGGCTCAGAGGTGCCTGCTCCCACTCCCTGGCCTTTCCCTGCTCCCAGCGCCCAGTCTGGTGTGTAGCAAGGTTGTGGCCAGGACCAAGCACTGTCACAACCCAGCCAGGTGTCCACACACTTGGGGCAGCACTGACATGCCAGCCCCCTGAGCCTTAGCCCCCTCCAGACTTTGGGCACCGATGAGCATGGGAGGGAAGCCAGATGGGGGATGCTAAGGGCAGCTCAGTGTAGGCCTGCAGGCACCCCTCAGCACAAACAGCCTGAGCACTATGGACAGCATATTGACACAAGGAGGCAACATGTTGACACGAGGAGGCAGACAGGTTCCTGGGCAGAAAGGGATGGGTCCCTGGTGGAACTCCACCTTCTAGCCAAGAATGGCCTGAAGCCTGGGGGCCAGGCTGCCAGTTCTAAGTGGATTCCACAGCCTGGAGTGAAAACGTATGGTGCTTTTTCCAGGACCATGGATTAATCAGCATGCACCTCCTCCCTGTGAGCCCATAAAAACCCTGGACTCAGCCAGGCTTGGACAGACATAGGGACTACCAGCTACAAGAAGGAGCTACCCACTTCAGGTCTCCTCAACTCTTCAAGACAACCTGCCCATGGAAAGGAGCTACCCACCATGGGTCTCCTCTCTGCTGAGAACTGAACACTTGTCAGGACAACCTGTCTGCAGAAAGAAGCTATTCACTTTGAGTCTCCTGAGAGCTGTTCTGTTGCTCAGTGAAGCTCCTCTCTCACCCTCCAGTTATCCACATATCTCATTATTCCTGGACATGGGACATGAACTTGGGACCTGCCAAATGGCAGGACTGAAAGAGCTGTAACATGAACAGGGCTGAAACATACCCCCCGCTTGCCATGTTGCAGGCAACAACAAGAAGAGAAGGGCTGTGGCCCTTCTAGGAGCCCAGACCTTGGGGCTCCCCAGACCGAGGCTGTGACATTCTGTAACACTCTCTTTGGGGCTCTGCAGTTCCTGGTGTCTCCAAGCTTTTGGATGCCACAATGGTCTCCTTGTCCAGATGTTGGTGCCTGCAGCGGAAGCTACTTGCAATACATCTGGTCCAACTGCAGCCTTGCACAGAGCCAGCATCTGTGCTGGTGCCTGGAGCTGCCATCCCAGATCTAGCTGGTGCACCTGGCTGTGTGCATTGGCTGGACCCCACACTCACTCAGTTACACACCCCCTACCACACTACATGCCTGGCTCACCCTTGGCAGGCATAGAATCTGGACCAGTAGTGCAAGCGAAGCACAGCCTGTTGGGCTAAGTGGGTGGAATGACCCCAGCAGGCCCAAGCAAAACTCAGGCAAAGGCAGGCTGGGTGTGGTGGGTCATCCCTGTGATCCCAGCACTTTGGGAGACCGAAGCAGGTGGATCACTTGAGTTCAGGAGTTCAAGACCAGCCTGGCCAATATGGTGAATCTCCATCTCTACTAAAAATACAAAAATTAACCAGGCATGGTGGTGTGCACCTGTAATCCCAGTTACTTGGGAGGCTGAGGCATGAGACTTGCTTGAACCTGGGAAGCAGAGGTTGCAGGGAGCTAAGATTGTGCCACTGCACTCCAGCCTGGGCAACAGAATGAAACCCTGTCTCAAAAAAATAAATAAATAAATAAAAATAAAAATAAAAAAAAACTCAGGCAAAGGCACCACCAGCCACAGAGGTTTCCTGCTAGGTAAGTAAACACCCTAAGGATCCTGTGACATTCTCCCCTGGAAAGTCTCATTTAGCCACCTGAACTTAACCAATAGACTGTTACCTGCATTCAATCTTAATGTCAACCAATCAGAAACTGTTACCTACATTCAATCTTAATGTCAACCAATCAGAACTAAACAAGTTTGCATCCCTCATTTGCATAGCCAACTGGAGTAAGAAACTGGGCGGTAATGTTTTCCATAAAGGACAACTCTTCTCTTTGTTCTCACCTGTCTTTGTTTTGTAGCAAAGGCTGCCTCGCCCCGGTTTGTAAACTGCTTGCTGGAATACTCTTTTTGAAAAAAAAAAAAAAATCCTTTCAGTGGTTTCATTAACAGATGGTGTTTGGAGGTGGTAATTTGGAAGGTAATTAGGTCATGAGGGTGAAACACTCATGAATGGGATTAGGGGCCTTATAAGAAAAAGGGTAGCTAGTTTTCTCTTTGTATCATTTGAAGATGCAACCAGAAATCTGCAGTCTGCAACCAGGAAGTGGGCCCTCACCAGAATCTGACCAAGCTGGCACCCTGATCTCAGATTTCCAGTCTCCACAACTTTGAGAAATAAATTTCTGTTGTTTATAAGCCTCCTAGTCTATGATACTTTGTTATAACACCCCAAGCTAAGACTGTAACTTAATAGGAATTCGGGTTAAATGAGTACAAGCATTTGTCCAAGCTTAGCAAAAATACACTGAAGATTTGGGTATTTCACTGCATTACCACGAAAGAAAAAAATGTAACAAATATTGCTGGGTACAGTGGCTCACACCTGTAATCCCAGCACCTTGGAAGGCCAAGGCGGGCTGATAATCTGAGGTCAGGAGTTCAAGACCAGCCTAACCAACATAGAAAAACTCTGTCTCTACTAAAAATACAAAATTAGCCGGGCATGGTAGCACATACCTGTAATCCCAGCTACTCGGGAGGCTGAGGCAGGAGAATCACTTGAACCCAGGAGGCAAAGGTTGTGGTGAGCCGAGATTGCACCATTGCACTCCAGCCTGGGCAACAAGAGCGAAACCTCATCTCAAAAAAAAAAAAAAAAAAAGTAACAAATATTCATGGCAGAATCTAGGACATGGATATGAGTGTTCACTATAAAATTCTTTAATTTTTCTGTATGTTTGAAAATTTTTTTATTAAAATGTTAGAGATATGTGGATGTCTCCAAATCTTGGAGTAAAAGAAAATTTATAGCTCTTATTTACTGAGTGCTTACCATGGTCAGGTATTACGCTAGATGTTTTATAAGCATTATCTAATTTACTCCTCACAGCCACTCTGTGAGTTAGATGCTATTATCATTCCCACTTCATTAGTAATTAAACGAAGGCTTGGGAAAATAAAGTCACTTGCTCAAGGTCACACAGCAAGTAAATGAGGAATGACCTCAGCTCAGACTGTCTCAACTATACATTATATAAATTTTCTGTCTGTATGGAAAGAACAGAAGGAGAAAAACAGAATAAGAATGAAAAAGGAAAGCAATCTCAATTGGTAATCAACTAGAGATTGGAATATTTGGTCAGAGTCCTCACATTACCCATCTTTTAATTCTAAACTACAAGGGGCACTGTCTATATAATTTGTGGAGCTTAGGGCAAAATAAACACAGAGCATCCCTTGTTCAAACATGATCAACTATTTTAAGAAGACAACAGCAGAGCATTAAACCAAGTGCAACCTTCTGAGAGCCAGCTCTGTGTGACCACACAGGTCATGAGCCCATGAAGCAGACCCTGAGTGCAAGAACATGAAGCACTCCACGTGATTATGATTACTACAAATTTCTCAGAATATCAAACAATGCTTTCTGTGATAACATCTTTTTTCTTGTCTTCCTCTCCTGTACTTAGAATTTTTGTACCAAGAAACAAAAAGACAAGCGTGAACCTTGGTGGTCATGATGTCTGAATACTGAATCTGTAGTAAGTCTCCATAAAAGACTTCTTTGTTTTCTTCCCCCAAATCAAGACATATTAGTCATAAATGGTACTGATCTTCATTTCAAATTGGTTGTCACAGATGCAGCTGGGAAATGCTGATAGATCATCCCATGAAGGTAAACAGGTTTCAGAGAGGCAAGCTTTGTCATTAGTGGAATAAATCAGTTATCCATCATTCCCTTCCAACTCCAAAATTGACCAGGCAGTCATAGAATGTCTCCTGCATTTATGTAGCTGCCTTTTACCCTCAGGATTTCTAACCAAAGATCTTATTTATACTTTAGAAAATGGAGACCATGGCACCAATTGAAAGTGTTCTAAAAAAAAAAAAATAAAGCTCCCATCTATTTTCAGGCCACAACAATTCAGCAGCAGCTTAGTCGCTTCCTGCCTGGACTGTTGCTGTAATCAGTAATTCTCAGACAGACATAAAACACTGTAGTTTTGCTATGGATAATAGGCTGTTCATTCACTGAAAAGACTTCTATATTTTTTCATGTACTGTACAAAATGCTTCATTTCAACTAGAATCAAAATGACAAATCCTTTTACATCAGAGTTTTGCTGGCTGCCTCAGGAAGCTGAAAAATATTGTCACTAGAGAATAACTGGACGGATTTTAAGAAGCCCAGGATAGGGAAAAGGCACAGGAGACATGATTGCCCTCCCTTTTCATTTTGTACCAGACACTGCAAAGGTTATTCAAATTAAAATGATCAGTCTGTAAGCTTTGATAACTCCACATTCAAAAATGATGCCCCAAATTACTAGAATGTAAGATCCCTATGTAAGGAAGGCCACATGAAGATGCAGCATAAGAATGAGTCGTCTTGAGGACTTCCAGGAAGTCCTTAATTTTAAACTGGAGAAGCCACTTGAACTGGGAATAGGGGAAAGACATTCAATATGCTGATTCTCTAGCAATTTCTGGGGTTGCTGCCTCATTAAAGGCTACAAAAGCCACTTTGCAAAAATGCAGAAAGCCAGCCTGCTTCCACGGTGACTGAGAGCCCCAGCTGCCTTCCTTTTGGAATGTGAAAAACAGTATGCATTTTGAAGTGAAAAGAGATTCTCCTCTCCTTTGCAGACCTTCAACACGCCTGGAAATATGTCAAGAAATTCTGCCTTATAGGGATGGCTAGGCTATTTGAATCAAAATCTGATTTGTCTTTGTAGGAAACGAAAACAAGGACAGGTAAAATCAGCGTGGATTTTTAATTTGGAGAATTCACCAGCATTAGGGCAACTGCATCCAGCAAAGGAAATCACTAGAATGAAGACTTAGGGTAGACTTCCTGCCGCCTGTGTTTACTGCACAGATCAACGCACACAAGCCATGGAGTACGATGCTTGGGAAGTAGCTGAAGCCATGTATATATTTATATCTCCAAGCAAAGCCAACCCCTCCTTCAAATAAAGTGAACAAACGGGTAATTTATTAGACCTGGACATGTAATAGATTATGTATCTGAATACAGATATATCAATTTTTCACTACTCTTGTATTTTTCAGACAATGATATCTTTGGAAACTACTAATCTTTTTTTTTTTTTTAATTTACTTCTATTACCATTGTCAACTAATCTGAGCTTGGAGAGAAAGAGAACAGCATTATTTTAACTAGGGTGGGGAAATGTTTATTTTAAAAATAAATATGTTGATCTGTTTCTGTTAAAATATTTCCTTGTTTTTCTTCAAAATGCTAAGTTGGGAAACAGATGAGCTTTGAGGTTAGGTAATCCTGTATGAAATCCTGCCTCCATTGGTTAGTAGTTAGCTCTAAACCTCGCTCTTTCCTCTTTTGTAAAGCAGAGGAAATAATACTACCTAATTCATGTGTTGTGAAGATTAAATAAGATAATGTATGTAAGACACCCAGAACAGGCCTCACACATAAAAGGTGTTAAACACACATTGGTTCCTTCTCCCACTCCCCTCCTCTTCCCCTCATCAAGTCACTGGAATTACTATTTTGGGCGGCCTCCTCTTGCATGCATGCTAATGATTGCCTGAAGGTGGTTTGAGAGCAATTTTAACAACCTCAACTTATTCTACTTGTTAGTGTAGTTACAGTGAATAATAAATACCACTTGTTAATCATTCCGGACAGTTTCTGCATTGGAAAAATCACACTGGCAGCTTTGCATAACAAAAGGTTAAACTATGAGCCTCAAAGGGAATAAAGAATGCTTGATAATTCAGATCAAAATTCAGTATTTTATACTTTTGCCTTTCAAATGAGTCCCATTGAAGTGCCTGCAATTTCCTGCTACCAACATTTAATCCATATTTCTCTCTAGCAGGTACTAGTAAAATTGCAAGATCTTCCCTCAAAAATAGGGAAGACTCCGGCCCTGGGACCAGACCACCTGGGTTGCAATCCCAGCTTCTTTACTTAAACTGTGTAAGCTTGACAAATGACTGATCCCTTTCAAGAGTTGGTTTCCATAACTTTTAAATGAGGATGACGATAGCATCACTTTCATCTTACCAAGTTATTGTTAGATAAATTTATAAGCACACAGAATAGTATCTGACACAAGAGTAAGGGCTTAAATAATTTTTTTTTCCAATCCAACTAACACATCAGTTGGGATTCTTTCTGGGAATGAGGGCATTGGATGACTCTCTTCAAATAGAATGCTATCGCCATTTTCCTGAGAAGGTCAATTTCTCCATCTGTGGCTCTACAGGGTCCTGGAAAACTCTAGTTAGGAAATGGAGAGGGGAAAGTGGGACTGAAGATATCCACAGATCTGCTCTGGCTTGGGTCTGGAAGGCATACCCCACACATACATACACACACAAATACTTTAGACCACTGCCTCCTCATAGAGAAAAGGAATTTAAGAAGAGATTAAGTGACTAACTCAAAATCCATATTCACTTTCAACTTGAAAAAAAAAAGAATATCAAGTATTTAAGTTAGCCCCTTTACTAATGATGATTTCCAAAACAGGGTTAAATGAAATAGAAGATATCTTCTGATTTCTAGGTCAAAGTCAGGTGATTTAGCACTGTCCTTCTCAAACTTTATGCATAGGAATCACCTGCATTAAAGTGCAATTTCAGATTAAGTAGGTTGGGTGGGCCTTGATATCCTGCATTTTCAACAAGCTCCCAGGCAATGGCAATAAGATGGCTCCCACGGACCACACTTTGAAGAACAAGGATTCAGAGACTCACTCCAATACAGTCTGTTAGTAAGGACCAACACTTGCAAATTCCTCTCTCCAAAGAAAAATCAGGCCAGGCACGGTGGCTCACGCCTGTAATTCCAGCACTTTGGGAGGCCGAGGCAGGCGGATCACGAAGTCAGGAGGCTAACACGGTGAAACCCTGTCTCTACTAAAAATACAAAAAATTAGCCAGGCATGGTGGCGGGTGCCTGTGGTCCCCGCTACTCGGGAGGCTGAGGCAGGAGAATGGCGTGAACCCAGGAGGTGGAGCTTGCAGTAAGCAGAGATCACACCACTGCACTCCAGCCTAGGCGAAAGTGCGAGACTCTGTCTCAAAAAAAAAAAAAAATCAGCCCAATACCCAAAGAAAAATGGCCTGTGCAAACACTTGGCTAGAAGGATTACTTACTTTGGGCTTTTGATGGAGCTACTCCATGGAAAGTAGCTCATTTGGTGAAAATATGATACTAACAGAGGTCTAGAACTTGACTTTGACTTCATCAGCCATTTATCAGCATAGTTCTTTTTTTTTTTTTTGAGATGGAGTCTCACTCTGTCGCCCAGGCTGGAGTGCAATGGTGCAATCTCGGGTCACTGCAACCTCCATCTCCTGGGTTCAAGTGATTCTCCTGCCTCAGCCTCCCGAGTAGATGGGATTACAGGCATGCGCCACCACGCCTGGCTAATTTTTGTATTTTTAGTACAGACAGGGTTTCACCATGCTGGTCTCGAACTCCTGATCTCAGGTGATCCACCCGCCTCGGCCTCCCAAAGTGCTGGGATTACTGTCATGAGCCACCACATCCAGTCATCATTGTTCATTTTTAAGACTATTGAGTGACTCCTTTGTGAGGAACACTGTTCTAGGAACTAGGGAGAGAGCAATGATCACAACAAAGTTCTTGCTCTCATGGAGCTCATACTCCAGTGAGGGAGGCAATAAGCAAGTAACCAAGCAGATAAACAGCATGCTGGGGGTGATAACTGCTACAGAAAAAAGTAATGCAGAATAAAAGAGATCAGTGTCAGGCCTTGGGTTTGAGATAGGTGGAGTATTTAACAAAAGATGGTCAGAAAAGGCTTCAATCATAAGCTAAACTTTGAGCAGAAACTTTTAGGAAGTGAGGGACAGAGCCATGTGGACATGTTGTAAAAGAGTGCTCAGGCAAACAGCAAGTTCAAAAACTGAGACTGGAAACAAGAAAGCCAGGATGCCTCGCGTATTGTGACTAAGGGGCAGAGACACAGGAGATGAGGGAACGTTCTGAACCATGCTGCAGTATTACTTGGAGTTAAAAATCATGCCAAAGTGAAAACAGGAACAAATCAAAACTATAATAATCTTTCTAACTTAAGATGAAAATGAACATTTGACATGGGAACACTTATCAGTGGGCTTTAGTTAGAAGTTAGTGGTGGACCACCTTCTCTACTAGAAAAACAGATAAATCAGTGTCCTTATGATAAGGCATTACAAGAGGAAAAGTAATAAAGTCCTTAACATGAGAATGATAATTCCAAACAGTTATACCATTACTGAGATGCTCTGGAGTATGGGAAAGTAAATGCTTTTGCCATTTGGTCAATGGGGTATCACAAATTAGTTTTTCTATCAAAATTACCTGTCCTAATGGATGCACGTGAATAAATGCATACCCATCCAAATGTGCACCTGGAGGATTTTGAACAGAATGCTGCCAAGCCAGGACTTCTGCTGTCAGTTCCAATAAATGCAGATGCATCCCTGAGTGAACATTCAGATATTCATATTGCTTACATCACACATTCATTGTTCCTGGAATCCACATTCTCCCAGAAGGCTCAAATGAGCACCAATGCAAGTACATCACAAATCACAAATGTATGACAAGCCTGCACGCAATGCTTTTGCACTGTGTTACACTCTCTAAGGAATACCCTGCACCAGCAGGAGGGAGTTAGGGGTGGTCAAGGAGAAGGGAAGGAGCCTGGAGGCACTGGCAGGGCAGGAGCAGAACAACTGGCCATAGTTATAGTCAAGCGGTGTACCACCTCAATCATATGAGACCTGAACGTGATTTCAGGAATAATCCCACCACTGGTCAGGCATTCTCCGTGGCCTGCTCTGCTCCTCAGTATATCACACTTTGTAAACGAACAAACAAACATATTTTATATGATTTCCCATCACAATTAAAGTGAAACCCAGTCATTTTCATGGGCTACAAGGTCTATAAATCCTACTTAACTTATAGCCACACTTGCCTTCAGGATCTTCCAGAAAACACCACGAACATCCTTTCTCAGGGCCCTTGTAAGATCTGTTCCCATAGCCAGGAAAGCATCCAACAAACATCCACATGCCTCATCCCCTTACTTCATTCAGGTCTCTGCTCAAATGTTGCCTTACTTTCCTAGCCCACCTAAGGCGGTACCCATGTGACTCCATCACCTTACCCTGCATCATGGTTCTTCATGGCACTGTCACTGCCTGACATGACACTCCAATATGCTCATTCAGTGCCTGTCTCCCCACTAGGATGTGGCTGGATCTTGTTCTTTTTTACTCACTATGGCACCATTCAGATCTAGGAACATCAGGCACACATGAGGTACTCAACAAGTATCTGCTGAATAAATGAATGCATAGATGCATTTAATTTTTTAATGTAAATTAGAGGAGTTATATTGGCTTTCTTTGAATATTTTACCAAAATAGGGGCTATAGGTTTTATGCTTATTTTGTAGGCATACACTTCATTACTAAAAGATACATTTTTCAAGCCAAAAGAATGAGAAAAAAGATGATACAGATATTAGTGCACCAAACAATGCACTGGAGAAAAGAGAAGGAAATAGAGCAGAACCAGGTCGCCCAAGAACACGGCGAAGATAGAGAAGCCTAAATGATGGAATAAATAAGCAATTTGGAGGATCACAGGAGGGATCAAATAAATGCCCTGATTACAAATTTTTTTTTCCAAGTTGGTGCTCAGTGAATACTGAATAAAAAGAATAATGGTAATGTAGTATAGGTTATACTTGGTGAATCTTCAAACTCTGCATAGCTCAGACCATGAATTGAAAAAAAATTTTTTTTCACAAGGAAGATTACATTACAAATACAGTTTTAATAACCAATAGTTGGATATTCTTAACATCATGATTTTTCAGAGGACCCTGTATTCCAGTTATAGGTGACAATTTTTATTTATTCAATCATAAGGCATAACTTGGGTCATAAGCTTCAATGCCCACAGGAGTCAGGCAGGCAATGTAAATGAGGGAAACGGGCAGCGCACAGGCTGGGGCCACCTGGAGGTGGCGTGCCATGTCCTTCCAATGGGATCAGGGCTACTCAGCTCCAGCCAGATGAGCACCCGGGTTGCTGGGAAACCTGGGCTTTCTGGTAAGATCTCTCAATTTTTACTGTTGGCAACTAATTCAAGCATCATATAGAAGTCATGCAAATAAAACACATTTAGAACCACCATCAGTCTTCAATTTGTAATTTCTGATAAACTACCCAAATATAAAACCCAACTGGAAGGACAGAAGCAATATGTCTACTTTCTAATTATCTGACCAAATTCTAGAAAAAATATTTGCTTCTATACAAATCCAGGTCTTTGTTAGCTTTAAATGAGGGAAACTAAGGAAAATCTGAAATACTCGAGGCAAAAGATAGCCACTAAGGGCTTTGTAAATGAAACATTAATAATGAAATGACTTCAATTTTATCCATAGACTATTAAGGCTATATGACTAATAACTTAGTTATCAGGTATTTTTTAAATAACAAGCTTCCAACCAACACACGAAGTACCTAAAAAGAAAAGTATTTGTCTGGCAGATTTACTTTCAAATCTATTAGTTTAACTAAAAAACAAGCCTACAATTAACACACAAAACACAGACCATTAGTATTTATGAATTTAACATTTGCAGTTTCAAATGCAAGTGAACCTTAAAGGACCATGTCTTGCAAAGATCAGTCAGCTCGTTGAGGATGGACTTGGTGAGTGAATCTAGCAACTGCCTAGCACACTGGCAAACTAGCATCTCTCTGCATCTTTGTTTTTTTCTATTTCTCATCACATACACAAAAAAATTTTTACTAAATGTCTGAAAGAGGGGCCGGACATTGTGGTTCCTGCCTGTAATCCTAGCTCTTCGGACTGGGAGGCCAAGGCAGGTGGATCACTTGAGCTCAGGAGTTGAAGAGCAGCCTGGGCAACATGGCAAAACCCTGTCTCTACAAAAAAATACAAAAAAAAAAAATATCTGGGCGTGGGGACATGCACCTGTACTCCCAACTACTCAGGAGGCTAAGGTGGGAGGATCACCTGAGTCTGGGGAAGTCAAGGCTGCAGTAAGCCATGGTTGTGCCACTGTACTCCAGCCAGGGTGACATAGTAAGACCCTGTCTCAAAATAAAATAAATAAAGTAAAATAGGTTCATTTAATTTTTCAGTCATGCTTTACTGCCCTCTGTGACTCAGATTTAAATGTTACCACAGTAATAGCATATTGGGGGGCTCACAAAACTATTGGCATGTTTTCCTTATTAATGCCAAGGTATGCCTCACCTATTGACATCCAGTGAAAGCAACCCTTATCTTCACAAAGACTCCCAGTGCCAGGAGGCATTCCCACCCTCCCCAGCTCTGTCTCCACCTAGTTTCACTTGTCTTCCTGCCTGGCTATGAGCCATCTCCACTTGTATTTGTGCCCTGGTTCCTACTCCCCACTCATCAAGTCTGACAAAACTCAGCTGTCTCTTTCTTGGCTTCCTAGCTCAGCCTGCAGGCCTGGTGGGATGCTGTATCATTTTGGGTCCAGTTGTAGATGACAGACACTATGATAGCTAGTTTAAGCAAAACAATATTTTATTGCCAGGTATTAAATGCTTAACACAATCACTAAAGAAAACGGCATAAACTAAGCTAAGCTTCCAGGAACAGCTCCCATCATCACACATCCTTTCCTGTGATCTAAAAATCTCCTCTCTCCAATGCTGAAAGTAGAACCATACCTCCTGCACCAGGACAGGAAGAACCCTGGAGCCTGCAGGAAGCCAGTGAATCAGGAAGTTAGGACCTCACACCTCCCTTCTTGCTCCTCACTGGTGGTTCGAGTCCCTCACTGGTGGTTCTTAAAGGTGCAGTCACCTTACCCTATGTAGTATTTGACTATTGCCCACTCTCATTCTCCGGCCTAAAAGCCTCCCATGGCCCCACGTGCCTGTTGTAAATCCCTCAGGCAATCATATACAGCTTCTTTACAATCTCTATGTACTTTCTTGGCCACAGAACACTTCAGATCCACAAGCATCCTCCCCCTGTGTTGTATCTCTTGCCTTTTCATACTTTGTCCCTTGTCTGGAGTGGTCTTTGCTATCATTCTTCCTCCTCCAAACTCCTACTTATTCCTTCAAAAACTACTTTAAATGCCACTCCCACCGTGAAAGTACCTCAAGCTGACATGGTCAATGCTCCCCTTCACTTTCTTCCCTGCTCTTACAGCACTTAATCCACAGCGTTATACTGGGAATTCTAGACTCTGAGTATTTTCTTACACGTATGACTCCTTTATTTTACTGTGAATGGGAATGATGACTTTTAAAAGCATACCTTTTTAAATCCTAACTCTTTGGACTAACTCCACATAAAGCTATACTAAATAAATGATCAATGTAGCAGCCAGGTTTGTGGCATTTCCAACCAGGAAAAAAAAAATCCAAGTTCCTAAATATATCAAGACAAGCTATTTCTCAGGCACACATTTTTAAAATTCAGTAAACTTTCAGAATATGCAAATGACAATAAAACTTCACTTCAGCACATTAGAGTGACAGTTACAAGAAAATGACATAAAACTGCTCCCTGAGGAACCATCTCAAGATAGCATTAGATACTCAGGGTTGTCACTATGAAGGGTACCATCTAAGTCGTATTTTTTTCAGCTTTAATAACAAAGATGGGACAGTTACCAGTATTTTTCATTATCATCTTTGCCTTCAGAACTTTATTTGGCCTGGCCCTGAAAGCAGTAAAGAATCTGTTATGAATGTTAAGCACATGACAGCAGAGGGCTACTGGGTTTTAAGCAGATATGTATGAGGATATGGCTTTGTAGTCCATGGAGCCCCACCTTCCCGAGGATATCAATGGAGCTGCTCCATCCCTGAATTTTCCTTTGCAAGCAACAGCCCTATCCCAGGTCCTCAACACAGGATGAGCTACTTGCTCAGATCCATTCAGTCTCAGAGTCTGTCTCCGATACTGAGGCCCATCAGAGCTTTTAGAGTCCATGAGAACCCTGAGGCAGGTGGGAGAAGTCAGGGCACTTCCATACAATTGATATTGTTGGAGTTTCCTCAGGCATATAGTATTGTAGGGAAGTGAGACAGTCATGTTACTCTGAATACTTACAGGAAAACTCTGGGTCAAATTAAAGTCGAAGCAAAGTCCATTGCCAGTTCTGCAGGGCAGAAAATCATTCATCATTGCCAGTAAAAAGTTTTCCACTTTCTGGCTTCTGCATGTATGCAGCTAGTCAAGTGTCAGCATAGAGCCCAGAAGTCACATGCTTTCTGGCTTTCATTGTGACAACTGCATTTCTAAGCCTATGGTTGCAGGCAAGACAACATTTGTAACTGTCTTGTAGGCTCAGGGTAAAACAAATACACATTTAGATCACAACAGATAAATGCTTCCTCTGAATTAATCACACAAGGGAGGCCAGAAAACACACATCTATCAGGGAAATTGAATCTCATCGTGGCAAACCCACACACAAAAAAACAGAATTTCTTGAAATAGAAGCAAATCGTAGAATATTAACGGTATCCTTCAAGTGGGAGCTCCTGTTAGGAAACAATTCCATAAATGGCAGCAAATAGATAAAGCTAACTGAGAATGCCTGAAGGTGAATGGTTTTAAGCAGACATGTATGAAGATGTGGATTTGTAGTCCATGGGGCCCCACATTCCCCAGTCTCAGAGTCGTGTTTCCAGCAAATCCCTCCCACCCCAGCTCATAAGACCATACTGATTACAGGGCCAGTATAATTTATTTTAAAATATAACTTTTGCAGGCCCACTCTATGCTTGGTATGGAAGACCGTGAAACCCACTTCCATATCCTACTAGCAGGAGAGAGAAGCATAAGGCCTCTTGGTGAAACCTCCTCACTATAGAAGCTATAAGTAGACTTTTTTCCTTTTCTTCTAACAAATACATTTTCTTCTGCACATACAGTGTTGTTCTGTTTGGAGCAGGGCTGGTTAAGTTCGACTATGGTGCAGAGCAGGGAGAGGATGGAGAAAACAGATTTTGTAACAAAGCAGACTGTATACAGAATAACTACCTAAACCTAGTACTAACCCTTATAGTGGAAGGTGAGCAGAATAATCTGTTATTAAATAATCTCAATGTTAGCTGAGCAAGCACATCAAGGGAATCCAGAAGAAGGTACAAAGAGTCCTTTACTTCAAGTTGGAGTCGTCTGTCTAACTCTTCTGAGTAATTTTCCTGGAGGTTAACAGGAAGGGGTCTTTCAATTTAGATGCCTTCAGGAATGACTGCATATGACAGTCCACAGGGAAAAATCCCCTCTCCTTTGGGTTCTCGCCCCTTCCTTTTACTTTCCTTACTTTCCCTTCTCTTCCTTTCCCTTCTGTATTCTCATAGGTCCAGTTCTCCAGGAAACAGACTCTAAGATGGAGATTTGCATTCAGGAACTTTATAGAGAAGTGCTTGAAGAACCACAGCTGTGAAGGGTAAGAGAAACAGGCATGGGCAGAAGGAGAAGTTGCACTTGATTGCAACAGAAGCTTCAGCCAACTCCACAAGGAACTACCAAGCTGGGATGGCCCTTCAGTAATGCCTACAATGAGTCCTGGCAGTGCCAACTTGATTAGAGAAGGGTTGTAACCTTGGGCTAAGCAGCTCCCTTCAAGCAAGGGCAACTTCTGAGAGAGGACTCAGCTGTAAGCCTTCAGCAGCCAATGCACTGTTAGCATCTGGAGACTGAGTAATTCAGTTCTGAAAGGAAAATCTCGGTGGCCCATCACAGCTCCATTTGCTTTCCTCACTTCTCCCTTCCCTTTCCTTCCCTTCTCTTGTTTTCCCATGACCAAGAGCCCTTACATTCCTTTGATCTCCTTTCCCCAGTGTCCTGGTTCTTATTCCCTTTGGTTTATGAGACAAGTTTGTAATAATTCCATTCCATCTAGCTCCACTAGGATGGGGTAAGACTACAAGACAATCAACGTTTCACAGTGATAATATGTAATTTCTCTTAGCAGATTTGCACTAAATTTTCAAAAGAAAATTATTTTTACAAGAATGTTCACTCTCACAACTCCTATTTGACATAATATTAGAAGTCCTAGCCAGAGCAATCAGGCAAGAGAAGGAAATAAAGGGCATCCAAATACGAAAAGGAAGTCAAACTATCTCTCTTCACTGACGGTATGATTCTATACTTAAAAAACTCTAACAACTCTGCCAAAAAGCTCCTTGAACTGATAACTGACTTCTGTAAAATTTCAGGTTACAAAAACAATCTACAAAAATCAGCAGCGTTTCTATACACCAATAATGTTGAAGCTGAGAGCTAAATCAAGAATGTAATCCCATTTACAATAGCCACACACAAAAAAATAAATTATCTAAGAATACATCTAACCAAGGGAGTGAAAGATGTCTATAAAAACTACAGATCACTGCTGAAAGAAATCATAGATGATATAATGGAAAACCATTCTGTGCTCATGGACTAGAAGAATCAATATCATTAAAATGTCCCTGCTGCCCAAAGCAAACTACAGCTTCAATGCTATTCTTACCAAATGACCAATGTCATTTTTTAAAGAATTAGAAAAAAACTATTCTAAAATTCATATGGAACAAAAAAGAGCCTGAATAGCCAAAGATATTCTAAGCAAAAAGAACAAAGCTGGAGGAATCACATTATCTGACTTCGAACTACATTATAAGGCTACAATAACCAAAACAGCATGGTACTGGTACAAAAACAGACACATAGACCAATGGAATAGAATACAGAACCCAGAATTAAAGCTGCACACCTACACCCATCTGATCTTCAACAACATCAACAAAAATAAGCAATGGAGAAAGAACTTCCTATTCCATAAATGGTGCTGGGATAGCTGGCTAGCCATATGCAGAAGAATGAAACTGGACACCTACCTTTTACCAGAAACAAAAATTAGCTCAAGATGAATTGAATATTTAAATGTAAAATCTTAAACTGTAAGAATCCTACATAAAAACAGGAAACACCATTCTGGACATTGGCCTTGGGAAAGAACTTTGACTAAGTCCTCAAAAGCAATTGCAACAAACAAAAACAAACAATTGGTACCTAATTAAACTAAAGAGCTTCTGCACAGAAAAAAGAAAATACCAACAGTATAAACAGAAAACCTACATAATGGGAGAAAATAGTAGCAAACTACGTACCTGACAAATATCTAATATCCAGAACCTGTAAGGAACTTAAACAATTCAGCAAGCAAAAAACAACCCCATTAAAAAGTGAACAAAAGACAGGAACAAACATATCTCAATAGAAGACATGCAAGCAGCCAACAATCATATGACAAAAAGGTCCACATCACTAATCATCAAAGAAATATAAAGCAAAAACACAATGAGATACCATCTCACACGGGTCAGAATTGCAATTATAAAAACGTCAAAAAACGAGATGCTGGTGAGGCTTCAGAGGAAAGGGAAGGCTTACACTCTACTGGTGAGAATGTAAATTAGTTTATCCACTGTGGAAAGAAGTATGGAGATTTTTCAAAGAACTTAAAACAGAACTACCATTTGGCCCAGTAATCCCATTACTGGGTATATATCCAAAAAAAATTAATCATTCTACCTAGAAAACAAATGCTCTTGTATGTTCATCACAGCACTATTCACAATGGCAAAGACATGGAATCAACCTAGGTGCCCATCGATGGTAAATTTGATAAAGAAAATGTGGTACATATATACCATGGAATATATATAGCCATAAAAGAGAATGAAATCATGTTCTTTACAGCAACTTGGATGCAGCTGGAGGCCATTATCCTAAGCAAATTAATGCAGCAACAGAAAACCAAATACTGCATGTTGTCACTTATAAGTGGGAGCTAAACACTAGGTACTCATTGGCATAAAGATGGGAACAATAGACACTGGGGACTACTACAGAGGGGAGAGAGAGGAAGGAAGTGGAAGGGCTGAAAAACTATCCATCGGGTACTAAGCTCACTACCTGGCTAAGGGGACAGTTTGTACCCCAAACCTCAACGCCATCCAATATACCCATGTAACTAACCTGCACATGTACCTCCTGAAACTAAAATAAAATTTTTAATTTATTTAAAATTTTTGTTTAATGAAAGTTGTGATTTTTGTGTAAAGTCCACACTACCAAATGGGTATCATACCTTACCTTACCCTTAGTATGTGCCAATGGCCCCAGGAGGAGTATTAATCTAAAAGTTTCCATTTCTTCCACCTTAAGACAAGAAACTACATGTTCTCTTTGGATTGCCCTAACTTTGCATGTGCCATGATCATGATTAAAGAAAAATAAATGTTAACACATTAAAGTGTCTTAAGTATCTTAACTGAATCGAAATATGAAAAGTAACAATATTATAACAGGTCTTACAAATAAAGCATATGCTAAGCTCTACTGCTGGATACTTCACATATACCGTATCATCTAATATTTACAATATCCTTACAAGATTATATTATTCCCGTTTATAAGTAAGAAAACAGAAACTTAGAGAAGCTATAACTTGCCTGAGATCACACAGGTAGGAAGTGCTAAAGTTCGATGTGGAAGAAATGATTAGCTGTCACTAAAATCCATATATTTCATCCATATATTGAGTGGTCTCTTTGAGGAAACTGTCCAGTCAAGGACCCTATGTTCCTGTCCTCTTTGTCCCTAGGTAGGTCATGTGGCTAGTTCCAGTTATATGAATGTGAACATAAGTGAGATATGTCACTTGGACATTCTTCATGTTCCCTTCTCTGTCTGCCAACCATATGCAGTGGTCTCAAGACCTAGGGGAAGGCACAGCCATGAGACAGGAGCCCAGATCCATGAATCACCAAGTAGAGGACAGCCACTATCAACAATGAACACTACGTTAGACTATTTATATGTGATAACTATATTTTTGTTGTGCAAAGTCACTTTAATTTAGGGGCTTACTTGTTGTAGCACTAGCATTACCCTAATTAGTACAGGATGAAGCCTAGACTTCCATTTATATAGTCATTTATTCATTCAACTAAACATTACTTGAGTAACTTCTAACAATTGGGTATATACTCAACATTGGGGATGTAAAGATGCACATAACATAGTCCCTTTCTTCTAGAAGTTCATGGCATAGCAAAGAAAAGAGATTATTCACAACACTATGGAAACACTGAATGGGAATCACAGGTTCTGCCTGGTCTAATTTCTCCCCTGTGTAGATATTCATAGGCTGACATTCATGTGGTAATCTTATTTGTACTTATTTTTCTAAATTTATTGCATTAATACAAATTCTTCTCATGTGGATTTTCTGACAGAGAGACCTGTTTAAGAAAAAAGAAAAATCCCTGAAATCAATTCTGGAGAGGTGCTGGTTAAAATGGAAAGTCAGACAATGTATTCAGTAATTACTAGTAACTGTCCTAAAAATAGTATTTTGAGAGTTGGTTACTTTCATCCTCTGCCTTCAAAAACTGGTTGGTAAAATAAATGGATTAAAAAATACATTAAGTATAGGTGCAAGAAAAAGTGGCATTTTTTTTCTTTCTTAATCTCACTTTAAATTATACCTTCATGTCAAAGGGAAAAGCCAAAAAGAACAAAAGAGATAAAATAAATGTACTAATACACATACACGCATTCCTCACTCCCTCCACCATTTCACCACTACCCCAATCTCTGAAGCTAGCCCAGAATACTCCCTTTTCCTGTTCTAATTGTTTCCACTGTTAGAAAAAAACTTTTTTCATCCTCCTATGTCTCATCCATCTTTCCATCTCTATCCATCTCTCCACATCCACTTGCATACCACCCTGCTTATGCTCAAATTATGCCAGCCTATGCTATCCTTCCTTTTTCTTTTTTTCTTTTTTTTTTTTTTTGGCAATCCTACATTTACCACATAGCTGTGATTAAGAACTTCATTGTTCTCTAAGCATTTTTTAAGTTTACGTCTTCCAATGTGACTGCAGATTCCTCAAAGACAGAAAATGTGACCTGACTTTTTTTCTCCATGTGCCTAGAAATGTACTGAGCACATATATAACCAAAAACGAAATGCATAATGAGCAACCAACTGCTTAACTGACCCTTCCTGGGTGATCTCATGGGGCCATGGGACAAAGAAGTGTTTTAATAACATGCTGTCTTTAGCAAACTTTTAGCAAAAGGAAACATGACATGGGATGAAGAAAGAGCACCATGCTGGGCAAGGACTTCATGACTAAAACACCAAAAGCAATGGCAACAAAAGCCAAAATAGACAAATGGGATCTAATTAAACTAAAGAGCTTCTGCACAGCAAAAGAAACTACCATCAGAGTGAACAGGCAACCTACAAAATGGGAGAAAATTTTTACAATCTACCCATCTGACAAAAGGCTAATATCCAGAATCTACAAAGAACTTAAACAAATTTACAAGAAAAAATCAAACAACTCCATCAAAAAGTAGGTGAAGGATATGAACAGATACTTCTCAAAAGAAGACATTTTTCAGCCAACAAACACGTGAAAAAATACCCATAACCATTGGTCATCAGAGAAATGCAAAACCACAGTAAGATACCATCTCACACCAGTTAGAATGGCCATCATTAAAAAGTCAGGAAAAAACAGGTGTTGGAGAGGATGTGGAGAAATAGGAACACTTTTACACTGTTGGTGGGACTGTAAACTAGTTCAACCATTGTGGAAGACAGTGTGGCGATTCCTCAAGGATCTAGAACTAGAAATACCATTTGACTCAGCCATCCCATTACTAGGTATATACCCAAAGGATTATAAATCATGCTGCTATAAAGACACGTGCATACGTATGTTTATTGCAGCAACATTCACAATAGCAAAGACTTGGAACCAACCCAAATGTCCAACAAGGATAGACTGGATTAAGAAAATGTGGCACATATACACCATGGAATACTATGCAGCCATAAAAAAGGATGAGTTCATGTCCTTTGTAGGGACATGGATGAAGCTGGAAACCATCATTCTGAGCAAACTATCGCAAGGACAGAAAACCAAACACCACATGTTCTCACTCATAGGTGGGAATTGAACAATGAGAATGCTTGGACACAGGGTGGGGAACATCACACACCGGGGCCTGCTGTGGGGTGGGGGGAGTGGGGAGGGATAGCATTAGGAGAAATACCTAATGTAAATGACAAGTTAATGGGTGCAGCACACCAACATGGCACATGTTGTAACAAACGTAGTTACAAACCTGCACGTTGTGCACATGTACCCTAAAACTTAAAGTATAATAAATAAATAAATAAGAAAGAAAGAGCACCATGCTGATTAAGAGCAAGGCAATCTTAATTCTGCTTCCATTTCAACAGCTGTGTGGCCTTGGGTATAGTATTTACATAAACACCTCTGAGCCTTAGTTTCTTAATCTTTAAAAAGGTAATAATAATGCCTTCCTCTTAGAATCAAAACCGGTTTAGTAGAGGAAAGCTCTTCAAAAATTCTATTTTGTTTAAGGGATTTCCTTCTGTATTGAATTAGTGAGTAACAGAATCCAGTCATTCTTGTCCAAAGTAATTCTAATAAGCATCCTAGTAATAAATGACCAAAGAGGGATTACCTTTCAGAACAAAACAGCACTCCCTTCTAAATCCGTGCTTCTCCCAAAAGCAATTGACTAAATAAATGAAAGATGTGATGCATTTAACTTTGTGCCCTTTGCTTTTGCAACCTGATTCTGCAAACTGCTGAAAAGGCACTTCTCTAAGGGAAGCAGGAGGGCAATGGTGGATTGTCTGGTCACAAGCCTAAGCTACGAACAACATAGAGAAGTGTCTCCTGCCACCGCATTGCTCATTAATTGTCCCATATAAGGCGAGTCACGGTGGGAAGAGTGAGCTCTTCCAAGATGCAGCAGGGAGGCTACAGAGGCAGGGGGAGCCCAGCAGCAGGGGTCTCCTGCTGCTCTGTCAACAAGCTCCAGGCCTCACTGGGGGCCCCAGGCTCCGTCAGAGAGCTTTATTCTTCTGTCAGCTGTGACTCCCCCTCCTCTCATTAATGCATGTCCTGGAGTCTTCTCTTCAGAAGCTGAGGGAGCGTTCTTCAAGACAGTTCTCCTAATTGATGGAGGAGTGCTGGGAGGTGCATGTTCAAGCAGAAGCAAATGTTGACACAGTGCCTTTTCTCACCCCTCTTCTCAGAAATACACACAAGACCCCTGGGGCACGGTTTCCTTGGATGTACATTAATATCGGCTGCCTCCCTTTTTTCTATTCACTATCTCCATGGTCTCTTCATTCACCACAGAGTGGGTTAGTAGCAGAGGCTCCAGGGTAAGCCCGCCAAGGACTGAACCCTGGTCCTGTGTAAATTTGGGCAAGTTATTTCATTTTCTGCCTCCTAACCTGTAAAATCAAAGTAACAGCATCTTCCTTACAGGGTTATTATGATAATTAAATAACATAATGTATGTAAGGCACTTCCAAGCACAGACCTTGCCATGTAAAATAAGTACTTAGTATCATCAACTATCCTCTTTGACCATCTATAATCTGGTTCCTGTTTGTATCAATCCCATAAAACCTCTCTCCCTCAGGAAATACTTCAGTGTCCTCTTCCCATCATAATCCTGCCATTTGACTCTTCTCCTATTCCCTCTGTTGCTTTTAACCATGATGTGTCAGTTTACATGACACCAGAATACTGAGCACTCTTTCCACAGGTCAAGATTGTACTTGGGACTTTTGTGCAAAAATTCAGAGTACTACAGATCACTTAGAAAATTCACTACAACCTTCCATTGTATTCTAACCTTGATGCGATCTGAAAGTATAAATTTGTATGAAAATAAGGGAAGAAATCCCCAGTCTACCAATGGTGGAGGGGAATACGCTGCAATGTGATTTTCGGCCATAATCAATCACTTCCATTGTTTCCCACCTGTCCTCACAAATTTAAGAAAAAGACATATTTTCATCAGATTTATATATCAGCTTTCAGCAGATACAAAATTTAAGAGGAAAAAATGTCTTTCTACACAGCAATTTATTTGGGCACCACCAATTATTTCCCATTATAATTAAAATGATGATTACCAAATTTTCAGTTTCAAGACAGTATATATTTCCAGTTTCTCTCATTTCATTTCATTTCAAGACAGAGTCTTGCTCTGTTGCCCAGGTTGGAGTGCAGTGGCGTGATCACGGCTCTCCATAGCCTTGATCTTCTAGGCGCAAGCGATCTTCCCACCTCAGCCTCCTGAGTAACTGGGACGACAGGTGCATATCATCACACCCAGCTAATTTTAAATTTTTTGTGGAGACAGGATCTCGCTATGGTTCCCAAGTTGGCCTCAAACTTCTGGGCTCCAGCGATCCTCCTGCCTGGGCTCCCCAAAGTGCTGGGACTTCAGGCATGAGCCACTGCACCCAGCCCAACCTCTCTTATCTTAAACATCACCCAAACACTTAAGGAAATAAGAATCAGAAATAGAAAGTCAACCTTCATCATTTTGGAGACAGTTTTAACTGTGAACTAAGTCATAAGATGGCAGAAAGCAATAGAGAAGTAGATGGCTCACCAGAGAGGAGCTGGAACCCAACTAAGTGCTTCCAAAGGGAGGCACTGATGAGAAGTGAATTGGAAATGCTCACAGAATCCAGACAGGCTAGGAGCACAAGTGCCTCTGAAGGTGGGAAGAGGCTGGGTCTGGCTACTGCTTCCTTAGCCCAGCTGGAGGAGGTAAGGATCCAGACTCAGAGACAAGAGGTAGAAGGTCAAGTGGAGGTAAGACATACGAGTGAAAACAGGGAGATGAAATGAAAGTCGGCAGACTGCACAGAATGAACCCCCAGATGATCGGAGGAAACTTCTCTAGCAAAACTGAATCACCTTCAGCCAAAATACTACAGATTCTGACATTTGAAGGTCCCTGGTGAAAAAGCCATGTCATCCTAATGGCCCTGCGGTGAAGCCCAAAAGTTGAAAAGTCCAATGAATAGACACAAAACTTCCCCTCAACTTTCCAAAGGTTTTCTCTTGAATATGAACAGACAGCCAAGGATTCCAGGCACGTGGGGAAAGTCTGCAATATTGAAGTGAGACAAGCAAATCAATAATTGAGAAAATAAAAGAAATAGAAACAATGCAGGAAGAAAAGAAAACTTCAAAGACACTCTAATCAGAAGTCTCAGGAGTTCTGACACGTTTCTCCCCCAACAGGCCTAGGGATAGACACACTCTTGGCACCAGTCCCTTCCTGCATGGAGGATGTATTAGCACGTCTACTGGGAAAGGAAAAAAGGAGGAAGTTTAAAAGTAATTTTTTTTAAAACTTACATCCATGAAATTAAAACATGATGCTATAAAAAAATTTTTAGTGAAGTTATTTTAGATACAGACTTTAAAATAGCACTAAAATTTAAAAACAAGAAACAGTAAAAAGGCAGTAAGATTAGGTCAAGGAATTCACCAGAAAGTAGAACAAAATGACAAAGAGATAGAAAATAGGGCAGAAAACTTAGGAAAGTTAGAGGTTCAATCCAACCAATAGGAGTTCCAGAAAGAGAGAACAGAGAAATCATCGACGGAGAAATTCTGAAATAAACAAACCAAGGAAATTTACAGAATTGAAAGACATGAATTTCTGGCTTAAAAGACACAGCAAATGAATGAAATGTAACCCATGCCGAGGATAGCATTGTGAAATTCAAGATTATCAGAGATAAAGAGATCTTTTTTTTTTTTTATTATACTTTAGGTTTTAGGGTACATGTGCACAATATGCAGGTTTGTTACATATGTATCCATGTGCCATGTTGATTTCCTGCCCCCATTAACTCGTCATTTAGCATTAGATATATCTCCTAATGCTGTCCCTCTCCCGTCCCCCAACCCCACAACGGTCCCCGGAGTGTGATGTTCCCCTTCCTGTGTCCATGAGTTCTCATTGTTCAATTCCCACCTATGAGTGAGGACATGCGGTGTTTGGTTTTTTGTCCTTGTGATAGTTTGCTCAGAATGATGTTTTCCAGTTTCATCCATGTCCCTACAAAGGACATGAACTCATCATTTTTTATGGCTGCATAGTATTCCATGGTGTATATGTGCCACATTTTCTTAATCCAGTCTATCGTTGTTGGACATTTGGGTTGGTTCCAACTCTTTGCTATTGTGAATAGTGCTGCAATAAACATACGTGTGCATGTGTCTTTATAGCAGCATGATTTATAGTCCTTTGGGTATATACCCAGTAATGGGATGGCTGGGTCAAATGGTATTTCTAGTCCTAGATCCCTGAGGAATCGCCACACTGACTTCTACAATGGTTGAACTAGTTTACAGTCCCACCAACAGTGTAAACGTGTTCCTATTTCTCCACATCCTCTCCAGCACCTGTTGTTTCCTGACTTTTTAATGATGGCCATTCTAAATGGTGTGAGATGGTATCTCACTGTGGTTTTGATTTGCATTTCTCTGATGGCCAGTGATGGTGAGCATTTCTTCATGTGTTTTTTGGCTGCATAAATGTCTTCTTAAAGTTTTCCAGCAAGGAAAAACAGGTCACAGGCAAAGGATCTGGAATAAGAAAAACGTCCATCTTCTTGAAAGCAACATTACAAGCTAGAAGTCAGTGTAGACAGATCTTCAAAATTCTGAGAGAAAATTATTTGCAACCAAGGATTCTCAATTTAGCCAAACTATTAATCAGGTATAAAGGTAGAATAAATACTCTTTTTCAAACATTGAAGTCTCAGAACACTTACCTCCCATGACTTCTCAGGAAGCTACAGAAGGATGAATACATAAAAAAAAAAAAAAAAAAAAAAAAAAAAAGCGCATGGCATCCCAGACAAAAGAAAGAGAAGCAAAGTGAATTAGGCAAAGTCCAGTTCTGTAACAGGCCCCAGGAGAGCCCAATCTAGGGTGAAAGAGAATAACTGAAAGGTACGGATGTCTTGAAAAAATGGGTATGATAGATTATTTGACAGGTTTGATTATGAGAAAAATTTTAAGACATTTGACAAAACTGTTGTAGGGTATGGGAAGAGTTGGGCCAGAAATTTGAAGGCAGTGAAGCAGATTCAAAAAATGAACAAGGCAGTTGTTAAATCCAGGAAAAACAGAAGGTTATAAAATAAGCTATGTAATCATAGCCAACTATTTGGCTCAGCAATAAATAACATTTACCTAGTAAAAAACAAAACAAAAAAACCCATGAATATGGATGTAACCAAATATTATAAAATAACTATATTTAAAGGATATAGGTGAGGGGATAGGGTATGAAACTAAAAATTCCAACTTCGCAATAAAGGAAGTCATAGAACAAGAAAAGAGCTGTAAGCAGTTCACTACTGTTGGAGAATGGCCTTGAGTTGGGGCAGGGGAGAAGGTGACTGCTATTTTTGTATATATGTCTTTTAGTACTTTTTGACTTTTATAACCATGTGCATGCCTCTGTGTGATAAATTTTTAAATTTAAGTTAAAAAAGGGATAAAATTACAATACAGTTAACCTTGTACCATTTCTTTTCTGCTACTTAAATATGTCTAAACTGCACTGGAGAAATTTTTTAAAACCCTCTCCATTGGAACTAAGCTATGGATTTGTATTAAGCTTATTTCATTTAAAAGATTTAGTTATAAATTATTAATTCCTCCCCCTCACCTACCCCTTTACCTACAAAATACCAAAATGCAAAGCTCTTTGCAGCTATCTTTCTTTTTTATATCATTATTATTCACTCATAACTCTAGGTGTTTAGAAGTGACTCTGAATACAGAATATCTTTAAGACAGAGGATCATAGAAAACACATATGAGATCTCCTTCCTCTTATTTCATTCCCCATTGCTAAATCAGGAAAGAAATGTTGGAATTTGTCCAGAACTATCTACCACATGACCTTAAAACTTTCAGCAGTGATGGTTATCATTTTTATCATACTACCATTAGGATTAATTATACCTGCTAAGGGCTGTAATAAATAAATACTGAGAGCTAGCAATTTGCTAGGTGTCATGGCTAACATGAAGTTAGAAAGGATTCTCCCAAGAATTTATCAGAAGGACAAAAAAGAAGCAAAGGTTAAATCAGGGGTTCTCAACTACTTTTCTCCCCAACATGGCTAAGGAATAGAGCAGTCTCCGTGACTTAGAGGCTCAGCAGTCACCTCCCCTTACCCAAGGGGGGTATAATGTCCACTCTTCTAGTGGAAGAAGAGAGGTGAGTAGCTTGAAAAAACCCCGCAGGTAATTATAGCAGGCCCTCTGTCCTGCTGCCCCCCAACTCATGGATGTGTTTCCTCTGCTACCCTTCCCTCTGCATTTTGCTCCTCTCATCCAACTGAGATAACTCATTTAGGGATCAAATTAAGAAGATATGTGTCACCATGGGGCAGAAGATAAGAGCTCAGAGCAACTTGGACATAGAACATTTTACAACTTGCCTCCACCACCTCATGCCAAGACCGATGTTGAGACTGTGGAATGATTACAAAGAGAGGGACTGTAGCCTGCAGGAGACAACTTCTGATAGCTGTCTCATCATCAGCCCAGACATAGGACTCCTATTTCCCTTCCCCAGCCCAGATCCAAGAAGGGATTCAGCACATTCTCACACTCTCTCTCTCTCCCTCACCCTTCCTATACCTGCTTCCTAAATATACTTGAGTGCTTTGGTTAATGGGTAAAGCAGTAATAATAACAGCCAACATTGACTGGACTCTATTACACAGATTCGTGTTCTAGCCTAAGGTAAATCATACACAATTTCATGTGACTTTTTGTTTTTTCACCTGGTAAACAAAAAGAGCAAAGGGACACTCAGATTGGTCTCTGGGCCCCCACCCTACAGGCCCCTTATCACCCTTTACCCTCAATGATTCCATCAGAACAACTCTGACTTTTAGACCATGTTAACTTTCACTGTAAGACTGCATCTGAAACACATTTGAAAATGGCAGGTAAGGCTCCTTCTAACTCCAGCAAGACCTTCACTCCAACACTGCTTTGTCAGCCAGTTACACCTCGGTTTAGTGTTTCTACTACGTTGACTGCATGGTCTATATACATACATCTATATACATACATGATGTCTCTCTGCTCTGATTCTTTAGAATATAATACAGGGCATTGCCATCTGGCCTGGTTCAACCTTTCTCCGCATATTCTGCCCCATCTAATTATCTCCACCCCACCCCACAACACACCCTTTGCGTTAGTCACTAAAGCACCTGGGGCATTAGCTCATCATTCCAGGTGATTTCATGTCTCTATACCTTTGCTGATGCTGTTTTTTCTACTCAGCATGCCTTCTGTCTACCAATGTCCATTTTGAAAACTCATATTCATCTTTTAATGGTCAACCCAAATACCACCTCGTATTTGAAGACTTTTCCGATTTCTCTTGGCAGGATTAATTACTCTTGTTTTTGTACGCTATATATTAAAATAATCAATTACAAAATATAGTTCACTGCTTATATATCTACTTCCTATGCTACTTTAGATTCAGTGAGTACGTGGGAAGGTTTGTTACATGGGTATAATGCATGATGCTGAGGTTTGAGGTCACTACCTGAGGTCCCATCACCAAGGTAGTGAGCATAGCACCAATAGGTAGTTTTCAGCCCTTGTCCCCCTTCCTCCTCCTCTGCCCCCTTCTAGCAGCCCCCAGTGTCTATTGTTCCCATCTTCATGTCCATGTGTACCCAATGTTTAGTTCCCACTTAAAAGTGAGAATATGAAGTATTTGATTTTGTTTCTACTTTAATTCACTTAGGATAATCATCTCCAGCTGCAAAGCACATTTATGAGTGATAGTCAAAGTAGTTCTTATTACCAACTCCCTGACATTTTTATTTTTAAAACAGATAAGGAACCTGAGGCTTGGAGGGGTTACATATCCTCTCTGGTACCCAAAGCTTTGTAAGTGATAGAGACACGACACTGTGTTTCTTGGTATCTACAGCAGATGCTGTGGCTGTCTCACACATCTCTCCTTTATTAGGTCAGTTTATCCATCTCTCAGCAACTTGTGGGTGTTGCTGCTAAGAGCTCATAGCTGCACCTTTCTCCAGAGAACTGCCCTCCATGTTAATGCTTGGGGGATTATATACATTTACCCCAGGGGCCTCCCACAGTGAATGACTGACTGATACAGGGGTACCAAAGCCCAGCCCCTTTCATGACATTCAAGCTCCGATGTTTCCTGTGCAGTCAGGCCGAGACTAGACTTCAGCTGAAACACATCTTTGCTATATTGGTTCCCTCCCCATCCTATTCCCTCACTTCCTTACAAGTCCTTCCCTCAGTAAATGACTCGCACATCCCTGTCTCTATCAAACCCAACCTTGGATAGGAACTATGTTTTACGATTCCAAGTCCAGTGGCTTTCCCACTGCAGAATGCTGTGTGGCTAAGGAAATGTGGAAGATGCTAGATACTAGTCCTTTTCTTATCAATGCTGGTAACTGATCTAGGATATACATTTTTCCTCTATCTCAGAAAAATCATGTAAACTTATTTCTCAGTCTATCTTATGGTTATATCTGTCTCAAATAAGGACAATGATGTTATGCTGTTATATATAAGCTTTTAAGTATTTCAATTAGTATTTTGTAGTGGGATCATTTTATTTCACATTAGATTGTTTGCTAATTACAAAAATGTTATAAATCCAAAGTGCATATTAAAGAAACTCAAAGGTCTATGAAATTAACGTCTCATTTTATAGCAGCATGTAAAATAATTCATCAGCTCAGAAATGGCTGCCTACAAAATGATATCATTATTACTTTCTAAGTTTTCCCATATTATTCTCTTCCTTCAGGCCTAAAATGAGATAAATTTTATAAACTTTAACTTTCCAAAAATTCTCATGAAAACCACAGTTCATCCTGTTATCAAGTATCCCTGGGAAATGATACCTATATCAGCCAAGGTCTAAGTAGGAAATCAAAAACCACTTTAAATCTAAAACAGAAACTTTAACAACAGAGAATTGGTGGCACAGGCAATGCGAGAGCTGCTGAGAGCCAAACAGGAAAGTGAGGCAGCCCAGAGACTAGCAGCAGCAGAAAGCCACTACCCACCTCCCCAAGCTACAGGCATAAAGGGAGATGGCAGACATTCGGATCACCTGGAAGAAGCTGGGGGCCCTGGCTTATCCCAACCTCCAACCTTCCAGAACCTTCCATTGGTTGATTCCTGCCAAAAATCAACTGACAAGGAGGAGCATGAGAATCAATCTAACCTGCAAGGTTTGATCCTACTGTTACAGGGGGCAGAGCAAAGGAAAGGCAAGGCAGGCATGTGCGAGCAAACAGGACTAGGATTAGCACATTGCCATGGTTCAATTGCAAGAAAGAGCATCGGAAACAATAAAAGGCCCCCATCTGAGAAGCAGCACACATAGAGCTCATTGCCTGGAATTCTAACACCAAAGAACAAAACAAGGGGGAGCCTTGTCTTTGATTTTGCAGCTAATGAAATTATAAATCAAAACCACAGGGAAAGCCGTCCTTCTCAGGTTTGTAGCAGCACTTATGTGTATTTCAGGAAACCTCACTAGCATCATTAGAATCAGTTTGAGGAACAGTCTAGGCAGCTTTTCAAAACTGTATTTCCTATCAGGCGGAAGAAAAACTTCTCCAGTTTTTTTGTCACTGTGTTCTTTTTCTTGTCAGCTAACCTCTAAGGCCTTCTTTAAAGACGTAAATATTTGCTGCCTATCTGCTATGGTAGGCTTATTTAAGGGATTACTGATTTTAAAAATATGTTTCTACATTTTTGGGTGAAAATCATAGTGTGAACACTACATATTATAATTAATGCTTGCAATGATACTCCTCATTAAAATAAAAGAGAGTTGATTCAAGCATCAATCTTTGAAGCAAAATATTAAATTTAGTAGAGAAAAGTCTATTGTGAAAACTGGAAATGTACTCATTAGCATAATGAATCTACTGCTTTTTCAAATTATTAATTCTCACCTGTTTTTATTTCATAGGTAACATCAGAAACTGAAGTATAATTGGAAACTGTGTTATGAACAATCAGGATTTGTGGAAAGCAGAAAATTTGAAAAATACAGAAACTGTCATAATCCCACTACCACAAATACTGTTAGCATATTCATGTTCTAGTCACAAATCATTTATTGACATCCCCAAATGAGCTAAGTCTGGTGCATAGTCTTAATTTGATTTTAAGTCTAAATTGAAATCTCAGTTGTTGATAGCACATGGGAGCCATGGGGAAGAGAAGCAAGAAAAATAAAACATTTGCTACCCTTCCCACCACACTTCAGTGACACAAGAGTCTGGGTCCAAGGAAACCTACCACTTCTGCGGATGCCATCTACTGTAAATCAACTGTCTGGTTTCCAATAGAGATTCCTATCTCCAATCAGAATCATACTTCACAAGCTCCCTCAGTAGCATCCTAAGAGGAAGAGATCCCTACAGGAGTGAGAACTAAAGTTCTATTAAAGAACATTTTTCTCACCTTCTTATTTTAGTTCTACTGCCTTGTCCTTAAGAAGGGTTGAATCTAACAAAATTAGACTTTTACTTCTAAAAGGGGAAAGACCCAAAGGGGTCCCTCAAAACCTAGAATCTGTGTCATATAATTTAGTGTCAAATAATTTCATAATGTTTTACTATTCTATATTTTTACATGCATATTTTTTCTCATCAAGATTGTAAACAAGGTGGCCAAAGTCATGTCTCATATTTCCCTGTTATCTACCCCAACCCCACCCCCACCCACCAAGCACCCAGTACATGCTCAATAGACACCTTCGATATAAGTAACTCTGATTTCAAAATAAAACCCAAATTATTGCATACACATTATAAATAACACTCTGCAACACACTTCACCAGATGTTTACATGGCTTTCTCACTGATTTTACCCAGGCCCATGCTCACATACCAGACCCCCGGAGAGACCTCTTTCAGCTGTGTATCAGAGAACCCCCCACCATTTTCTAACCCTTACCTTGCTTTCTTTCCCTTCATAATACTATGGCTGCCTGCTAGAGTGTTGAACACATTCACCACTGGAATGTGAGCTCCACAGAGGCAAAGCCCTCGTCTTTGTTATTTACTATCATACTCCATGCCTAGAACTGAACCTGGTTCATAGTGACACTCAAGTAAGCATGGAGCAAATCAGTATGTGAACGAATGAAATTTGTTATTACACATGAAAAATTATATTTAAAAACATAAAAGCAAAGAATTGGCCTAGAAAATATTTAAAATATCATTAAAACCTTTAATTTTTTTCTTTAAATTTTATACATGAAGGCCAAATAAGTTAGAACCCACTAATTAACAATTGTAAAAAGTTCAAATGATACAAAGGCATAAAGTAAACCCAGGCAACCTGAAGAGTTTGGGGCATAGTCTGAAAACTTTTCTCTATGTACATACAAATATAATAAATAATAACTAATGGGTAAAAAATTGTAAACATCTAATCCTTTTAAAGGTAACCCTTTGAAACTTAATATTTTGTAAACATTAAGGATTCTAAGTACAAGAATCCTTTATTTTTTAATCTATAAACTTTAAATATTTACTCTTTGGGTCTCAGTTTCATTATAAAATGAAGATAAATAATAACTAACAGGATTGATACAGAAGATAAATGACAAAATATATCTAAAGTGCTCAGCATAGTGTTTGCACACAGAAAAAACAAAGTAGGTAAAAGATAAAAGATACGTAAGTTTAGGTATCAGCGAAAATCCAAGAGGAGGACCTATCCATGAAGTGGAGGTGAAAGATGCTACTTGGAAGATACGGCACTTGAGATGAGTTTTGAAGGACCACTGGGCATCAGTCAAACTCAGGAACTGGAAGCTGAAGGTCATTTTAGGCTGAAGGAAGAACAACTTCCTCATACAAGAATTTTAGCAGCTGGCATTCTTGGGGAAGGAACCATGTTTGTGGAGAACATCTTAAAGGGCTGCTCTGCAAAGGCAAGGCAAAGCCACAAGGCCACTGTCTGCAAGAAGACCTCAAAAAAGGGTGGAAGCTAAATTGCTTGGCATGAGATATAAACCAAAAACTGCAAGTGGGTGGAGTAGAGAAGAGAGAGGACATAAGAGCAAGAAAACAGAAGACTTGATAGGCAACAGAAGGAAAGTCCTAATAATTATTTGAGTCTAGAATCAAGCTCTGTTTTACATGTAATTACAAAGTATTTTTGCACACTTTGAATACACAATGAATTTTCCAGGAAGGAAGCTATCATATAAATTTTATAAAGACTGTATTTTGATAGTTTGGAATTTTCCAAGAGTTGATGGCTGTATTAGTATCCTTTTGTTGCCGTAAGAAATTACCACAAACGTAGGGGCTTCAAACAACACAAATTTATTCTCTTATAATTTTAGAGATCAGAAGGCTAAAGTGACCATCGGGCTGTGGTCCTTCAGGAAGTTTTAAGGATAACCCCTTCTCTTGCCTTTTCTAGCTTCTAGTGGCTGCCGGCATTCACTGGCTCATGGCCCTGGATCACCCCAGCCTCTGTTTCTGTTGTTGTATTTCCTTCTCTGACTCTAATACTCCTGCCTCTGTCTTACAAGGACCCTTGTGATTACATTTGGCCCACCGGACAATGCAGTATAACCTCCCTGTCTGAAGATCCTTAACTTAATCGTATCTGAAAAGTACCTTTTGCCATGTAAGGCAAAGTATTCACAGCTTCCAATGTTTGGGACATGGACATTTTTGGAGAAACCATTATTCTGCTTACCACAGTCACCTTTTCGGGCAACCACATCATGGAATATAATGGTACTCATATATTAACCACTCATGTTGTTCTGAGTGGCTAATATAAAACACCTTATCAGACTGCATTATTCACACTCCCAGCTAAAAAAAAGGTAAGAATACCTGGCAAACTTATATTTCTCTGGTAGACTCCTGCCTAATAATTGATATTTACTTATTTAATTTTCTGTTATTTTTTTCTTGTACAGTTAGAGAATTTTAAAAATTATGTATAAATAGGTTACATTATCCATACAAGTAATAAAAGAGTCATCATTACAAAATATTAAATATTTATTGCCAAATGGGTTGTTGAATGTGACAGGACTGAGAATCACTGAGTTAGAGAGTTAAATATTATTTTTAGTGAGTTAAGTGGTGCTGGAAAATCTACCAAATATATTTTAAATCTGGTTATGGCAGTAGCAGCAAGTCTGAAATTAAAGGTAAGTATTCTACAGGAAATATGCCTGTAAAGTAGACAGACATGCTTCCAGTGTACTGCAAATGTAACAGAACTTCCTTCTTAGCTCTGAATGTCTTCCCTCTCAGACACTGCCCCCTTCTTGGCCAGCCCTCTCCTCCTCACTCTCTGCTTCAGGCCCTGAAGGCATGGAGAAACTGACAGATAATGAAGCACTCCCAGCTGCAGGAGCACAGACAACTGGACTCTTTACCATTTCATGAAGCATCGCAAAGGAAAAACATGGCTCTGCTGAAAAAGGCTCTTACATTAGTATAATGATGGCTAGGGAGGCAGGTGCCAGGGAAAAAGGGGAGGTCAGTGAAAAGACACGACAACAGGACACCTCAGATGGGGAAGAGGGAGTCCTGAAAGCAGGGATGGGGCCCACTGTGCTCTTCTGGGTTGCAGTAAACACCTTAGGCTGTTTCTATTAATATATGGACTGTCAATTTAAAATAATTTTTAAAATTCAAAATAGATGTTTAGGGAAGGACAAGAGAAGGACACACAGCAAGGAAACCAGAAAACAAGCTCAAGTGGCCACAGACATACTCCCAGAGTCTGGAAGGTCATTTCAGTACAGCTCTGAGTTATGTGAATTCTCTTCAACTGCAGGGTGTCCCCGTGCTCTTCATTCTGGGCTCACACTTCATGCTGAAACAGTCCATTCTCCATTGCTCTTGCCTCCACCAACCACAGGTTATCTGTTCATTGTTTTGGTCTTTAGGTTCTGGTCTCTCTCTGTGTCTATGTATTTCCTGATTCTCGTTCCTTCTCTCCCTGTATCCTTCTCCTCCCTCTCCTTCCTAACACTGCATTGAACAGAAGGCATGAAGTACAAGAAAACCAACAGGCCACATCTGCCCACTAAATTAATTCAGCTCCCTAGAGCCAGTCTATGTATGGCTGCGCTGAGGTCATGAACCTCATAGGTACCATCAGGATAGTGGAGTCACCTTGGCATCAAACGAGTGTGACGATCTAACTGCAGGCTGAGTCAGTCAAGCAGTACTAGACTTTATAGTAACTGGACATGGGTAGATTCTGTAGTCAAGCTGCTTGGATCCTGGCCCTGTCAATTATTAGCTGTTACCTTGGACAAGTTATTCAATATCTTTAAGCCTCAGTTTTTTTCAGCTGTAAGATGGGGAGGATGGGAAATAACAGAACTTATTAATAAATTATTTTTGGTGATAACTGAGATTGTTGGCACCTCTTAAATTCTGTGCCTGCCTCACTCACCTTACCTTAGACTGGTACCTGGTCATGGTTCTGGAGGTTCTGGACCCATCAGTACAGGCAACAGCCTCCCAGAATCCTATCATTTGCATTTTAAAGTCCAGCTTTTCCTTGTTACTTCTTCCTTTTGTGAATATATTAATATTTCTCCCTCCTATTTAATCCCTACATTGGTTGTTTCAGGATTCGGTATGGATGTTTGAGAATATTTTTGGCCTGAAAGATTCATGTTTGGAATAATATATGAACTTGGACTAATGTAATTATGTAGGAAGCCAGCATATCCATGTGTTAACACCTATCCTTAATTTCATTGTAATAGAAAATGATTCTTAGCTTAAATAGAATGTAGAACTGTCATTCTGTAAGTCTAGGGACTCAGAGGAAATGCAAGATTGTATGAAATGGAATTATTTACTAAAAAGTGTTAATGTCACAATGCATTGTAAGAAAATAAGTTTAAAACAAAGAATATTTGTTCAAATTAATTTTCTTGGAGCCTAACATGTTTCAAAGAAAATGTGAACCATAATTAATGAATTTGCTAAATAGAATGTGTTTGCAAGACAGCCCAGGGTTGAGCTCTGCTAAAACATAAGGACTTCGAACTCCTTAGGGAAAATAGTAGCATAATATCCCACAGATTAGAAGTCAAAGACTTCAGTGCTACTAGGGGCCAGGAAGGCAGTGAAAGGCATGAGCTGGAGTGTATCAGGAATACAATAGGGAAAGGTGAGGACTGTGATTAATTGCAGGTGCCTTGCCCTGTTTAGAGTTGGCAGGGGCCCCTCATCATGGTAGATCGTTGGCATGTGGAAATCCATGCTAACTTTTCAGATACTCCAATTTTTTCAAAACAAGCCAGAAAGCCAGGTATTTATGTGAAAACATTCACATTAAAAGATATTGGCTCAGTATTTTTTAAAATCATTCAAATGGGCAAAATAAAACATAACTGAATCGTGATTTTTTTTTTTTTTTGAGATAGGGTCTCACTCTGTCACCTAGGCTAGAGTGCAGTGACATGATCATAGCTTACTGTAACCTCTAACTCTTGGGCTTAAGCAATCCTCCCACCTCGGCCTCTCAAGTAGCTAGGACTATAGCTGCAACACCATGCCCAACTATTTTTTTAATTTTGTTGTAGAAATGGGGTCTTGCTATGTTGCCCAGGCTAATCTCGAACTCCTGGCCTCAAGCAATCTTCCCACCTTGGCCACCCAAAGTGCTAGGATTACAAATGTGAGCTACTGCACCTGGCCTGATTTTCTAATCTCTGCATAGAGAATGATATTTGTTATAAGAAGTGGGGGAAATGAGATGGATTTTCATTCTTTATTTCTTAAATCTTACCTTGAGCATTTCCGAAGAATTGAAGATTTTTATTTATTTATGAAAACTTTTGTTTTAGTTAACCTAAAATAAAGGCTACATAGAGACACAAAACCAAAATTTTGACCTCATAACAGTCTGACCAGCTTTTCTGAGTTGTGCCATGGGTTTTCCAGTTGGTAGTCCCTTCAAGAAGGGAAGAAATTGCATCACATTTGGATGGCTTTACAGCTCCTTTCTGACATTTCCCAGCAAAACCTCACCTAGGCCCCACCTCTGAGAGTGACTGTCATTCTGAAACACTGGGTTTAACTCACAGGCTAGAAATGCACTCTAGAGGACGAGCTTGAATAAACCTGCTGAAACTCAGGAAACCACAGGGGAACTGGGAAGTAACCATGTTTAATATTTAACAAAGTGAGTTGTACTCTGAGGCACTATTATTTTTCCTTTGCTCCAGAAATACAAGGTGAATGCTTTGAGCAATCCAGCTTGGGCCTTACTTTCCGCACAATTTACGAGAAAACACCTGCTCGTTGCTGAAGAGGGCTCCTAAAGCCACCGGCCTACACCATTCCTAAAGCCCACTCTTCTAAGTTTGAGATGCTTGACTGTAATGTAAGCAAATCTGAACATGCAGTCTATCTTTGGGATGTCTCAGCATATTTGAAAATTAAGGGAGAGAAGATGGAAATGAAGGAGACCCTTGACCGGAGCCAGTGGGATATGGCGGAAGTACACACCTTGGTAAGACTTAGATTGCTCTCCACCAAGGAAAGGGAAGAGAAAAAGGACAAGACACAAAGTGAAATGACTTCAATTCCCATTTAACAAATGCCATCACATTAAAAATCTATGGCACATTGGACCCCATAAATATATACAATTATTATTTGTCAATTAAAAACAAATTTTTTACAAAATCCGTGATATACTCTCAAAGCCTCAGACCCAGGCTCATATTCTCCAAATGCTATTCAACAGAACACAAGTTCAAGAAGAGTAAAAGCACTGGACAGCTTGTTCCCTGGAGCTCATAGCGATAGAATTTGACCTACATTGCTAAAATGCCAAGTTTGTCCTTCTGGGTCTTTTTAATGGATAAAATTCAGAGAAGAGATGACTATAAAAGTTAGTGTCAGTGTGTTTAACACATAGCCTTTGATCTTTTGAGTAATACTTACCTCAAAAACTTCCCTCTATCTAGAAAAGTTAATTAGTATTTTTTTAATTAACCAATATATTAAAATGTTAATTCAGCATCTTTTCTGGAAAAAAAAAATAGAAATAATAGGCTCTCCTAAAGTCCTTATTGTTGTGAGTCTGTAGAGAGGATCGCTAACTTTTAAATTCAGTTTGCTTGTTTTGTCACTTTCATTAGGCAGCATCTTCCAAAAAGCCACTGGGCATCTTTCACAGGCCATGGAAAGATAACAGTGGATTAAAGATAATACAGGCTCTGCTCTAGGCAGCCTGATTCCCTTTCCATCTCCTGTCAGGACCTTCAAGGGTAATTGTCACTATCAGAAAGCAGTGACATTTATTTTCCCTCAAGGTAGATTCAGTGTTCAGACCCTCATAGTGATGTAAAAGGCCCAGTAAGAACTGCATGGCAGTAAGACTTGCATGGCAGGACTGGAATTTAACTCTTGGGTGCTATAAACTCATCCTCTGGTTTCTTCTTCTTGACTTGTCCAAATCTAGTTGCTACATTAAAAACTTCCCCGCATGGGCCGGGCGCAGTGGCTCACGCCTTTAATCCCAGCACTTTGGGAGGCCAAGGCGGGCAGATCACGAGGTCAAGAGATCAAGACCATCCTGGCCAACATGGTGAAATTCTGTCTCTACTAAAAATACAAAAACAAATTAGCTGGGCATGGTGGTGGGCGCCTGTAGTCCTAGCTACTCGGGAGGCTGAGGCAGGACAATCACTTGAATCCAGGAGGCAGAGGTTGCAGTGAGCCGAGATTGCGCCACTGCACTCCAGCCTGGCAATGGAGCAAGATTCTGTCTCAAAAAAACAAAAACAAAAACAAAAAACCTCCCCTGCATTACTGATATAGAGCATCTCACTCTTTCTTACATTCCTCCAAGGGGACATAGATCATTCTTGGGGACTCTGGAGACTTAATGCAGGAAACACGTGGCCAAAACCAAGGAAGCACAAGTGAGAAAACACAAAAGTTGGAGCAGATACTTGAGGGAAATGGAGCAAAGGCTCTGAGTCATTTGTGGGAAAAAAAGACAAAAATTGATTCAGTAACTGTGTTCCTTCATTTTACCCAAATGAGTTGAAAACACGTCCACACAAAAACCTGCACATAGATGTTTATAGCAGCTTCATTCATGACTGCCAAACCTTGAAAGACACTGAGATGTCCTTCAGTAGTTAAATGAATAAATAAACTGTGATACATCCAGAAAACAGAACATTATTCAGTGCTAAAAACAAATGAGCCATCAAACCATGAAACTACATGGAGGAAATTTAAATGCATATTACTAAACAAAAGACGCCAATCTGAAAAGGCTACATACCGCATTATTCCAACTATGTGACATTCTGGAACAGACCAAACAATGGAGACAGCTGGGTGCGGTGGCTCACACCTGTAATGTCAGCACTTTAGGAGGCCGAGGCAGGCGGATCATTTGAGGTCAGGAATTCGAGACCAGCCTGGCCACTGTGGTGAAACCCTGTCTCTATTAAAAATACACAAATTAGCCAGGCATGGTGGCAGGTGCTTGTAATGCCAGCTACTCAGAAGGCTGAGGCAGAAGAATCGATTGAACCCAGGAGGTGGAGGTTGCGGTGAGCCGAAATCATGCCACTGCACTCCAGCCTGAGCGATAGAGCAAGACTCCATCTCAAAGGAAAAAAAAAAAAAAACAATGGAGACAGTAAAAAGATCAGTGGTTGTCAGGAGTTGAGGGGAGTGGAGATTAGTAAGCAGAGCAGAAGAGTATTTTGGGCAGTGAAACTATTCTGTTCGATACTACAATATTAGATAGATACATGTCATTACACATTTATCAAAACCCCTAGAATGTTCACCAAGAGTGAACCCAAATGTAAACTACTATGGATTCTGGGTGATAAAGAAGCATCAACGTAACTACATTGATGATAACAAATGTACCACTCTGGTGCAGGATGCTGAAAGTGAAGAAGGTTTCGAATGGGGGCAAGGGAGGGGGGATTGAGTGGAGGGATTCGAAGGGCAAAAGAACACTGCTAACGGAGCATTAGAATCGAATGAGAAAACAAGAATAACACAAGAAATGTTCAAGAGCCTTTTTTAGTCTTTAGCAGGAAAAATTAAAAGCTACTTCTCCAGGGACCTGAGACTAACATTAGGCATCACCACTGTCCATGGCATGGTTTCTCTGCTGTAACATGGGGGCACAGTGTGTTCTTACCAATATTTATGAAACTCTCAGATACTAGATACAAAAGAGAAGGAAGTTGGGAAAATTACAAATATTAATACAACTTCTGTTTGGAGGAGAGTTTGCGGTTGAGTGGGAACAAGGGACACTACACTCATAAGTGAGGAGGTTCATGGGGAATGGGGGTGGGAGGAAGATCATGGACTGAATACAAAAGTGCTAGCCTCAATGCTCCAAACTGAGTATTAGCTGCCTACCAATGATATGCATTGTGACCCTAGGTCATCTAACCAATTGATGTTTCCTGCTGAAGTAATCTTGAAGTTAAACAATGTAATTTTAAGAGCAAAGATAAGGTCTTCCTACCAACCAAAACATGTACCCTGCTTGCTAACATGTACCCTTCTGCTACCTATTAAAATGCAAATACCCTTAGGGGATATTAGACTTGAAGTCATATAAATCAAGTGTAATTTACTGTGAGTTTATTTATCTGATCTGAGTAGATTGCTTTGATAGGAAAAAGGGTATAGTAAAGTCAAGATCACCGAACACCATGGCATGGTGAAATGTTTGGCTGGGGGAATGAGGATATTTAAAACACTCTATTAACTATAGGCTTTAGCAAATCAATTTTCTTTCTGAAAAAATGGGATGAAAACACTGAAGGCATGGTCCATGAAAGAAAGAATTGATCAGCTGGACTTCATTAAAATTAATATTTTCTCCTCTGTAAAAGACACTGTCAAAAGAATCCAAAGACAAGCCACAGACAGGAAGAACTATCTGCAAAAGACATATCTGATAAAGAACTGTTATCCAAAATATGCAAAGAACTCTCAAAGCTCAACAATGAGAAAGAAAACAACCAGATTAAAAAATCGGCCAAAGACTTTAGTTGACACCTTGCCAAAAATGATATACATATGGCAAATAATCATATGAAAAGATGCTCCATATCACATGTTATCAGGTAAATGCAAATTAAAACAATTAGATACCACAATATACCTATCAAAATGACCAAAATCCAGAACACTGATAACACCAAATGCTAACAAGGATGTAGAACCATAAGAACTCTTTCATTGCTGATGAGAATGCAAAAGACAGTTTGGCAGTTTCTTACAAAACTAAACATACTTTTACCATACAAGCCAGCAATCACACTCCTTTGTATTTACCAAAAAAAGGGTTGAAAACTTATGTCCATCCAACAGGAATGCTTATAGCAGTTTTGTTCATAATTGCCAAAACTTGAAAGCAACCAAGATGTCCTTCAGTGAATGAATGGATAAACTGTGGTACATCCAGACAATGAAATATTATTCAATGCTGAAAGGTTCAGAGCTATCAAGCTATGAAAAGACATGGAGAAAACTTCAATGCATATTACTAAGTGAAAGAAGGCCATCTGGGAAGGCTACATACTATATAATTCCAACTATGTGACATTCTGGGAAAAGCAAACTACGAAGACAGTAAAAAGATCAGTGGTTCTCAGTGGTGGGGGGAGAGAGAGAGATGAAAGGCAGAGCACAGAGGATTTTTAGGACAATGAAACTATTCTGTAATGATACACATCATTATGCTGTAATGATGTAATACTGTAATGATACACACCATTATGCATTTGTCAAAACCCATATAGTATAATGCAACAAGTTATATAGATTGGATGTTGTCCCCTTTAAATCCCATGTTGAATTGTAATCCCCAATGTTGGAGTTGGGCCTGGTGGGAGGCTACTGAATCATGAAGCCAGATTTCTCGTGAATGGTTAAGCCCTATCACATTGGTGCTGTTCTCGTGATAGTTCTCACAAGAACCAGCTGTTGAAAAGTGTGTGACATCTTCCCCCTTGCTCTCTCTCTTGCTCCTGCTGTCACCATGTGACATGCCTGATCCACTTCGCCTTCTGCCAAGCTCCCTAAAACCTCCCCAGAAGTCAAGCAGATGCCAGCACCATGCTTGTACGGCCTGCAAAACCATGAGCCAGTTAAACCATTTTTCTTTATAAATTATCCAGTCTCAGGTATTTCTTCATAACAACACAAGAATGAGCTAACACACCAAGAATGAACCTTAATGTAAGGTAAGGTCTTTGAGTGATAATGATGAGTCCATGCAGGCCCATCAGTTGTAATAAATGTACCACTCTGGTGGGAGAATTGACAACGCAGGAGGCTGTGCATGGTAAGGGGCAGAGGGTATACAGGAAATCTGTGTACTTTCCACTCAATTTTGCTGTGAACCTAAAACTGCTCTTAAAAAATAAAGTATAATCTGAAAAAAATTTTTAATGAAAACAACGCCACCACTGAATGTTTGCAAAGCAACCAGAGCATTGACTGTATACTATTTTACTATTGTTATTACTCTCGAAAAGATACTTAGGGAGCAGTGAGTAGATTTTATGGAATGGAGACAAAAGAGTCTTCGATTTCTCTCAGGCTAGCTCAATGAAATTCTACATTAGGGAAACAATATTCATGTGCAAGTTTTTGTCCTGTATTCATTTATTTTCCTCTGATTCTCTTGAGGCACAGGGATCAAGGACAGGTTTTGGGTATTCCTGTGTCCTACGAAATATATCTCCACAAAACCTAATCTCTTTAATTTTTCCAGAATTTCTAGAAAAAAACTACAAGATCTTGACCACATGACTATGACCTTGGAATTTTCTCATGAGGATCTTGGACATCACCACTACACCTTGCTGACCTCCAAGGCCAGCTTCCCCTTGGAGTTCTGACCGAAGTACTACACAAAGCTCTTCCCTTAGTTCATTTAGGGCTACTCAGGCAGTTGGCACTTTTAAACAAAAGAAAGTAAACATAGATGGGGAATAAACCATTTTTAAGAAGCCTGACTTATATAAAAGAGGTTCCTGATCTTATCACAGTTACCTACTACCAGGACTCTAAGGTCTTGGCTGCTCTAGACCCTGTCTCCCAAGCAATCAACCATGTTAGAGCAAAAAGGCCCATTCAGCATCATGGCATCCAGCCTGGACCCTTTAACTCTCACATCCCTGCATGCATACTTCTTACCACCTACCACCAGGGACCCAAGGGCTTTCCAGTGTGCCTGGCCTCTCAGCCTTTCCCACTAATTCCCTGTGTCTAGTCTGACATTTGTCTCTTCCCCAGTTAATGAATGACTGTCCTTCAGGAGAGTCAGCTGCCCTCCCCTCATACCTCCCTACACCCATTAATCTCCCTTGGACATAAGTCAACTCAGTAGTAGGCCTAATAGATATTTTACCCACAAGATAGCATTACATCTATGTAGCAAGACACACACACATAACACACCTGCCAAGATGAAAAAGAGTGATGGAGAATGTGCAGCTGAGATGTTGCATTATACTCACTACTAAATTGTAAGAAACAGTCTTGAAAGCAGGGTCCATCTGTCAGTGTTTATATAACCCTTGATGGCCAGCACAGCATCCAGTACAATTAGGCACCCAATAAATAATTGTCGCATTAAATAATGAATGAATAAGTTTAATGATTTCTCCCACTGCTTCAAATCTGAAGTGAAAGACCAGTTCTGTGCTCTGACATAGCCCCTGATAAATTTTGAGTTTTAAGGAAATCCTCAATAAAGCCTCCATTGATCAAGCTCCAGGATTAACTTCTCTCTGCTATTTACTTTCCAACACAGAAAACTTTAAATACTTTAAAATATGTAAAGTTGGAGGAATTAAATTAAATAAACAACTCACTGGCAATGGAACCACTCCAAGGCGAAGGCAACATAGATACTTTCAAAACTACACATAAAGTCACCAAGGCAAAATGAACTTCTCATACTTAAAACAAGAAAAATATATTTAACAAGAATTAGTATTTATTGAGAATCTACTATGTACCAAGAAGTATGATCGGCACATATTTTATATTGTTTTGTTTAACCCTTACAACAGCCCTACACGTTAAGAAGTATCATCTCCATTTTTAAAAAGACTCAGAAAAGTGTTTCTGTCCGTAGTCACTTGTTTAAGGGGTTAAGGGCATAAACTTTTGGATCCAGACTGACTAGGTTTAAATTCTGCCTCTGCCTCTTCCTAGCTGTGTGACTCTGGACAAACATAGCTTAATATATTTGTGCCTTGGTTTCTTCGTCTGAAAAATGGAGCTAATAATTGTGCCAGTTGCTAAATTATCATCGCTCATCTCCAAGCCCACATTTCTATTATCTGCTTTGTGATGCTTGGGGCTGGAACTCTGAGAACCACATTTTGGCTGAGTCAGCTGCTTCTTGTAATATCTGCCAGTAGGGGCGCTAGCGAGAGGGGCAGAGCCCGAGGAGGAACATGGGACTTGGTCCTTCCCGTGTGCTTCTTATGAACTTTGCCTCAGCAATACCATCCTTTTTTCCTTCCTACAGAGCCACTGAGCCAGTTTGTAGATTCTCCAGAACCAGCCTCATTATGTACCCCTCAAGGACACTGGCACCTGCCCCCTCCTTTTTCCAGAATCAGCCTCATTATGTGCCCCTCAGGGATACTGGCACCCGCCCCCTCCTCAGAGGTCTGCATTTCAGCTCTGTGGGGCCCTTCCTCTAAGTGTCCAGGAAGTGTTAGTAATCCCAGCTCTTTCCTTTGCTTCCTCAGCCCTGGAGACGGCAGCTGCTCCCTGGAATTGCTTGCTACCTGCCTGATACCTTACAGCTCTCTTTCTACCCTTCTTTTTACCCTTTTCATTACCTCATTAAAACACTACAACCGGTTAACCGGTTAGATTCTCTTTTCCAATTATTGGTGTGGTATTCTCCTGACAAGCCCTGAGAAACAAGAACACCTACCTCATTAGGTCACTGAGACTATTAAATGAGTTCATTGTAAAATGCTCGTATTGTACCTGGAGCATAGGGCTTGCTATATCAATGTTAGCTCTTTTTATGTGGTAAGTATTGGAGCTGGGTGGGAACCTGGGTTTGTCTATCTTCTCAATCAACATAATGTTTCTCTAACAAAAATAGCTACTGTTGACACAGGCATGGGTTTAATGCTTCCACATACATTGCCTCTTTTAATCCTCTTCAGCACCTCTTAGATGCTTTGAATTTTTGCAGTGTTTTTTTCTCTGACAATTGGCATCAAGAAAGGTATTCTGAGTTACTATGTGCATTATTCTGAAAAGGTAGGCAAGTACTCCCATCAGTGCAAACTTCTACAGTGGAAGAATAATATGTAAATATGAACCTCTCTAAAATTAAACATGAACTTCTCCAAACTTGCCCCATGTATCACCAGGAATTAACATAATTAAAGTGTGTATGCGTGTATTCATGTGTGTTTGTCTGAGAATTAATATTTTGAAATTTCAAATTTTCTATTGTTTGAATTTCTGAACTATCAATGAAATATAGAACCTCAAAATTATTAAAAGGCTACTTTGCACCAGGTACTGGGATGTAAGTGTTTTCACATATATTATCTCATTTTATCCTTAACATATGCTACCCTAGTGGGTATGATCATCTTCTCTATACAAATATGTTCAAGATCACATAGCAAAGTGGCAGAACCAAGAATTGAAACCAATTCTTTCTGACTCACAGAGCTCATGTTTTAACCAATTCATCACAGGTCATAAGTGAGGGTTATTCTCCACAACACATGTTGAGAGAATAAAGTTTAGTAAAAATATGAACTGAGATAGGAACAAATTGCTTCACTGTGAAGTGCTTAGAAAATAAAAGAGCTGAATATAGCACAGTATCTTCTGACCTTGCTTTCAGAATTGCTTGTAAGTCATGGGAAAATTCTCAGGTTCTGTCACTGGGTTTCAAGAATCTCCCTCAAATTATATTTCATTTCAAGGATCCCTCTCCCCTTTCAGTTTTGCTATTATGAAGGCAAAGCATATGAGAATAAGAACTACTTTGTTTCTGGGTATGCCCTGGCCTTCCAAAGACAAGTCATTCTCTTCAGGAAGAAAAATAAATAAATAAATAAATAAATAAATAAATAAATAAATAAATAAATAAATAAATGCACCCACCCAAAACAATTATTTTTTTAAGGAACAATATGGAAGAAAAAATATACCTTTTGCTTGGTGCTTGATTTCAGGCCAACTCGGGAATGACTTTTAGACTAGAGGAAAAAATGAGAAAGAAATCTATGAAAAACACAGTATAATAGTAGAATGTATTTTGAAGTCATTTCTTCTATCATAGGAGGCATAAGTTTTAAGTTAAAATCCTTTCCCCTAAACTTCCTTCAAAGCATCTAGAAATCCAAGACTAGAAACACAGCACAGACTCCAGTGTTGAGATTTGAAACTTACATACTATTTAAGTTCTAGAGCTGAGAATGCCAAGACTGACCTACACTTTGGCAATGCCTTGTTCATATTTACCAAGTCAGCATCTTTTCTTACAGGACACTGGCAGAAACCAAAAACTGCAGCACATGCCTGCAGCTCTAATAAAGGAAAGGGAAAGAAGGAAGAAAATGAGTGAAACAAGAGGCGAGAAAGAAAAAAGAGAAGGAAAGGAAGGAAATGTCCTCTAAATTGGAACACAACAAAACAGGCAGAATGAAGAAAAGAACATGCTTATGGGAAGATTTCCAAGTGCGTTTCTGTAGGGCAGATTTTAATCTGTTAACTTAAATAAATTTTCATTACATTGAAAAAAGCTCTCAGAAACATTAATTCTTATATAGGGCTTTTTTTTCTTCCAGTTTATTCATGATTATCTAAACTGATCTGGGATTAGCAAAGGTAAACCAGGCATTAAGCCATGCATAAGAATATTTTGATATGGAATATTATTATGATTTTTCTCCCAATGAGAAAAAAGCAAGTCAAGCTTACTATATTTAGTATTCACATAGTGAATATATTTTTCTTTAAACATACTATGAATCAAAGTTAACTCTAAATCATTTGCTGCAACATAGCTAGAAAAATGTCTTCCTAAGTCAGCAGTCCTCAAACTTTTTCATCTCAAAGTCCACTTATACTTTTTAAAAGTATTGAAGTTTGAAGTTCCCAAAAAGCTTTTGTTTGTATGGGTTATATCTACTAATATTCACCTTATTAGAAACTGGAGTTGAGAAATGTTTAAACATGTATTTATTAATTCATCTTAAAATAGCAAGAATAAATTCACTACATGTTAAAAAACACAGTGTATGTATACACCAAAACAGAAAAAAATAGTGGGATGACATTTACATTTTTGCAAATTTATTTAATGTTTAGCTTAAAAAGAAGATAGCTAGATTCTCAAAACTGCTTTTGATTTCATCTATTTTGATAGGTTTTTGCTTTCAATAAATGAAGAAAATCCAGCCTCACTCAGATATGAGGTTGGAAAATGAAAGAGTATTTGTAATGATCCTTTCAGAAAATTGTAGATATTCTTCTCTGATAATATGCCAAAACTTGACAAGTGGCGATTTCTTAAGGGTTAGTTGCAATATATAGTCTGAAATCATACCATGAACATTTTATACTCTGTTACATTAAAATGTGTTGGTCTACCTTACACTTTAAATAGATCTTTTGTAGCATCTTGTATTGGTCATTTTGAAAACATTGGTTCAGTGAGTTATGCAGAATTCCCAAATGTTGACCCATTTCACTATATAATATCCCCAAAATCACATTTGTTAATAACCAACCTCACCGAAAAAATCCTCAACTGCTTATAAGGTATTAAGCTCATAGTAACAGATAGAAGCTTTCCAAAATTCTACTTTTCTCTTGAAAGCTTGAATTTTATCACAGGCAACAAATACCGTCAGTTGCTTCCTTGAAGTAATACACTTACTTCATTCATTTTTGCAAACATGTCTGCCAGCCACCTGAATCTAAATAATCATAGTTCATCTCTTGTTCTTTTAAGATAAAATGGTATTTTATGAAAAAAGAGACTAGTTCAGCTCACAATTCAATTGCACAGTGCTCTTCCTCAAAACAGCCAATGAACCTTTGAATGGAGCAAAAGTGCTGTATGCATACTTTCCATTTTATCACACAGAATACTAAAGAGCTGTGTACTCGAGGGTTAAGATTTAACAAACTTAATAATTTTTAGTATTTCATCAAGGGCATTCTTAAGTGAAACAGGCATTTTTGTCCTGCAGTGCAAATGCACAGTGGTGAAATTATAAAGATTAGTATACAGTTTGGTGCTACTGCGTTAAGTCATGCTAAAGCACCAACAGTTTTAGCCACCATTGCTTCTACACAATCAGTGCAAATGTCACCCAATAAAAAAGGCAAAGAATGTCTTAATATTATGACAAGAGTTTTTACTTCTGAGATTCCCTTTGAGAATTGCCACCCTTAGTCATTTACAACAGTTGAGCCTAAAGCAAAGAAATAGATCTTATGAGGAACAGGGCCAATCAAAAACAAGTTGTGATTGTCCCTACTTCCCTTCTGCTGCCTTAGACAAGAGAGACCAATCAGTAGTAGACTTCCTTCTAATGGACAGAGCCAGGATGGGGAAAGAAACTTGAGATGAAATCGAGTGTTCATCTTTCACTTATTCATATCATGTTTTGAAGTCCATCTAGACTGTTATGTGCTGAATTATTTCCCACTAAAATTTATATGTTGAAATTCTAACTCCAGTACCTTAGAATGTGATTGTATTTGGAGATAGAGGCTTTCAAGATAAATAAGGTAAAATGAGGTCATATAGACAGGCCCTAATCCGATATGACTGGCATCCTTATAAGAAGAGGGGATTAAGACACAAACAATACACATACACAGAGGAAAGACAATGTGAAGACAAAGACATCCATCTACAAGCCAAGGAGAGAGGCATCCAGATGAAACCAACCCTGCTGACAGCTTGATCTTGGACTTCTAGTCTCTCTCAGAACTGTGAGAAAATAAATTGCTGTTATTTAAGCCACCCAACCTGTGGTATTTTATTATGGAAGCCCTAGAAAACTAATACAAATCTACTCCAAAGAAGAAGTCAAAAATCCAGAAAATGGAGGTCCAGCAAAACTAAGCCCTGAATCAAAATGGACCGTTATCATCACATTCATTGTCAACCATGTAAATCCTGAGAAAGAAAGTCTGGATCAATGCTTCTCAAACTCTAGAGTTCATAAAGATCAGTTAGGGGGCTGTTAACCATTCCATTTTCCCACTCCAACTCCAAAGATTCCAAGTAAGAAGATGTAGGTGTAGGATATCTCCCTGGAATGTGCATTTTAACCAGCACCCCAGAGAACTGAAATAGATATATGGTCTACAAAGAATAATTTGAGAAACACTCACCTGCCAAGGACAGTGGTAACTGGGGCTAGGAGAATTGAAACAGGTAAATGTTGGCAAATTATTCACACTAGCCCAAAAGCAGATCTACAATAGTTCTTTAACCTCTCCAATTAAAAAAAAAATAAGCATACAAATTGTGTGTTTATTTACATTTTTTAGAAATTTGGCTGGGCTTCTATACCATATTAATTTCCACAAACATCCATGAATATGGCCTTTGTATACAACTCAAAGTCATGACAGTCAACATGACTTAAAGGAAAAGCCCTCAATTTCTATAAGAGATTAAAAGCCAATTCAATCCTAAAGAAATGCCTTTTTCATTTGACATTAAATGAGCTCTTGGGTCTTGACAGAATGGAGAGTGGGCTTAATAAAGATCATCTGTATTGCACATTCCATGCTATGGAGTGGGTCTACTATTTACAATCCGGTGGCCTTCCAAAAATTTCTTTCATAAGTTAGATATAAAAGACTAGAGTTTACTTTCCCTATACAGATAATTTTATAGGCTACACCACAAAGGCCTATTTAATCACTAATATAACTGAAATGCTATGTAATTGCAGTAAAAAGCAGTAAACTACCATGCTACTGACAGTTAAAGCAGAAAATAATAAAAATCAATTAACAACCTGTTTTACTTTTTCCGTGTATCTTGAACAATAGTGTAAAACAAAATGTATATTTAATTTGAAGAAGATGAAGACCAAGGTAGAAATTCTGGAATTCTGAAGAGGCCTTTACAGAAATTTCAAGACATGGTATTCACAGCTAATGTGTCCGATGCCGCTCGCCCTTCCCTCCCAAGTGGATGGTTTTGCTTTTCTCAGTTCAAGTGCATCACCAGCATTGCTCTGATCTTTAGCAGCTATGAATAGGGCCACTCAGGACTCCTAGTGGTAAGGAGCAGCAAGGGAACTAAAAAGGCTATTAGAGGGCTCCTTGAGGCAGGCACGCTGGCCCAGGCCAGCTCTCACCAGAGATGGACTATTGCCTATTTTCACCTGTCCCCTAGCTTGGAAAATGCAGAAATGGGGAGAAAATGAAAAGGAAAAAAACTTGCTTTTCTCAAAAAATTGGTAAAAATTCAAAAAGAAAGGAAAGATAGGGCAACGAAAACTATTCTACATGAATAACTGCCTCAAAAGAAAGAAGGAAAGTCATGGAGAAGAGGTAAGTGGTCAGAAATTTGCCTAAGTCAGACTTTAGCTAGCATTAGTGTCCAAGAACCCCAAGATTGCTCTCTGGAACTAATGAATGGCAAGAAGGAAAGGAGAGCAGAATAGCTTGGCAGTGGGGAAGGTAGAGAAGGAGTTATTATGTTGTAACTGGCACCGCATATACAAGGAACATTCACAGATCAGTTATACAGCCTTGTCTGGTATATCAGCCAATACACCAGCTAGTCTTAGTTGGAAAGAAAAACTTCACAGCACATTTTGAGTAACTTAATGCATGGGCTCAGTGGGCCACCTGGTGGGGCAGCAGCTTATAATGGGTTCCACAGCTAGGGCATTGCTGCTGGGTCTCGCCTTTGTGCAGCCAAAACCAGATGACAGCACTGTTGTCCTCTTCACAGATGCAGCCCACTATACTCTTGTTGGTGATGGAGGAAACTAAATTAGGGTCTTCCTTGGTGCCTGAAACTGCCTTCGGGGGTAATATACTGTATAGGTCCAGTCCCTTCCCTGCAACCATCATGACCTCCATCTCCAATCCAGTCATCTGCTCATCATCAGTAGGAACGCCACCTCCAGATGCCATAGAGCACACCACGGCCACCCCATTGGGACCACAGGCCCTCAGGGCCTGCGCAGCCAGTGCTCCAGCTCCACGAAGTAACCTTAAAGCCATCACGCCCGCAACTTGGGGAATGTCTGCGTAATGTTTTATTGTAGACTTCAACACATTTAAAGAAAAATAGCCTACCTAACAAGGCTAACCTTAACTCCCACATACACACACATACTCAGAAGAGGCAGGAGCAGCAGAAGAAAACCTTATAAAAGAAATCCCTGATTTCCTTCTATAATTGAATTATAATAAACTGTCAGGAATTTTGACCTTAACTTTTATAAGTAAGTGTTAATTAAAATAGTGCGTTCTCTAAAGTTACTCCAGAGTTCAAAACAGCAAGGGTTGAATGTGATTATGTTTTCCAGGCCTATTTATGAAAATGAGCGTTCTGACATCTAAGCCTGCAGTTGTGATTGAGTACAATGCATGCAGGATTTTAATGGAAACCAAAAGGGAATTTAAGTGGCCTCTCCCAGCAACTACTATGCATTTTCCCCACCCATGATACTACTCACATCAGGAAAGGGGTCCGCGTTTATGATCCCTCTGCTATTTTTAGCTGAATTAGGAAATGTTTCAGGTTGCTCTACCAACATCAGAGAATTCAATTTAAACCCCAAGATGAAACAGGCAAGGGAGCGCTCTTAAATATGGGCTTTGGTCTAAGCTCCCTTAGTTGAACACTGCAGGGTAATGTAATGGGATCACTCTGTAAATGGGGTGATTAGCAACCCAATAACTCATGGGAGTAATAACCTGTTTGGAAGTGTCACTTCATGCTCAGAGACTGGCACGAAGGACACCTCTGAGCTGATATGACATTAAGAAAGTCTCCCACATCACATCCATGTGTTGCTCGTTTTCTGGAATGACACAAGAAGAAGTGGCTAAAATGGAAAGTTCAGAAATAAGAGTGTTTGTCACTTCACAATTTGCAGGATGCTAACAACGCAGTCAAGACTGACTACACAGCATTGACAGAAGATACTCCTCTGATTTGGGAGTCGTTTTTCAATCCAATCTTCTTTAAAAGAAATCATGAAGATAGTTTAAATTCAAAAGGCCTATGACACTCTGAACTGCAATTCGTTTAGAATGTAGGACCACCACCTCCTCGTCCACATTAGGGAAAGGGAAAGTATCTGACTTCCCAACAGAAATGTAAGGAGTCCTTCCTTTTCGAGGAATATCTATACAAATGCTTAGGACAAAACTCCTCTCTGGTCACTCTGGGCTGCTGTCAGGCCCTTCTAGATTCTCTTTTTCCAATTTTATTCTCTTCCCACATCTGGGGTAACTGGACAGCTGTGGGTCCAATCCTGTCTGTGGGGGATGACTGGAGATTTATAATCCAGGGGGCCATGGTGGGTCAGCATCAGTTGCTGCCAGACATCTGTTGTTATTGTTTGCCCTGCATCCATCCCCTTCTTTCTGGTAATAGCACTGTATCACTGCAACAGTCAGGAACTCAGCAGGAAACACAGGGCTCTCTGGAGAGAATTTAATCAAGCATAGTTGTACAGAGGTGCAGACAGGCTTAATGAAACCAGTAAGAGATGGGGAGGCACCCCAGGCTAACAACAGTAGGAAGTGATTATCATCACTAACCCCACACAGGCAATCTCTGAGAGAGCTTTAGCCACAGGAGAAAGTACTGCAGGGGCACAGTGGCTGCCAGCATGCAGCCCAGCAGGCGAGGAGCTGGAGGATTCTCTCCTGTCACCCCCTATCACTTGCTGCCAGTGCCCATTGGCCAAACCAAAGTGGAAGGCAGAGGACAAGGGAGTTACGGTCTGTAGTTCATCTATTGATGGACACTTGAGTTGCTTCCAAAACCTACTGTCCTTAACCACCACACTTACTCATCTCCCAGATGCCTTTCTGCCTGCTGTCTACCTTTACACCCTCTTCCAGGACTGCCTCATGACTGCTTGGGTGCTGTGGTCTGCCTACTTGCCTTGTTCTTTCTTCCCACTGCTAGCTAGTGCCTCCATCTGGCCCACCCTTAGCACTTGTCTAGTCTTGGGGTGGGGACAGGAGGGTTTTAGTTCTAGGCTGCAGTTTCTCCCTGTCTTCCCTGGTTGCCTTCACTCCTGCATGCCAGCCCTGTCATGAACCACGTTAGCAACAAAGAGCAGGGTTTCTAAGGAGTGGTACTGCAAGCATACAAATTACTTAGGAAATGAATCCTTCTATCTCTTTTGAACATCCCTCTCAGGCATGTCACTGAAGCTGGGAAGCTCCTATTTCTATTAATAACTTTACAGTGCAGAGGGGAAGAAGGAGCTGTGCTCAAAATAAAACAATGAACTCAGTGCATGAACAAGTCCAAGAAAAATGACTATAATGTATTCTGGATTCATATGTCTCTAAGGCTAATTAATGTAGGAAAGTCTAATACTGAGCATTTTCTGAAAACACAGTGCCACAAAGAAAGTGTTAATAAAGGCCAGATATTTTCACATGATAAACTCCAAATCAAGGGTTATGTCTTAGAGGTCTCTACCACTCTCTGAAGATACACAATAGGCATTTATTTATTCATTCCACAAATGTTTTCAAGTTTTTACTCTAAAATAGGTAACAGATAAATGCAGGGGATACAATGGTGAGCCAGGCAGATACAGCTCTGTCCTCAGAAAGCCAACTAAGCCAGCTATAGTCATAGACCCACAGTGTGATGGGTCTATTGATGTCTGTAATGAAGCAGTTGTGAAACTAACAAAAATCCAGATGGAGGAGCTTCTTTTCCAGCTTACAAGTACTTTTTAGCTAGAGAAAAATACATGAATCCTGAGAGGCAGACATTTTATTTGCCACCACAGAAATAGAAAGATGATTAAAATTGCTTAAAAAGCATTTAGAATACACTCCCACCACATCCCACTCCCCATCTTACATCCTTAAAAGAGCTTCATTTTTTTCTCTCCCTCTCTTTTGGTTGAGATCTTGTCCTCCTTTGCACCTCCTTCCAATAATACATGAAGAATGACACAGCCCTGAAGTGTCAGAAATGGTGACACAGAAGTCCCACGAGGCCATTTCCTCTTCTCTCCTCTTTCTAGAGTTCAAAGGAAACCAAAACACACACATGCAAGCAGAGAACTCTCAAAGCCAATCAGTCTGAAGGTCTACACATTCATTTACACTCCAGGCATCCCCACATTCTTACAAATAACCGTGGAACCCGATATATGCCGGTTGCTGTTGGGGACCCAGTGCTGGACAGGGTCAGTACGAGTACTGTAGATCTTCATGTGCAATGAAGCCATCACTAAGCCCTTTCTGAGCCCCACATATGTAAAGTATACCCCCTCCAGAGTTTGATAAATATTCCATTTGTTTTTTTCACACTGGACTGTGGTTTGATTTTTATACTTAATTACTTAATCTATTTGGTATTTATTTTACTAGATTCCCCCATCCCCCCACCCCCAAAATGCTAACTGGACATCCTAACAATATCTATAGAAAAACTCTGCCCTTTGAATCTGTTTTGTGTTATCTCTGGAATAATATAATTATTTTTATGTGAAGGGACCATGAATTTTTTTAAAAAAAAATACTTCTCAATGCCTTTTCTTTCACTGTAATCCAGCTTCTTACCCTGCGGTGTTTGGGAAGGGAGGGAAAGCATATTAAAGCTTTTTTCCACCATTACCTCAAATGAAGACTCATATCAAAATGAGATTGTTTACAGGCATTTTTTACATTTGCACTATAGTATAATACAAAACATGCACACATACATAAAACAACAAAAGAAGAATATATTTTTAATTTGTGAATGAGTACTAACATATTTTAATAATTGTAGCTTTTTAAAGGCTTAAATAAAGTAGCCTTTCACAATATACTTTTTCAGAATTTCCTTTGAAAATTCTATTGATTTTTTCGGATAAATTATTCCCCATCCCAATCAGATTTTAATTGCTATGGTATTAAGCCTATAAATCACTGCAATTTGGGGAAATCTCTACATGATCTAATCTTTCCATCTGGGAGATATTTACTTTTCATGAACTCGGACAATTATGCTTCCCAAAGTTGCCCTTCAATTCCAGAATCCCTGACCACAGCCATCCTGACCTGTCTCCATGAATAGCATCCTCACAAACACACTGCACAATGACAGAGCCTCAGCATAAAAATGTGCCCCTCAAGTCCTCTTGATCATTGACCAACATGTATTAAGACTCTACATAAAGTTTGCCACTGAAAATACAGCTCTGCCCTCAAGAGCCTTATAATTTAGTTGAATAGGTGTGTAACGTGCCCAGAATGAAAAATAACCATAAAAGGTAGCATTTATTAAATATCAAATGTGCCATACCTATAGGAAGTAGTAAAGTGATGAGGACTGAGACCATTGATTAGAAGAAGATGCAAGTGTGAGCAGGACTTGAGGAGGCCTCAAACAGTAGAGTCCTGTTTAGGAAGGAAAAGATAAGAGTCCAACACAATGTCAGACACAAAGGTAGTCAATAACTGCTAAATAAACAAAAAGGGGCTTGCCAGGCAGAGACAATGCCATGGACAAAGACACAGTGGGAAGAATAAATGCATACAGTATCCCTAGGGAATAACAAGTTGACCAATTTCTCCAAAGGTTATGGAAAACTGGCAGAAGAGGTGGGCGAACTAGGCTAGTTTCAAACTGATGAGGGCTCATAGGATATACTGTCATCTAAATATTCTATTAGAGACTCACAATTCTCTGGATTTGTTGTTAGTGTTCAATTCAATTCCATAGCACTTACTGAACCCTACACACACCAGGCATTGTACACTCAGGATGTCAAAATGGGTAAAACATTCTCTCTGCACTCAAGGATCTTCTAGCTGAACAGTCAAACATATAAGCACATAGTCAAACATATAAGCAAACAGTCGTCAGTCAGTGTGGCAGGTATTATAACAGAAATGCAACCACACAGAATATGGGAGCACAAAGGGAAAAGGTGCAGGAAGGCTTCTGGGAGGTGGCAGTACAAGGCTGAATTTTGGAGGATGAACGGGAGTTGTTAAGCACCAGGGAGGTGGACGGGTCTCCCAGGAAGACATAATGAAAAGGCATGAGAGAAGATGAGTCCCAGGACTGCACATGGTAAAGTAGCCCATGAGGGTCAGTGGTTGGGCACATATGACCAGAAAAATAGGTAGGGGTCTGGCTACTATTCAGAGGAGCCACTGAAGACTTTAACATGGAAGGAATGACGCAATCAGATTTGTTTTTGGAAAGAAAACTCTAGCAGGATTAAAGAGGTCTGAAGGAGGAGTTAGAAGAATCTGCAGTGTTTTAGTCATATTGCTTTTTTTGTTGCCAGCAATGGTAGCAATGTGGGTTTTCACTCTATTCCCAGCACTGACACTAACAGTAATGCACCTTGGAAAAGTCATTTCTCCTCTGTGGCTCTAAGTTTCTTCACTGCAAAATGAAGACACTGTACTAGATGACCTCTAAGCTCCAGATGACAATAATTCTTCAGGCCTTCTTATTTATCCTCAAGGAAAAACTGAGTATGTAGAAAGGCAGGTGGAGTTTCAATCTTTACTTGGATTTCCATTGAAGGTAAACAATTTAAATGAGCATGCTATCAAATTTATCAAAGATTTTATTCTTTTAACTTTTATCTAAGTTGTAGAGAGGCTTAAAAGTCCCAGAAAATTATGCTTTATGTACCGCATGTGCTTGCATAGACTTTAAATTAAACTGCATTTATGAAAACCCTGTGAGCTTTTTGGATTAAATACTATATTTCAGTCCTAAGAATTATGCCAAGTGCACAGAGTGCACCCAGAGGAACATTCACACTCTCTGATTGCTTATGCAACCTCCCAGTCCTAGCTCAGCCCAGTTTTATTAAAATTTCTATTAGTGCAGCTCAGTTATGATTAAATATTCTTCCTACTATTTCAAGAAGAAAAGAATGCAGCTAACTCTTGATAGCTTGTGTCAACTGGGGACATGGATCACAGGGATAAATTAAATCCATAAATAATCCAGAACCCTAATTTAAGCCAAGAGCTTCAATCTGCTTCCTCAACCAACCTTTTCTAAGAGCTGTTAACAAAGTATTCAAGTCGCCGTAAATAAGACCCCTTTGTACAGGGTCAGCTCTAGGTGAAATTGGGAGATGGCTACTTGCTACCCTCCATCCCCAGGACCCCCACTGCCTACTTGCTCTGTATCCCATTCATAATGATCTTCTAAGTGTCAACTTGCAGTTTTCTTCTTATTTTACCATTTTGCAGCTTGTGACACGGTTAACCACTCCCAGTTTCCTGAATGTCTACCTTTGGCCTCCACGGCTACTCTCCCCTGGGTCTCTTCCTACCTTGCTATTTTGGGCTATCTCTTATGTCAGTTCTCCCTTCCCCACCCTGCTACCGTTTGTGTTTTCTCTGCATGGTCTTCCTGGGAGATACCATTCACACCCATGGTGATGCCATATAAATATAGCCTGTATGACCTCTTTTAAAAAATATATTAAATGCTCAGCAAATACCTGTGAAGTTGAATTGAACAACAACAAAAAACTGGTTATGTGCTTCTAATATGAAATTTAAGTAAGACTGTATAGGGAATGTGTCTCTGCCTAGTTCATCTCTCCCATGTCCCTCTCTTACACACCTTTCCTCCATTACTGCATGAATTCCTGTCCACCTTCTGCTGCCCCGTGATCAATAAGCAGCCTCCACTCTAACTTTGCAGACCACATCTTAGCAGAAGCTTGGCTCCCACCTAAATATTCATGTGCCAGACACAGCAGTTATCTGATAGGCTGTGGCTTACAGGTCCAATGTAAGCTTTACTAACTTCTTCGTCCCCTTCTCAACCCCAATTCACCTTCCAAAACCCACTTCCAATGTCAAGACTCCTGTGAAGTATTACCCAGCTCTCTCTTTCTAGTCAAGCAGAATTGTTCAACCTTCACTAGACTCTGAAAATGCACTTTAGCTAAACCAATCTGTAATAGCATTGAGCAAATTGAAAAATAGTTGATGGTGAACTGGTCCATCTCCTGAACTAGACTGCAAACTCCCTAAAAGTGGGGACCATATTCTATTCCATTTTGTATCTTGTGACTAGCACAGTGCCTGACACATGGGGATCATATCACTACATTTATGTAAAGGGTTTTGACTGGACAAAAAGAATGGGTACTTATGGATCATGAAGGCAGGCTTTAAGTTGGGGCCCTTATCTTTCTTTTTTGCTTTTATTTCTTTTTTCTTTCACGTAATAACAAACAGTGTTCAAAAAGTGTGGAAACCAATCCCATTTCTCATTCCACAACAAATATATATTATACGAGTCTGAACAGGGATACTTGCAATTAAAAAAATAAGGTCATGGCTAGCCTCTGTATTATTTATAAATGACTAAAATATAAGAAACACAAAGTTCCAAATATAACACTGAACTCACCTGTAGAGAAACACGCAGAAATTTCATAAAACATATGTTATATAAAGGTAAGTTACCATTATTTTTCTACTTGATAGGTTGTCAATGCTGAACGCTGATTTGAAATTATAAAAACAAATGCTAGATGACTATCTTTGGTGCAGACTCCTTATCCAAGGAGGGGATCCTTATCATATGAACTGTCACTGAAAGCTGACTTCCCATTACTGGGACAACAATAGCGTGTGGAATCAACTACGTAAAAACAACAAGACAAAGAGAAGTGATCAGTGACAACACGACACAATACCAGTACAAGTATGCTTGATAAGTTATGTCTGTGAGAATTTTTGTAAAGCAAATCTGGTTTTCCAATTGACTCACATTTTGCCTTAAGAGAAGTTTATCTTTGTTTCTGATTGCTCTCCAATTGACAGCCAATTAAAGCGGCTTCTAACTCTTTACATGTATATTCCTTTTCTCTTTAGTCACTTCAAAATAATTTGTGATGTATAAATGTGTACTTTAATAACTATTTAAAAATTCTACAGTGAATCTTTTCCTTGAAACACAAGATCCTTTGAAATATAAATATTGATTAGGGAATGCATCTATTTAACAGACCTGGAGCAGTTATTATCTACTGCTAAGGTTCCCACTACAGATGCAAGAAAAAAGTGTCCTCAAGATTTCTGATTGTAACAGTCAAAACTGAATGGGGGAATATGGGAAAGAAACAGAATTTTGAAACTGAAAAATAACCTTGTAAACAGTGAAGAGCCTGCTTTCCTCCAAAGAAGAATCTAAAATTTGAGTTTAAAACATTAGTTGGAGAATTTAATATGAGTAGCAAAAAATAGACCCTACATTTTCTTAAAATGTCAGAAGACATAAAGGCTATGGCCAGTATTTCCATGCTCTCACTACGTTAGTCCCTCCTTCCAACTCTCAACATAATGGAAAGAAATACACAGAAAGCCTAGACTTTAAAAGTATCCAGTAAAAGCCACTCTGTTCTTTATAAGAGGTTCTTTTCCTAAGTCAGAGTAGTCCCTATTACTTCACAAGAAAGTCTTAGAGACTCAGAAGTAAAATAAATTCCTCTTATTGTGAAGTATATCCCTTCCACACTACCTACTCTGTTATAGAACTTCAAATTGGATTTCTCCAATCATAAGTCTCAGCGTCAAGAGACCTCCACTCCTACTCAAAAGGCAATTTCTGAGAGTCTGATATATGTCTACCACTCCCTCCAAATTCGGTTTGTTAGTCTGTTCCAAAGGCCTAAAAGATGATTCTACTTTTCCTGGATTAAAAATACTTTGACTTGGTTGTAGGGTCATAACTCTCCCTTATCCCCATCTAAGACCTAAGTTCTTAGAGGAATTGTAGCCACTAACCAGAAATTTCCCCAATTGTATATTTAAATGCTCCCTTTTCCCAGATATCCCACTTGGTACTTCTATGACTTCACTGTAGACAGATTATAAGTTTAATGATTCTACTGACTCTTTGAAGTGTTGATGTTCACTTCACTTTTAGGTATCATAGGGGCTGCTTCCACGTACAAACATTTAAATGCTTAAATTGGAATTTTACTAACATATGTTGCTGCGTCTTGTCTTTAAATACAAGCTCTACCACATTTCTGTTTATACGTCTTTAACTATGCTACATAAGCTTTTGTTTTGTTTTGTTTGTTTTTGTTTTTGTTTTGAGATGGAGTCTCGCTCTGTCACCCAGGCTGGAGTGCAGTGGCGCAATCTCAGTTCACTGCAACCTCCACCTCCCGGGTTCAAGCAATTCTCTGCCTCAGCCTCCTGAGTAGCTGGGATTACAGGTGCCCACCACCACACCCAGCTAATTTTTGTATTTTTAATAGAGACGGAGTTTCACCATCTTGGCCAGGCTGGTCTTGAACTCCTGACCTCATGATCCACCCACCTTGGCCTCCCAAAGTGCTGGCATTACAGGCATGAACCACCACTCCTGGTCACTACATAAGCTTTCTAAGCCTTGGTTTCTTTGGCTATGAAATGGGAGTACTAATAATAGTTACTCCATAAGGTTAAATGTGAAAATGTCATAAACCACTTAGGACAATTTCTGGCATAGTAAAAACAGACAAGAAAGTATAGTGTTACGGTGGTGATAGTAGCGGTGGTGGTGGCAGTAGTGGTTAGCTAAGGTGTAATTTTTCATGTGCCCTCGTGTTGTTTCTTCAACCAGTTCTTGAAGACACAAGGTTCCACAACCATAACTCATCCTAGGTTACCTTCATTTAAGAATACATCAAAATATAGCAAGATGCTCTGATGTGTGTCAGTAGCTTGCTTTATGTGTGCTATGTCCAAAATGACAGAAATGCTGTCCCAAGACATTAGTTTATTTTGTATAATTCAATGTTGCATTGTGAAAACATCTTATACCTTTCTTTGTTCTGTATTTGATTTATCTGCTCCCTCCCCAACTGTCAATTAAATTTCCTAAATTACTATCAATAGGCATGTGAAAATCCACACAGCTTCACAGGGCACAGACCCATACAAGTATTTTGCAAGATTCTGGAGTACTTGGGCTGCCACTCCTGCCATGGCAAAACAAAAAGATTTGGGAGAGGTGCATGCATCAGGGGCACAGAAACAAGAGAAGTAACCATGAAGGACCTTGCATTAGGTACAAGCTTCAGCAGATATACAACTTATCTCCAGTAAGATGAAAAAGAACAAGGTTTTAGACAATTATTTTTGCAGCATATGCAACCCCTTGACACATTTCAAAAAAGCTCTAAATTAATTGGAAGCATAAATGAATTCTCAAGAGAAAAATTATTTCATTTCTAAGAAAGTATTCACTTCTTGGACAGGTAGCTGTGGTTTATTAACATGGTGAGTATTTGGAAGCCGTCTCCTTTTCACACAATTTTGACACGTTACTTTGGGGGTTTTTGTTTGTTTGCTTGCTTGCTTTTGTGGGGTTTTTGGGTTTTTGGTTTTTGGTTGTTTGTTTTTTTGTTTTTGCTTCATACTTACCTAATGACCTCAATACAAGTTTCATTGTGTGATGCTAAACTTTTCCAATGGCACCAAAATGTTACAATGCTATTTGACAATCATATAGATATATTTTCACCAAAAGTAGAGCATTGTGTAACCCCTAATGAATGTACTGTATTTATGGAAGAAAAGCCTATTGATTACTACCCATAGTTGAACAGAAACTTCTTACTTTGGTAAACTAATACTTACTTTCAGGATTGTTTCTGACTCATGGTTACTACGGTGGAAAAAGTGAGATTGAGGTGGTCAAACAGTTTCCCCACCATTTTGGGTTCCCTGGCAGGAGACCTGCCCCTGCCTCAATTAATGGAAAACAACACGAGTGCCTGAAAGGATAAAAACTTCTGAGGACAGCCAGAGACCAAGAAAGGAAGGTGGGACTAGCATCGCCAGCCCAGAAAATGCTTCTCTGTGTCTGGACCAAATGAGACATCACATCAGAGTGGCTGTTCAGCAGCATACTGTAGGGGGTTCATTCCATGGATTCTCTGAACACCTACCTATCCTTCCCACACTGCAAGGATATCACTTTTGGGACCTCTCCTATCCAGGACAGACAGGGGTCCAAAGTTTGCCAGAGCCAAAGCAAACCTGGGCATAAGGCACCATCAAGTACTTAAAAGGAGGCAGTGACCTGGCAGACATGATATTAAACAGATATGTTGCAAAGAAATTTCTAAGCAAACATAATGAATAAAAACAAAAACAAGCCATGTAGAGAAGACTGAAATAATTAATCCTTCAATGTAAAGACAAAGATGTACATTCACAAGGAACAATAGCAAACAGGGAAACATGACCTCACCAAAAAGAAAAAGCAAGGAATCAGTAACCAACCCTAATGAGACAATGATAGGTGAGCTCTCTGATAAATAACTTCAAAATAGCAGTTTTAAGAAAACTCAGTGTTCTCCAAAATAGCACAAAAGGCAACTCAGAAATTTATCAGATAACTTTAACAAAGAGATTAAAATAATTGTAAAAAATCGAACAGAAATCCAAGAACTAAAAAAAATTTGCTGAACTGAAAATTTTATTAGAGGCTCTCAAGAGCAGAATGAATCAAGCAGAGGAAAGAATCAATAAGCTTAAAGACAGGCTATCTGAAAATATACATCAAAGGAAAAAAATTAAAATGACCAAAAAGGAATAAAGAATATGTACAAGATATAGAAAATTACCTCAAAAGACCAAATCTAAGAATCATTGGTGTTCAAGAGGGAACTGAGCAAGAGCAAGGGATAGAAACTTATTCAAAGAAATGATAACAAAAAACTTTCCAAAACATGAGAAAGACATACATATTCAGGTATGGTTAGGTCAGAGATCATTAAATAGATGAAACCCAAATAAAACTATCACAAGGCATATAATAACCAAACTTTCAAGGTCAAGGGCAAAGACAAAAGCCACAAGAAAAAAGAAACAAATAATACATAAAGGAGCTTCAATTTGTCTGACAACAGACTTCTCAGCAGAAACCATACAGGCCATGATGACATATCCAAAGTGCTGGGGTAGGGGATTGGTGGGCAGGTACGAAAATGTCCACCAAAAATTCTATACCCAACAAAAACTACCTGATACCAGATCCCCCCCCACACCCCCCACAAAAAAAAGAGAAAGCTCAGGGAATTCATCACCACCAGACCCATCTTACAAAAAATACTAAAGAGAACTGCTCAATCTGAAAGAAAAAACAATACTAACTTGCAAAAAGAAAACATCTAAATGTATAAAACCCACTGGTAAAAATAAGTAAACAGACAAACTCAGAATACTCTATCACTGGAATTGTGGTATAAAACCCACTCATAACTCTACCATGAAGACTGAAAGACAAAGCTATCAAAAATAATAATAGCCATAGCAGCCTGTTAAGGATAGGCAATATAAAAATATATTAATAGAGACAACAAAAAAGCTTAAAAATGTGGAAGGGATGAGTTAAACTGTAGAGTCTTTTTAGTTTTTCCTGTTTGTTTGCTTGTTTCTATTCTTTTCTTTATGATCAAAGATAAGTTGTCATCTCTTTAAAATAACTTGTTGTAAGATTTTTTTCTAAATTTCAACCACAAAGCAAAAACCTGTAATAAATATGCTAAAAATAAAAAGAAACACATTGAAACACACTACCAGAGAAAATCACTTAACCACAAAAGGAGACAGGAAAAAAAGGAAGAGAGGAGTTACAAAATAACCAGAAGACAAGTAACAAAATGGCATTAGTAAGTCCTTACCTATCAATAGTACCATTGAATGAAATGAACTAAATTTTCCAATTAAAAGAACAGTGTGGCTGAATGGATGAAGAAACAAGACCCAACTATATGCTATCTACAAGAAATTCACCTCATCTATAAAGATACACATAGACTGAAGGTGAAGATATTGAAAAAGATATTCCATGCAAACAGAAACCAAAAAAGAGTAGAAGTAGCTATGCTTATATAAGATAGACTACAAGTCAAAGATTGTAAAAGAAGCAGAGAAGGTCACTATAGAATGATAATGCAGTCAATCTGGCAATGGGATAAAACAATTTTAAATATCTATGCACCCAACACAGGAGCACCCATGTATATAAAGCAAACACTAATGTATCTAATGGGAGAGATAGATTGCAGTATAATAATAGTAGGGGACTTCAACAGCCCACTCTCAGTAATAGACAGATCACCCACTCAGAAAATCAATAAAGAAGCATCAGAGTTAAACTACATACTACACCACAGATATGAGCCTAACTAACATTTACAGAACATTTCATCCAACTGCTGTAAAATATACATTTTTCTCATCAGCACATGGAACATTCTCCAGAATGGACCATATGTTAGGCCACCAAACAAGTCTCAAAAGCTTTAAAAAAAAAAAAGGTGAAATTATATTAAGTATCTTTTCTGACCACACTGGAATAAAACTGGAAATTCATAATAAGAGGCACATTAGAAACTACACAAACATCTGGAAATTAAACAACATATTTGTGAATGGTTAATGGGTCAATAAAGAAATTAAGAAGGGAATTTAAAAATATCTTGAAACAAATATAAATAGAAATGCCACATACTAAAATCTACAGGATACAGCGAAAGCACTAATGAGGAAAAAGTTTATAACAATAAATGCCTACATCAGAAAGATTTCAACTTGCCAACCTAATTACACACCTCAAAGAACTAGAAAAGCAAGAACAAACTAAACTCAAATTTAGTAGAAGGAAAGGAATAATAAAGATTAGAGCAAACATAAGTGAAATTGAGACTTATAAAAGATCAACAAAACAAAAAGTTGGCTTTTTGAAAAGATAAACAAAATGGAAAAACCCTTAGCTAGGCTAAGAGAAAAGTAGGAAAGCCCAAATAAATAAAATCAGAAGCAAAAATGGAGACATAACAACTGACACCACAGAAACACAAAGAATCGTTAGAGACTATTATAAATAACTATAGGCCAAAAAATTGGAAAACCTAGAAGAAATGGATAAATTCCTGGACAAACACAACTTACTAAGATTGAGTCTTGAAGAAATAAAAAAACCTGAACAAACCAATAATGAGTAATGAGAACAAAACCATAATAAAACCTTTCTCATCAAAGAAAAGCACAGGACCTGATAGCTTCACTGCTGAATTCTATTAAACATTTAAAGAACCAATACCAATTCTACTCAAACTCTGAAAAAAAAAATTGCAGAGGTGAGAATACTTCCAAACTCATTCTATGAGTTCAGCATTACCCTAATACCAAAGCCAAAAAAGGGATACAACAAAAAAAGAAAACTACAGGGCAAGATTCCTAAATAACACAGATACAAAAATCCTCAACAAAATACTAGCAAACCAAATTCAACAACACATTAAAAAGATCACTCACTATGATCCAGTAGGATTCATCCCTAGGAAATAAGGATGGTTCAACATACATAAATCAATAAAAATGATACGACACATTAACAGAACCAAGAATAGAAACCATATGATCATTTCAATAAATGCTGAAAAGGCATTTAATAAAATTTTATATCCTTTTATAGTAAAAATGCTCATATATTGGGGAAAGAAAAAAACATACCTCAAAACAATAAAAGCCATATATGATGGACCTAGTGCTAACAACATACTGAATGAGGAAAACTTGAAAGCCTTTTCTCTAAGATCTGGAACAAGAAAATGATGCCCTCTTTGACTTTTATTCACTGTTATGTTGAATAAAAGTGAAAGAGGGCATCATTTTCTGAAACTGGAAGTTTATGCCAGAATAATCAGAAAAGAGAAAGAAATAAAAGTGATCCAAATTAGAAGGAAGAAGTCAAATCACTCTTGTTAGCAGATGATATGATCTTATATTTAGAAAACCATAAAGACTCCACCAAAAAATTCTTAGAACTGACAAATGAATTCAGTAAAGTTTCAGGATACAAAATCAACATACAAAAACCAGCAACATTTATATATGTCAACAATGAGCAATTTGAAAAACAAATCAAGAAAGCAATTCCATTTAAAATAGGTACAAGGCATATAAAATATCTAGGAATAAACTTAACCAAATAAGTAAAATATCTTTATAAGAAAAACTATAAAGCTGTGATGAAAGAAACTGGAGAAGACACAAAAAATGGGAAAGCCATTCCATGTTCATGAATAGGAAGAATATTTTTAAAATGTAATACCCAAACTGATCTATAGATTCAATGCACTACCTATCAAAATAACAATGACATTCTTCACAGAAATAGAAAAGACAGTCCTAAAATTTATATAGAAATTACAAAAACCCTGAATAGCTAAAGCAATCCTGACCAAAAATAACATAGCTGGACACATCACACTACCTGACTTCAGAATACACTACAGAGTTATAGTAACTAAAACAGCACAATACTAGCATAAAAATAGATATACAGACCAATGGAACAGAATAGAGAACCCAGAAATAAATCCATGCATTTATAGTGAACTGATTTTTCAACAAAGACACCAAGAACATACATTGGGAAAAGGACAGTCTTTTCAAAAACTGATGCTGTGAAAACTAGATAACCATATGCAGAAGAATTAAACTAGACTCTATCTATCACTATTTACAAAAATCAAATAAACATGGATTAAAGACTTAATTAAAAGACCTCAAACTATGAAACTACTACAAGGAAACATTGGGAAAACACTCCAGGGCATTGGTCTGGGCAAAGATTTTTTTTAGTAACACCTGAAAAGCATAAGGAACCAAAGGAAAAATGGACAAATGGCATTATATCAAACTAAAAAGCTCCTGCATAGCAAAGGAAACAATCAACAAAATAAACAGATAAGCCACAGAATGGGAGACAATATTCGCAAATTATCCATCTAATAAGGGATTAATAACCAGAATATACAAGAAGCTCAAACAATCCAATAACAAAACAAAGAGAGAGAGAGAAAGAAATCAATTTAAAAATGGGGGAAAATCTGAATAGACATTTCTCAAAAGAAGACATACAAATGACGAAGAAGTAACAAAAAATGCTCAATATCACTAGTCATCAAGGAAATGCAAATCAAAACCAAAATGAGGCCGGGTACAGTGCCTCATGCCTATAATCCTAGCACTTTGGGAAGCCAAAGCGGGAGGATTGCTTGAGCCCAGGAGTTCGAGACCAGCCTAGGCAATACAGTGGAACTCCATCTTTACAAAAAATTTAAAAATTAGTTGGGTGTGGTAGCTCATGCCTGTAGTTTTAGCCACTCCGGAGGCTGAGGCAAGAGTATCACTTGATCCCAGGAGGACAAGGTTGCAGTGAGCTGTGATCATGCCACTGCACTCCAGCCTGGGTGACAGGATGAGACTCTGAACACACACACACACACACACACACACACACACACACGTATCATCTCACCTCAGTTAAAATAGCTTTTATCGAAAAGGCAGGGAATAACAGACACTGGTATGGATGGAGAAAAAGGACACTCATACATTGTTGGTGGTAATGTAAATTAGTACAGCCATTATAGAGAACATTATGGATGTTCCTTCAAAACTAAAAATATAATTACCCTATGATTTAGCAATCCCTCTAGTGAGTATTTATCCCCTAAAACAGGAAATTAATATATTGAAGTGATATCTGCACTCCAGTGTCTAGCACTACTCACAATAGCCAAAATATGGACTCAACTTAAGTGCCCATCAATAGATGAATGAAAAAATGTAAAATGTGGTATATATATACACATTTTATATATAAGTGCCCATCAATAGATGAAGGAAAAATTTTAAAATGGGGTATATATGAACCATGAATATTATTCAGCCATAAAAAAAGAATGAAATCCTGTCATTTGCAGCAGCATGCTGCATGCAACTGGAGGTGGTTATGTTAAGTGAAATAAGGCACAGAAAGACAATTTCACATGTTCTAACTCAGATGCGGGAGTTAAGGAAGTGGACCTCATGAAGACAGAGACTACACTGGTGGTTACCAGAGGCTAGGCAGGTAGGAGTGAGGTGGGTATGAAGAGAGGTTGATTAATGGGTACAGAAATACAGTTAGGTAGAAGAAATAAGACTATTGTTCAATAAATAAATAGCAGCACTAGAGTAAACAATAATCTATTGTATATTTCAAAATAGCTAGTAGAGAATAATTCAAATGTCCCCAACATAAAGAAAATTGTTTAAGATGATAGCTATTCCAAATACCCTGATTTGATTAATATGCATAAATATGTTAAATACCCTGATTTGATTAATATGCATAAATATGTTAAAATATCACATGTACCCCCAAAATATGTACATCTATTATGCATAAATAAAATTAATTGATTGATTAATTAATTAAATTTTTAAGTAGGAAGATTCCTAGATGTCATGGTTCAAAGACTCCCAGTTGAGTCAGACCATGACACCAAGAGTATAGACCAAATTGGACAGAGAGTGGTTCAGAATAGAGCTGCTGAAGATATAATATTGGCCTCTCAAGGGGGATGTGCTGTTTTACAGAAAGAATATTATAGTTACATCCATGCTGACCTGTCTTGGATCTTTAATAGCACAAAAAAGACTCAGAAGCAAATAAAAAAAATTTGGGTAATGTAGCTAATAACCCCATATGTAGTGCTGTGGGCTCTTTTCATTTGGTATGAGATCTCATCTCTTGGTTTAATACAGGCTGTCTCAGCTCCTAGATGAGGAGGTCACTACAAACTCTGATCATAATCCTTCTCTTAGTATTTTTTTCACAGTGTTCAGATGAGTGATCTCCAGAGTCTAAAATGCTGCTGTGCAGTCTCTGTCCTATGATGTGATCTAACAAATTATCATCAAACAGAAAGAGCAAGAAAACTTGAACTCACAGAGGTAGAAACAACCACACCCAGATACTTACATGCAATTGTGACACCTCAGACACTGGTGAATATCTGGATTGATCCATCACACCCCTGGATATAAATGATCTATCATTCAACTCAGGCTAAAGAATGACCACATAGGGGGCACTGGAAACCTAGACCATCTACCTCCATACATAGCTTACACAACAAGGATCTGCCTTGGAACTACCTACTCTCTCTCTCTCTCCCTCCTCTCTCTCTCTCTCTCTCTCTCTCTCTCTCTCACACACACACACACACACACACAGAGCTAACTGTCTACATCAACATGACTGTAATCTATTGTCTTCATTAGTATTACTTTGCTACTCCAGGAGACTCTTGCTGAGGCACGTAACTTGATTGTTCATTACAAGAATTTCCCAAAAGACCATTAACTCTTCAATAAGAAGTATCAACACTCTGTTCTACCAACAAGACTCATGCATTCACGTGTTCATCACAGCACTATTCACAATAGCAAAGACATGGAACCAACCTAGGTGCCCATCAAAAGTGGGTTGGTTAAAGAAAATGTGGTAAGTATACACCATGGAATACTATGCAGCCACACAAAAGAAAGAAATCACATCCTTTGCAGCAACATAGATGCAGTTGGAAGCCAATGTCCTAAGTGAATTAATGCAGGAACAGAGAACCAAATATCACATATTTTCACTTATAAGTGGGAGCCAAACATTGAGAATTCGTGGACATAAAGATGGGAACAATAGAAACTGGGGGCTACTGTGGGGAGGTGGGGATGGGGGCAAGCATCAAAAAACTATTGAGTACTATGTTCACTATGAAATCATTCCTAACCCAAATCTCAGCATCATGCAATATACCCAAGAATAAACCTGCGTATGTATCCCCTGAGTCTAAAATAAAAGTTGAAAAAAAAAGAAGTATCAAAACTCTTGGAACTCCTCACCTTGCTGTTTCTATCAAATCCTAAATTGTTTCACCATGTTGGCCAGGCTGGTCTCGAACTCCTGACCTCAGGTGATATGACCGCCTTGGCCTCCCAAAATGGTGGGATTACAGGCATGGGCCACCATGCCCAGCCATTCTTATTCATTCCTGATCAGTCCCTGCATTGAAAGACCAATTTTAAACCAAACTTCTAATTCTCAATAAAATCCCACCTTGCCTCTCCCCCTCTAAGAGCTGCCAAGACTCTGTCAAAGCAGTGTTCTCGCTCACTGCATAAGCCATAAACTCAGCCCTCTCTTGTCAATTAGTTGGGCTGATACTTTGTAAGTCAACATTAGACAATCAAAAAGACATCCAAACTTGGGAGTCAGAAAACGTGATTGTATTGGCTTTACCACCCACTAGCTATGAAATCAAACACTGGATTTTGAACATTGAATTTCCTTGTTTGTATTTTGATAATAGGAATAACTGCCTCCCAGGCTTGAGCCCAGGGGTTTGAGGCTGCAGCAGTGAGCTACGATCACCCCACTGCACTACAATCTGGGTAACAGAGCAAGCCCTGTCTCAAAAAAAAGAAAAAGAAAAGAACTTCCCCATAGGGTCAAAGATTAGATAAAATGATGTATGTGTATAAAAGTACTTTGTAAGTTTTAACGTTGTATACAAATGTTAGTTATTATTAATATTAAGCAGAATATTCATCAAACTCGCTGTCCTCTGAAGCTATCACTAGCCATGCTAAACTCTGTAACTATCACACACCACATGACCAGATGTAGACTCCTGAGTAACCTGGGGCTCCCTACTCCCTACAAGGAATAGCTTGGTCTGGTCAAATGTCATCATAATATCCCATTTTAACATACAAAATTTTCATTACACTTTTTTCAAAGATAAAAATTAAGATCACTATAATCAATAAGCCTTAATATATTTCCAAAATTTATCTGCTAGCAAGTGAATATAAAAACGGAAAGTTGAATCTATTAATCTCTATTTAAGTCACTGCACATCAATAATTTTTGAAAAAAAATTTTGAAATATTTGAGTAAGAAGCTACAAGGTTATAATACGCTGTACATAATTCAAATAGACTTCGGGAAACATTACCATATAACTACTCCTTATGAATCAGGTATCTATGGAAATAACTACATTTTAACATAAAAACAGACGATCATTTACTCATTTATCTGCCTGTTCACAAAGAGAGTCCTTTTTCTTCAGGAATTTTGGCTCCTTGACACTTACGCTAAAAGGCAATTTTCTTGTGTTTTTTTGGAAACAGTTACTTTCTTGATACTGAAAAATACTCCCAAATCTACCTGGCTTAAGATAAGAACTGATTTCTTCTCAACTATAATAATAATTGGAAAAGCACTCCCAAAAATAAAAGAACACTCCACAGAGGGATGGTGAAGTAACAAAACAAATAGTCAAGAGCCAAAAACAAACCTGTACTCATAGAACCCAGGGAAGGAAAGACAAGATGTTCTTCCAGTAATACTAGAAATGAAGGTTTGATGAAATTTTAAGTGAGTAATAAAGAATGAATAACCAACGTTTGGGGCTGCTAAGACATTTCGTTCAATTTTTGTGAATCCTAGATGAACTCTGAACGAAAACTGAAGGCAACTGCCATGAGGCAGTTAAGAGCACCAGCACTGCCTACCTTTATCCCTGTGCCCTGCCAATTACTAACTCTTGACACATAGACAGCTGGCAAGTGGTTGTTGCCTTGTTGCTCCTCCACATCCATGTGCCGTCCTACTCTGTGTCCTGGATGCTAAACCATAGTGACTGCATCAGTGGCTCTTTTGCCCTTTAACTTCCAGTGGGATTCTGCCAATGAAAGGCACCAGCAGGATGCTGGAGGGTAGGAGAGTGAAGCTAGGTATTTATTACACCAGCTCCCTGCAGAGTCTCTGAACCTGGCAACATACCTCTCCCCAAATCCACAGATCCCATCAGGCAGTCCTCTTTATAGAGCTTTGGACCCAGGAACTGTTCCCCCTCCCTGTCCCCTCAATTGTAGGGGTAGAACTGACTCCTGATGTTGCTAACTCCTTGTTGTTCCTTAAACCTTGCTAACACCCTCATAAATAATCTCTTAAGTAAACTCTCCTCCAAATACCCAATTTGACTGTGTTTCTTGATAGGACATTGCCTGATCAAGTTATCTAACTTTGGGCTTCGGTGTCTGCATCTGTAAAATCAGTCTAGTCAGGGTACTGCTTTTAGGGTTGTTGTAGGTGCCTAACACACAGGAATTACTCAATTCCTACTAACTCCAAGTATATTACATTTCCTGTCATTATTCAAACAGTGTGGATTTTTTATCTAGGCAAAAATGCAATTTATTTTGCCTAATAACACTGTTTCACAAAATGCCCATGATTCTTCTCTCTTTAAAAATGAGATTTTTATTGCTATTGATTTCTGTAGTCTTGCTATCTTAGTAGCCCCTTAATGATAATCTTTTATCTCCTGTTTTTGTAGTGAATAAACTAGCCTTTTTAGTTCAAATACAAGATATAAACAGAAAGCAACATGAAATAAAACCAGGTTCAACATTAAATAATCTACCTCTTCAAGAGGCTTTGGGGACAAGGAAAGGAGAAAACAGATTAACAATGCCTAAACATGTTTCCTGAGGGACACATGTCCACCCATTCAAAAGGTTTTATTGGCAGTGTAAAAGTTCCATCCATGAAAAATAATGATCATTAGCTTTTCCATGACAATTGTGTTTTGCCTACCATATCCATCATGCTCCTAGAGTCCATAGCTTTTTCACAATTCCAGTCCCTTTGTGCAGGACATTAGTGAGTATTGATGCTTTTTAATTGTTCCTCACATAAAGTCCATTGCTACTTGTCACAAAGTCCACATACACTAAAAATCATTATTGAACTTTTGGGAGGTCTGTATGTATGAAGCAATTCTGAACTTGCCCTGCAATTTTAACCAGGTCATACAAGTGAAAGCCTTGGCAATTTGGTTTGACTAACAGGGTCAATTTAAATGAGACCCCAGATTAAATAAGATTTTTTTAAGTGGCAGATCTGTACTAAAATATCTACCAAAAAAAAACCAAGATAACAGAAGGACATATCACAGGACACATATTTCGCAAGAAAAATCAAATAGCTTTTACTTAAATTATAATTGTCTTTGTAAACTAAAGATCTTCAATTTCAGAAGTCAAAATAGGTATTATTTTTGAAGCCTGAAATAGCTTAAGCCCTAAGAACATTACAGTGGACTTCTGTTTCAATAATCCCCAACATTTAAAATAAGCCTAAAAGTATAGCAGTCTCAGATTCTTGCTGTACAGTACAAGAAAAACAATTTTCTGCACTTTCTACATAGAGTATCTACAGCCTTCCAGACAGAGTCTGACTTCTAATATATAGAAACGTAGCTTTTAACATTGTCTGTACATCTGAATGGGTATGTATAAATAAATATATGTATTAATTTAGTCATATATCTACACACACATACATGTATACATAAACATACAATGTATTTCACCAATTCTAAAGTGCAAAATTTTTTCACATTATTATCTCTGAAAATGGGATGCATCATATATATGTAATATATTATATATTATATAATTATAACATAATGTATTATAGTGCTGCATTTTTTCAATTTTAGCAGCAGTATACACTATTAGACATACACACTGAAAGATGACACCATCTTATAATCAATGACATCTTGGATTGTATGTGTGTGTAGTCTGTGTATATGTCTTACTCCTATTGACTTCTTCTGTTATTATTTTAGCATTTTCATCTTTTATCTGCTTCCTACATTAATTTTAAGCTTAGACTCACAGGTTTATAAATCTGGTAAATAAACCCTAGTTACTAAGAGAAAATGAGTAAGACAAACGATGAAACATCTTATCAACACTCACCACACAGAAACTAAAGCTTGAATTTGTTAAGCTGATTACAGTATAACCAAACTTCAGGAACAAAGTTCCAAGAGAAAACACAGCAGGTGAGGTGCACCATTTCCACAGCAGAAAATAATGACCCATGAAACTAACTGAAGGTTATCAGGCTTAAACTTTACGGATACATTATCACACCTACCAGTGATTAAAATGACTTTTCAATGCATGAATGCATGGAACAAAATTTTACATAACATTAAGACACACCAGCAGTGCCTAGTTTCAAATCCATGCTATTAAACCCACAAGTACTAAAGCTAATTTCATCTTTTCTATGCTTAACCATGGGTAGATTTCAGTACGTTCCATTCAGTCTCATTAATCTTGCTTTCCACTTGCTGCATTTGGCTCTTACAATCTGTCATTTTCTGATTTAACCTTCTCTTTTCTCCCCTTTATTTAGGTCAAATTTGGACTATATTCAAGGTGAAGTTACAGTTTTCAGAATTACTTAATCTTATTACTATTTCCTTGAGGTTTTTTTTTTTGTTTTGTTTTGCTTTGTTTTGTTTTTTTAAGGAATCTTTCACTTGGTTAAAAAACAAACAAAAAAAAACAGAACAAAAGAAAACTTTAGGCTGGACGCAGTGGCTCACACTTGTAATCCCAGCACTTTGGGAGGCCAAGGCAAGCAGATCATGAGGTCAAGAGAAGGAGACCATCCTGGCCAACAAGGTGAAACCCCGTCTCTACTAAAAATACAAAAATTAGCTGGGTGTGGTGGCGGGTGCCTGTAATCCCAGCTACTCGGGAAGCTGAGGCAGGAGAATTGCTTGAACCACAGACGCAGAGATTGCAGTGAGCCAAGATCACACCACTGCACTCCAGCCTGGTGACAGAGCAAGACTCCATCTCAAAAAAAAAAAAAAAAATACTTTATCCAAAACCTTCAATAGAAATTTGCACAGTGCCTACTCTGCTAGAGACCAAGGATATGAAGGTGAATGAGTCTCAGCTTCGCTCCTCACAATGTGGCCCACTGCACAGGAGTATCAGCCTAACCTGGAAACTGGTTAGAAATGTAGAATCTCAGGCTCCAGGCTCCACTCCAAACCTACTAGATTAGGGCTATCCAGAGAAACAGAACCAATAGGTAATTGATTTATATCTTTCTTTAACTATATATAGATAGATTTATTATAAGGAACTGGCCCGTAAGATTATGGAGACTGACAAGTCCTACGATCTGCTGGGTGAGTCAGAGAACTAGAGACCCAGGAGAGCCAATGGGCTTGTTCTAGTCAGAAGGCCAGCAGGCCCGAGACCTAGGGAGGGCCAATGTTTCAGTTAAAGTCCAAAGCCATGAAGAAACGGATGTGCCGTCTCTAGAATCCCAAACCTCAGCAACACTCAATATACCCGTGTGACAAACCTACACATATACCCTCTGCATCTAAAATTTTTAAAAAATGAAGAAGCTGATGTTCCAGCTGAAAGGCAGTCAGGCAGGAGGAATTCTTGCTTACTCCAGAGAAAAGTCAGCCTTTTTGTTCTAGGAAGGCCTTCAACTGATTGGATGAGGCCCACCCACATTTGGAAGGACAATTTGCTTTACTAAGTCTACAACTGAGCTAAACAATAATCTCATCCAAAAACATCGTCACAGAAACATCTAGGATAATTTCTGACCAAATATCTGGGCACCCTGTGGCCCACTCAAATTGATACATAAAATTAACCATCACACCTACTAAATTGAAATCTGCATTCTAACAAGATCTCCGGGCCATTTAAAGATATACTGAAGTTTAAAAAACACAAGATAGTCTACATGCACAAGGAACTCATAGAAATATGAACAAATGACTACAATATAGTGTGGTTCCTGCTACAATCAAACTTGTACAAGATAGAGTGGTAGCTGGCGTAGGTAGTAGTAAACAACCCTCCCAAACATATCAGAAAAGACTTCACAGAAGATTTCACAAAAGAGAGGCCCCTTGACTAGGTACTAAAAATGAACAGGAGTCTCCCATGCACAGCCTCTGCAGGCAGACTGTCTGGACGTGAAGAAATAACTCTGCCACTTTACTAGCTGTGTGACCTGGGGCAATTTAACCTCACTGCGCCCCAATTTTCCCATCTGTAAAATGAAGAAAATAGTAATGCCTAATATATAGGATTATTGTGATGATTACATAAGCTAACGTATGTAAAATTAAAATAATGCCTGACATATAGTAAGCACTATAAACTACTATTATCACCACTGTCTTCTAATCTACCAGAAGCTAGTGCTTGTGAGTTGTTTGTTTATATTAGATTTGCTTCTGTCCCATTAACAATGGCATTCCCTTTCATGTAAAAGCTTTTTATGCTATGGGAAAATAAGTACAATGCAAAGGTCTTTAGAAGTACTAAGCTAAATCACAACAAAGTTCTTGAAAAATTTCAAGAAAGGACATTTATTGTGTGCTTACTGCAAGCCAGAAAATATCCTAAGCACTTAGCTTTATTAATTCATTTAAATCTCCTAACATTCCTCTGAGATAAGTAGTGTTATCACCAGTATTTTTGCAAGTGAAGAGACAAAGACATCGAAAGGTTAAGCAACTTGCCCAAGTTCACAAAGACAGTAAGCAACAGAGGCAAGATTTACACCCATCTGGCTCCACAGCCTACACACAACCACTATGCCATGCTTCCTCTCAATGAGCTAAACATTTGGGAGAATAACTTGGGACTTATAAATCTAAGGAGTGTTGGTTTCATTCATACATCTGTGCCCACCTATAGATGTTACAAGCACAGGAAATGTACCCTAGTCTTCTCTTTCTACTATGAGTTCAGATGGACAAAGGATTTTTCAAAGACACAATAGAGTGACAAGTTCAGAGGTCTTCCCAAGGGAATCTATTTCCTTTTCTATGATAGGGTAATGTTAGCTGATTCAACAAATAGACCTACAAATGTGTAATAGTTCAAACACAATAAAAATTTATTTATTGGTCAGATAAGAATAAAAGGTGGATGTTATGAGTTGACAGATGGCATTTCTCTTCACAATGGCCCCACCATGCCCAGGTGGAATCATCGGCACGCAGCCAGGAGAAGATGAAAGAGAACGGAGCAGCAGCATCCCTGCTTCTTAAATGCTATAGGCAAGATACAACACATATCATTTCCATGACCACTCCATTAGTGAGAAACAGTTACATGACCACACCTAGAGGCAAGAAATGTTGGGAAGTTTAGCCCCTGCTGGGTAGCTACTTATCAGAGATGACTGTCTACTATAAAAATGGGGCATGAATTTGGGGGTATGTCTGGCCACCTCTGCCACATTCATCCCATGGAGACTGTGTGGACTCTCCATCACTCAGACATACATGACAGTCTATACCTATGGGGGACACTACCAAGGAATCTGATGGGAAAATAATAGGACACTATTTCCACAGCTCATCCATGTCACTGATGGCTGCAAGAGCAGTGCTCCTTGAGAATGCCAGATACATAGACAGACCACCTTTCCAAAATGTGATGTAAAACCAAGATTGAGGCTCTTTCTTGCAATCCCCACCCATCTCCTTGTATGAAAACAAAAACCCACGTGAAGTCAATACCTTGTGTTTACTTAACTCTTGCTGATTGAAAATATCTGGCAGCAATGCGCAACTATCCTCAGTAATTTTTAGATGAAGAAAAAGACCTGAAATGGTTAAACTCTTAAGTAAGTGACTAAAATGCACTAAACTAAATGAATAGCATGAATTTCAGCCCCTTAAAACCAGCAATTCTCTAAATTGAGCTCCAAATGACTTTTAGAATAGCAGAAAAAAAGGCTCTGATGTATTCAATGACAGTGTATTTCCACAAAAATATTTCCCAAGGATGTAATATTTATGGTAACTATTGCTAAATGTATGGCTGGCACAGAGAAAGGCCTAACCAAGATCATCTATTTCAATGAATAGAAAATAAAAATGAACTTCAAACATACCTTTTGCCCCTTCTAGGGATGCTCCTTATTCTCCTATGACAACATCCCCAGGTAGACTTGAGAAAGCACAGCAAATTCTTTTCCAGCCCAGTAAATGGTTTTGCAAAGTTAGATTTAAATGTCAAGTATGTCAAGCTCCAGAGCCTTCTCCAACTTATTTATATAATTATATAACAAAATTAAAACTGTATCAAATGTTTCAAGCTTCAGGTTGGCAGTAAGTGTACTACCTATCTTCAAGGAAATCAAAATTCTGAATATATATTCCAGAAGAGAAACTGTATCAGAAGTGAAAAGACTGGAAATGTCCATCACTTTTTTTCTTGTAAACTAAGTACTGGTATTACAAATCCACAGCTGCGAACGGAGAAACCAAACACCAGGGGCTCAGCAAGCAGGATCCCGAATGATTGTGAAGACTCCGCACCAGCCTTGGTTTGTCTATATTTACATAAAACAGAAGTACACCTCTAACTAACAGCCTAAGAAGGTGAGCCCTTTTGTTAGGGAGGCAGGTGTTCCTGCTTCCAGCTCCTGGATCTGCTCTGCTTCTTGCCCTTTCTCAAGCCTGAGTCTTAAGCCTCCTGCAGATTCCATGGGCAGCGCAGCACTTTCCAAAACATGCTCTTCTATCTAAAGTGGTGAGAGCTAGTTTCTGCTGCTTAGAGATGAACCCTAACAGAAATACCCCCTTTTACACCTGAGAACACTGAGGCTCAAAACAGTTCTATGAATTGGCAAAGGTTACACAATTGATTGGTAGTAAAGAATAGAGTTCTATCCAGTGTTATTTCTGCTTTTCTGAGTGGAGTCACTTGTAAGAACACTCAGTTACAGATTTCTTTCTAAATTTGGAAGTACTGGCCCTGATCTGGGATGTCTCCCTGGAGGCACCAGTCTCACTTCATCCCTTTCCTGCTCCTGGCTTGCAGCCAGCAGGTGAACCTGGACACCTCACTGTGGAAACCTATTGTGCCTCCACGTCCTAGGGCTCCCTTGATTAGACATAAGCTCTGAAAGCACCATTCTATGCCACCCACAAAGTCAGAGGTTTGTCAATCATTTTGATTCGGGCTGAATATGCACAAAATCTAGATTAATCAGGAGGATATAGCTGAAGATTAATTAGAACAACTGTTTCTTTACAAGTGTTCCTCCATGACTGAGGGTTGAAATAATTACATTTCTGAATTGGTGTACCAGAAATGTCACAAATAAAAGCCACCAGTGGTTTTCCTGAGCTAGAACTTTGCCAACCCCACTTTTTCCCCCCACACACAAACACAACAAGAGGGCTCAGCACTATGGAGCAGAGGCCTGCAGCAGGGGAGCCACCAGAAATGCAGTTAAGAGAGTGCCACTCCACAAAGAGACATTGTCACTAGAGAAGGAAAAGACTGGCCCCTTTCAAAGGTCTAAGTCCTCCTCTCCAAATAGAAAGGAATACTGTTTTATCAGTACACTTCATCAAGAAAGAATTAAGAGGTAGCCTGGAAAACATTGTAACAAAGCAGAAAAACACAAGTATGCTCCCTTTTAAATCAGAAAGGCTTATTTTTTCCTCAAGCAAGCAAAGACTTTGCTTAAAATAAGAAGTACTCTATCTAGTACGGGAAGATCTACCTTGAATTTCTGAGAGGTTTCCAAGAATATTATCTTCCCTAAAGTGAAGCTTCTAATAAAGCTTGATTTGACTCACTGGAAAATTAATTCTCTGCAAAATAATTCACATAGAGTGTGAGCCAGTTCTCTGAAAATGCTGCTGCTTGCAGCCTACATAATTCATTGGTTAGACTATGAAGAAACACATCATCCAGGAACCCCAAGAGAAAACTAGGCATCCTCAAAGGGCTTGTTCTTGCCTAAATTTCTGCTCCTGAACTTGGGGACATCCCAGGAAAGTGGTATCCAGATATGCAAAATTCTTGTTGGTCCTGAAAACAATCCTCTGTCCATAGAACTACCGGAATTTTTCACCTCCCTTAAAACTCAGCTTAATCAACTTTATCACAGGCGTATGCATGTGTCCAAACTCACCAAATTATATATGTTAAACATAGGCAGTTTTTGTGTATCAATTATACCTCAATAAAACTGTTTAAAAAAATCAATTCCTGTTGAAAATCATTCCTATTTAAAGTCAACTCCACCTTCCCAGCTTATTTTACATCATCCTCCACATTAACTGGCTCTGTGATGTTGAACACATCACTTTACCTCTCTGGGTCTTAATGCCCTCATTTGCAAAATCCTGAGAGGGTTGTTTTGGTGACCTTGAAATTGTTTCCCAAGTCTACTACTCAATGAATCTAAGTAAATGGCCTGGGGAATAAAGTGGTATGAAATATGATGCTCTTTCAATGGGAGAAGTTGTAATTGAAGGAATCCAAAAGGAAAAGAAGACTCCAGGAAGTGTAGTGATTAAAATGGTGAATTTAAAGAATAATAACACCTTCAAAAATACTATCTATACAGCATATATAATCATTTTAAAAGTCAGGACATTGAATACTGATACCAAGTCCCTGTCTTAGGTGTCTTAGGACCTCATCAAAGTTCAAAATTGACACAACCTGGAGGCACCCCATAAGACTGTCTGTCATGGTGTGCCAGCTAGAGGGTGGTAGCCATGATTGGACTCTCCATTTTAAACATCTCCATTCATTGTTTTCCATTCAAACATCTCATCAACACTCCTTCGCATCTCTACCCTTGTAAGTAGCACAGATGAAATAGTCACCATATAGATGAATTTTTTCCAGTTCTAAACTGGTGTCTAGTCCTGGCTTCCTTGTTTCCCTTAGCCCCTCTGAGCCCCAGGTCTTGCACCTGTAATATGTAGATGGCAATATATCTATTCTTCTCAGGAGGTAGTGTGAAAGGCAAATCAGAGCATGCATTGAATAGTGCTTGGTAAGCTTCATAAAACAGTATGTAATTTAAGATATGACCAGTACTGTTATCAATAATAATACAATAACTTTTCTCCTTCTGGAATACTCAAAGGTGGCTTACCTTAGATAAATACAACATAAATTACCAAGAATGTATTAGAAAAATAGGCAACAGAGTTACATAAGGACTTCATAAAGAGGATATCCAAATATCCAATACCTAGATGAACTCAGAGGTGCTCAACTTCCCTAGATATCAGAAAAATTCCAGTAAAAACTATAAGGATACAGGCAACAACACTGAAAATGAACAAATGAGACAGTATCAAATTAAAAAACTGCACAGCAAAGAAACCAAAGTAAAAATGCAACTCAAAGAATGAGAGAAAATATGTTAAGACTATACATCTGATAAGCAGTTATATATCCATAATATATAAGGAACTCAAACAACTGAATTAAAAAATGGGCCAAGGACCTGAACAGACATTCCTCAAAAGAAGACATACAAATGGCCAATGGGTACAGGAAAAAATGCTCAGCATCACTAATCATTACATAAATACAAATTAAAATTTTCCTCTGTAAGATATTGCCTCACACTGGTTAAAATGGCTTTTATCCAAACAGATGACAGATAACAAGTGTTAGGATATGGAGAAAAGGAAACTCTTGTACATTGTTGGCGAGATTATAAATTAGTAAGTCTTTATGGAAAATGGTACAGAGATGTTTTTTTAAATTGTTGTACTTTGAGTTTTAGGGTACATGTGCACAATGTGCAGGTTTGTTACATATGTATCCATGTGCCATGTTGGTGTGCTGCATCCATTAACTCGTCATTTAGCATTAGGTATATCTCCTAATGCTATCCCTCCCCCTTCCCCCCACTCTACAACAGTCCCCGAAGTGTGATGTTCTCCTTCCTGTGTCCCTGTGTTCTCATTGTTCAATTCCCACCTATGAGTGAGAACATGTGGTGTTTGGTTTTTTGACATTGCAATAGTTTACTGAGAATGATGGTTTCCAGTTTCATCCATGTCCCTACAAAGGACACGGATTCATCATTTTCTATGACTGCATAGTATTCCATGGTGTATATGTGCCACATTTTCTTAATCCAGTCTATCGTTGTTGGACATTTGGGTTGGTTCCAAGTCTTTGCTATTGTGAATAGTGCCACAATAAACATACGTGTGCATGTGTCTTTATAGCAGCATGATTTATAGTCCTTTGGGTATATACCCAGTAATGGGATGGCTGGGTCAAATGGTATTTCTAGTTCGAGATCCCTGAGGAATCGCCACACTGACTTCCACAATGGTTGAACTAGTTTACAGTCCCACCAACAGTGTAAAAGTGTTCCTATTTCTCCACATCCTCTCCAGCACCTGTTGTTTCCTGACTTTTTAATGATGGCCATTCTAACTGATGTGAGATGGTATCTCATTGTGGTTTTGATTTGCATTTCTCTGATGGCCAGTGATGATGAGAATTTTTTCATGTGTTTTTTGGCTGCATAAATGTCTTCCTTTGAGAAGTGTCTGTTCATGTCCTTCACTCACTTTTTGATGGGGTTGTTTGTTTTTTTCTTGTAAATTTGAGTTCATTGTAGATTCTGGATATTAGCCCTTTGTCAGATGAGTAGGTTGCAAAATTTTCTCCCATTTTGTAGGTTGCCTGTTCACTCTGATCGTAGTTTCTTTTGCTGTGCAGAATCTCTTCAGTTTAATTAGATCCCATTTGTCAATTTTGGCTTTTGTTGCCATTGCTTTTGGTGTTTTAGACATGAAGTCCTTGCCCATGCCTATGTCCTGAATGGTAATGCCTAGGTTTTCTTCTAGGGTTTTTATGGTTTTAGGTCTAACATGTAAGTCTTTAATCCATCTTGAATTAATTTTTGTATAAGGTGTAAGGAAGGGATCCAGTTGCAGCTTTCTACATATGGCTAGCCAGTTTTCCCAGCACCATTTATTAAATAGGGAATCCTTTCCCCATTTCTTGTTTTTGTCAGGTTTGTCAAAGATCAGATAGTTGTAGATATGTGGCATTATTTCTGAGGGCTCTGTTCTGTTCCATTGATCTATGTCTCTTTTGGTACCAGTACCATGCTGTTTTGGTTACTGTAGCCTTGTAGTATAGTTTGAAGTCAGGTAGCATGATGCCTCCAGCTTTGTTCTTTTGGGTTAGGATTGACTTGGCGATGCGGGCTCTTTTTTGGTTCCATATGCACTTTAAAGTAGTTTTTTCCAATTCTGTGAAGAAAGGAGTAGCTTGATGGGGATGGCATTGAATCTATAAATTACCTTGGGCAGTATGGCCATTTTCATGATATTGATTCTTCCTACCCATGAGCACGGAATGTTCTTCCATTTGTTTGTATCCTCTTTTATTTCATTGAGCAGTGGTTTGTGGTTCTCCTTGAAGAGGTCCTTCACGTCCCTTGTAAGTTGGATTCCTAGGTATTTTATTCTCTTTGAAGCAATTGTGAATGGAAGTTCACTTATGATTTGGCTCTCTGTTTGTCTGTTATTGGTGTACAAGAATGCTTGTGATTTTTGTACACTGATTTTGTATCCTGAGACTTTGCTGAAGTTGCTTATCAGCTTAAGGAGATTTTGGGCTGAGACAATGGGGTTTTCTAGATATACAATCATGTCATCTGCAAACAGGGACAATTTGACTTCCTCTTTTCCTAATTGAATACCCTTTATTTCCTTCTCCTGCCTGATTGCCCTGGCCAGAACTTCCAACACTATGTTGAATAGAAGTGGTGAGAGAGGGCATCCCTGTCTTGTGCCAGTTTTCAAAGGGAATGCTTCCAGTTTTTGCCCATTCAGTATGATATTGGCGGTAGGTTTGTCATAGATAGCTCTTATTATTTTGACATACATCCCATCAATACCTAATTTATTGAGAGTTTTTAGCATGAAGGGTTGTTTAATTCTGTCAAAGGCCTTTTCTGCATCTATTGAGATAATCATGTGGTTTTTGTCTTTGGTTCTGTTTATAAGCTGGATTACATTTATTGATTTGCATATGTTGGACCAGCCTTGCATCCCAGGGATGAAGCCCACTTGATCATGGTGGATAAGCTTTTTGATGTGCTGCTAGATTCGGTTTGCCAGTATTTTATTGAGGACTTTTGCATCAATGTTCATCAAGGATATTGGTCTGAAATTCTCTTTTTTAGTTGTGTCTCTGCCCAGCTTTGGTATCAGGATGATGCTGGCCTCATAAAATGAGTTAGGGAGGATTCCCTCTTTTTCTACTGACTGGAATGCTTTCAGAAGGAATGGTACCAGTTCCTCCTTGTACTCTGGTAGAATTCGGCTATGAATCCATCTGGTAATGGACTCTTTTTGGTTGGTAAGCTATTGATCATTGCCACAATTTCAGAGCCTGTTATTGGTCTATTCAGAGATTCAACTTCTTCCTTGTTTAGTCTTGGGAGGGTATATGTGTCGAGGAATTTATCTATTTCTTCTAGATTTTCTAGTTTATTTGCGTAGAGGTGTTTGTAGTATTCCCTGATGGTAGTTTGTATTTCTGTGGGATCCGTGGTGATATCCCCTTTATTAATTTTTATTGCATCTATTTGATTCTTCTCTATTTTCTTCTTTATTAGTCTTGCTAGCGGTCTATCAATTTTGTTGATCTTTTCAAAAAACCAGCTCCTGGATTCATTAATTTTTTGAAGGGTTTTTTGTGTCTCTACTTCCTTCAGTTCTCCTCTGATTTTAATTATTTCTTGCCTTCTGCTAGCTTTTGAATGTGTTTGCCCTTGCTTTTCTAGTTCTTTTAATTGTGATGTTAGGGTGTCAATTTTGGATCTTTCCTGCTTTCTTTTGTGGGCATTTAGTGCTAGAAATTTCCCTCTACACACTGCTTTGAATGTGTCCCAGAGATTCTGGTATGTTGTGTCTTTGTTCTTCTTGGTTTCAAAGAACATCTTTATTTCCGCCTTCATTTCATTATGTACCCAGTAGTCATTCAGGAGTAGGTTGTTCAGTTTCCATGTAGTTGAGTGGTTTTGAGTGAGTTTCTTAATCCTGATTTATAGTTTGATTGCACTATGGTCTGAGAGACAGTTTGTTATAATTTCTGTTCTTTTATATTTGCTGAGGAGAGCTTTACTTCCAACTATGTGGTCAATTTTGGAATAGGTGTGGTGTGGTGCTGAAAAAAATGTATATTCTGTTGATTTGGGGTGGAGAGTTCTGTAGATGTCTATTAGGTCTGCTTGGTGCATAGCTGAGTTCAATTTCTGGGTATCCTTGTTAACTTTCTGTCTCATTGATCTGTCTAATGTTGACAGTGGGGTGTTAAAGTCTCCTATTATTATTGTGTGGGAGTCTAAGTCTCTTTGTAGGTCACTCAGGACTTACTTTATGAATCTGGGTGCTCCTGTATTGGGTGCATGTATATTTAGGATAGTTAGCTCTTCTTGTTGAATTGATCCCTTTACCATTATGTAATGGCCTTCTTTGTCTCTTTTGATCTTTGTTGGTTTAAAGTCTATTTTATCAGAGACTAGGATTGCAACCTCTGCCTTTTTTTGTTTTCCATTTGCTTGGTAGATCTTCCTCTATCCCTTTATTTTGAGTCTATGTGTGTCTCTGCACATGAGATGGGTTTCCTGGATACAGCACACTGATAGGTCTTGACTCTTTATCCAATTTGCCAGTCTGTGTCTTTTAACTGGTACATTTAGTCCATTTACATTTAAAGTTAATATTGTTATGTGTGAATTCGATCCTGTCATTATGATGTTAGCTAGTTATTTTGCTCGTTAGTTGATACAGTTTCTTCCTAGCCTTGATGGTCTTTACAATTTGGCATGATTTTGCAGTGGCTGGTACCGGTTGTTCCTTTCCACGTTCAGTGCTTCCTTCAGGAGCTCTTTTAGGGCAGGCCTGGTGGTGACAAAATCTCTCAGCATTTGGTTGTCTGCAAAGTATTTTATTTCTCCTTCACTTATGAAGCTTAGTTTGGCTGGATATGAAATTCTGTGTTGAAAATTCTTTTCTTTAAGAATATTGAATATTGGCCCCCACTCTCTTCTGGCTTGTAGAGTTTCTGCTGAGAGATCAGCTGTTAGTCTGATGGGCTTCCCTTTGTGGGTAACCTGACCTTTCTCTCTGGCTGCTCTTAACATTTTTTCCTTCATTTCAACTTTGGTGAATCTGACAATTATGTGTCTTGGAGTTGCTCTTCGCGAGGAGTATCTTTGTGGTGTTCTCTGTATTTCCTGAATCTGAATGTTGGCCTGCCTTGCTAGATTGGGGAAGTTCTCGTGGATAATATCCTGCAGAGTGTTTTCCAACTTGGTTCCATTCTCCCTGTCACTTTCAGGTACACCAATCAGACGTAGATTTGGTCTTTTCACATAGTCCCATATTTCTTGGAGGCTTTGTTCATTTCTTTTTATTTTTTTTTCTCTAAACTTCCCTTCTTGCTTCATTTCATTCATTTCATCTTCCATCGCTGATACCCTTTCTTCCAGTTGATCGCATCGGCTCCTGAGGCTTCTGCATTCTTCACGTAGTTCTCGAGCCTTGGCTTTCAGCTCCATCAGCTCCTTTAAGCACTTCTCTGTATAGGTTATTCTAGTTATACATTCGTCTAATTCTTTTTCAAAGCTTTTAACTTCTTTGCCTTTGCCTTGAATTTCCTCCTGTAGCTCAGAGTAGTTTGATCGTCTGAAGCCTTCTTCTCTCAACTCGTCAAAGTCATTCTCAGTCCAGCTTTGTTCCGTTGCTGGTGAGGAACTGCATTCCTTTGGAGGAGGAGAGGCACTGTGCTTTTTAGAGTTTCCAGTTTTTCTGCTCTGCTTTTTCCCCATCTTTGTGGTTTTATCTACTTTTGGTCTTTGATGATGGTGATGTACAGATGGGTTTTTGGTGTGGATGTCCTTTCCGTTTGTTAGTTTTCCTTCTAACAGACAGGACCCTCAGCTGCAGGTCTGTTGGAGTTTGCTAGAGGTCCACTCCAGACCCTGTTTGCCTGGGTGTCAGCAGCGGTGGCTGCAGAACAGCAGATTTTTCATGAACCGCAAATGCTGCTGCCTGATCATTCCTCTGGAAGTTTTGTCACAGAGGAGTACCCGGCCATGTGAGGTGTCAGTCTGTCCCTACTGGGGGATGCCTCCCAGTTAGGCTGCTCGGGGGTCAGGGACCCACTTGAGGAGGCAGTCTGCCTGTTCTCAGATCTCCAGCTGCGTGCTGGGAGAACCATTACTCTCTTCAAAGCTGTCAGACAGGGACATTTAAGTCTGCAGAGGTTACTGCTGTCTTTTTGTTTGTCTGTACCCTGCCCCCAGAGATGGAGCCTACAGAGGCAGGCAAGCCTCCTTGAGCTGTGGTGGGCTCCACCCAGTTCGAGCTTCGGGGCTGCTTTGTTTACCTAATGAAGTCTGGGCAATGGCAGGCGCCCCTCCCCCAGCCTTGCTGCCACCTTACAGTTTAATATCAGGCTGCTGTGCTAGCAATCAGTGAGACTCCGTGGGCATAGGACCCTCCAAGCCAGATGTGGGATATAATCTCCTGGTGTGCCGTTTTTTAAGCCCGTCAGAAAAGTGCAGTATTAGGGTGGGAGTGACCCGATTTTCCAGGTGCCATCTGTCACCCCTTTCTTTGACTGGGAAAGGGAACTCCCTGACCCCTTGCACTTCCTGAGAGAGGCAATGCCTCGCTCTGCCTCGGCTCGCGCACGGTGCACTGCACCCACTGTCCTGCGCCCACTGTCCGGCACTCCCTAGTGAGATGAACCCAGTAGCTCAGATGAAAACGCAGAAATCACTCGTCTTCTGCATTGCTTATGCTGGGAGCTGTAGACCGGAGCTGTTCCTATTCGGCCATCTTGGCTCTACCCCTAGAGATTATTTAAAAAACTAAAAATAGAACTACCATATGATCCAGTAATTCCACTTCTGGAACTGAAATCTGTATGTTGAAGAAATATCTGTACTTCCATGTTCATTGCAGCATTACTCACAAAGGCCAAAATATGGAAACAACCTAAGTGCTCTTCAGCAGATGAATAAGAAAGTGTGGTGTACAAAATGGAATATTATTCAGTCTTTTTTTTGTTTTTCCAAGATGATGGATGATGGAGTTTTGCTCCTACGCCCAGGATGGAGTGAAGTGGTGTGATCTCGGCTCACTGCAGCCTCCCTCTCTCCCCACAAACCTGCCTCCATTCAAATGATTCTCCTGCCTCAGCCTCCCAAGTAGCTGGAATTACAGGCCTGCACCACCACACCCAGCTAATTTTTGTTTTTGTTTTTGTTTAGACAGAGTCTCGCTCTGTCACCAGGCTGGAGTGCAGTGGCACAATCTCGGCTTACTGCAACCTCCGCCTCCCAGGCTCTAGCAATTCTCCTGCTTCAGCCTCCTGAGCAGCTGGGACCACAGGCGCACTCCTCCATGCCCAGCTAACTTTTTTTTTATTTTAGTAGAGACAGGGTTTCACCATGTTGCCCAGGCTGGTCTCGAACTCCTGAGCTCAGGCAATCCGCCCGCCTTGGCCTCCCAAAGTGCTAGGATTACAGGTGTGGGCCACACGCCCGGCCTAATTTTTGTACTTTTAGTAGAGATGGGGTTTCGCCATGATGGCCAGGCTGGTCTGGAACTCCTGACCTCGGGCGATCCACCAGCCTCGGCCTCTCAAAGTTATTCAGTCTTAAAAAGAGGGAAATCCTGTCATTTACAAGGACATGGATGAATCTGGAGGATATTATGCTAAGTAAAATGTGCCAGGCACAGAAAGACAAACACCACATGAACTCACTCACATGTGGAACCTAACAAAGTTAAACTCATGAAAGTAGAGAGTAGAAGGATAGTTACAGGAGGCTGGGATGGTAGAGAGGGAGGGAATGGAGGAGTTGTTGATCAAGGGGTACAAAGTTTCAGACTGACAAGAAGAACAGGTTTTGAGATCTATTGTATAGCAGGGTAACTATAGTCAATAGTAATGTATATGTATTTCAAAATAACTGAGTAAATTTCAAATGTCACACCATAAAAAAGATAGGTAAGTGAGGCAATGGATATTAATGAGCTTGATCTAATAATCATGCCACATTGTATGCATACATCAAAACATCGCAACGTACCCCATAACTGTATACAATTATGATTTATCAATCAAAAATAATATTAATACATTTTTAAAAGAAATCCACAAGGGGCTACTACTACCAGAATGACTAAAATTTAAAAGATAGAAAATGCTATGTGTTGGTGAAGATTTGGAGCAACTGGAACTGGTGGAAGTATAAATCAATACAATCTCTTTGGAAAACTGGCAGTATCTTCTACGGTTGAATATCCTCAGATCCTATGACATTGCGATTCTACTCCCAAGTATATACTCAACAGAAGTAGTTCAATATAAAATGTATGCTAGAATATCTATAACAATTATTACCCATAATAGCCCAAAACTCAAAACAACCCAAATTCCCATTAATACCAGAACAGATAAATTATGGTACATTCATACAATGAGATGTTATACAGTAATGAGAATGACTAACCCACAACTACATGGAACAATGTGGGCAAATCTCATGAACGTAATTTGAGAGAAAGAAACCAGACACAAAAGAATACACATTGCATTATTCTATTTCTATAAATAACAAAAACAGGCAAAACTTCATTATGTTGTTAGAAATCAGGATACCAGCTACCCTTGGGGGAGATGGGGTACCTACACTTGCAGGAAGGAGACCTGAGGGAGGTTCCAGGGATGCTGGTAATGATCTGTGTTCTGCTTCCACCAGTGAGTTCAGTTCATGAAAATTCATCAAGCCATAAATTTGGGATATATGCATGCATATATATATGTATGTGTGTGTGTGTGTGTGTGTATTTATATATTTTTATATAGAAAATACTTCAATAACAAGTTTTTTTTTAAATCACCTCCTCATGAAGTTTATATTCTAGCACAACCAATGATATTGTACTTAATGGAAGCAGAGGGCTACCACTGAATTGGGCAAATGCATCATTTCTTAGTATGAATTTTCCAGGTCCCTGGGACCTGCACAGTAAGCATCCTACCACTGTTAAACTGTATTCTGGCTACACTGCTGTCCTTTCACACTCAGGCTTACATTACCAGTGCCCTACAATTTAACAATCTCTGCACTTATATTTAAAGCAAGCATTCTTAATCTGAGGTTCTCAGACCCCTAAGGAGCCCTGGATAGAATTCAGTGCTCCATGAACCTAGATGGGGGAAAGTTATATCTTTATCTACATCACAAACTCTAACTGCAATTTAGAATTTTCTTCAACTATGAATGTAGGCAACAAAACATAATAATACTAGAAGTACCTAAAACTTTATCCCCAATAGAAACACTGGAGATATTTTCATAGACATTTCTGCTGTTGGAGGTATCTTGAAATATCACTTACACTTATTTAGAACATTTGATCATTGTTAGATTTTGTAGTTTCATGTGTTAATAAACAAGCATCTATATTACTTAATCCCAATTTCATATTTTAGTATTTTGATAACTATATTTCAATATAATTGGTTTCCTTTGTAATTCTCTGTGTTCTATTTTTGTATTTATTAAGATTATTTTGAAAATTGACCTGACAGTTTTCCAGACTGCCCAAAGGGAGTTCAAGGGGGTTCATGGAACAACAAAATAGATGTTTATATGCTGGCTATTTTCTATTTGCCCTCACCACTGCTGACCCTGCATCCTTGCCCCTGGGGCCATGCACACACTATACTTCCCTGCCTTGCTCTGTGCCCCAGGAGTGTGACCCTGATGGAATCATCACCTGAGCTTCCTTGCCCCTTGCTCCAGCTTCTGGTTGGTAGTGGCCCTGGGGAGAATAGCAGTTGGATGAATTTCCCCACTTATCCCTACCTCACTGGGCTTCCAGTAGACAGCTGCATTTCTACAGCTCTCTTTCTCAGTGACGTCTCTCTCGAGGCATCAATAGCTCTGTTCCTGTGCCTTGCCATTCTTGCTGTCACCAGCGCCTGGGTATTTTACCTCCTGTTGGTTCTTAAACTCACCCACACTGCTGGAAATTGTCCCTTCATTAAACTCTTCCCAGTTAAGTCTTCGAAGAACAACATCCGGTCTTGAAAGCCTGATTCCATTACAAACACTGGGATCACCTGATTTGTGAACTAAATCAGCAAGGATGTGGTCACATTCTCTTTTGAGGCAGGGTGCAAGAGTGTGTGTGTCTGTGTACACTCACATGTATTTGTGTTGGGACTGGGCAGAAGATATCAGAGTCAGTGCCCAGGGACCTGTGAACAATAACTTTCTCCAGCCTTCAACTACCCGAAAAACTAAGATTTTAGGCCCGGCACGGTGGCTCATGCCTATAATCCCAGCACTTTGAGAGGCTGAGGCAGGCAGGTCACAAGGTCAGGAGATCAAGACCATCCTGGCTAACACGGTGAAACCCCGTCTCTACTAAAAATACAAAAAAATTAGCCGGGCGCCTGTAGTCCCAGCTACTTGGGAGGCTGAGGCAGGAGAATGGCGTGAACCCAGGAGGCCAAGCTTGCAGTGAGCTGAGATCGCACCACTGCACTCCAGCCTGGGTGACAGAGCGAGACTCCGTCTCAAAAAAAAAACTAAGATTTTAAACTCACAGTCTAAGAAGGGAAGCTGAGCTGTTGAGAAAAGGTTATCCCTGGGCTGCATGTGTAGATAGCCACCAGGAAGTAGCTAGGGGAAGTATGGAGTAAGGAGGAGACAAGATTCTTAAGAGAGGGAGCAGCATTTTCCCAGGCTCAAACATAGGAGAGCTGCTGCCCAAGGTCTTCCTGCACCTGTCACATGTTAACATCACCTGGAACAAGCCCAGGCAGCAGAAGGAAGCATAAAGGAGGCTGTTCTTTGAGAATGTAAAAGATGAGAGATGGTCTGCTTGAAGGAGATCCACCGCTAGAGAGAAGCACAGTCCAACATTCCCTGCACATGCCAGATACGCTCCTAGGTATCTCTGATTTCCTAAGGCTTAACTGACAGGAAAAAAGAAACTAGATAAAGTCCTGCTTGCAAAGAAAATCATTTCTCCTAAGATATTGCTAGGCATTTGCCCTCCCCTCTAATTCCCCAGGACAACGCTGGCTGACAGCCCTCTGATATGGAAGAATGAATGGAGGAAACTGGGCAGGCAGGGAAGGAAGAAAGGAAGGAAGCCTGCCAGGAGCACACTTCCATATATCAGTGTGAGCTCAAGATAAATAATCCCAGCCAGCCTATGCAGCTATCAAACCAAAGGGCATGTTGCAGGTAGCAAGATAAATCGCTATTGTCAAGGATGTCTTTGTTTGTTCCTGACAACCTCTTACTATATCTCCCTCTCCTGACAAAGTAACCCCAGGAATAGGTTTCTAACATGCACTGGCCTCTGGAAATGATAGTGCTTTTAGGGAGAGAAAAATGAGCTTGAGCTCCTGGGTCCAGTAGCCAATATACAATTGGCTGGGGGGACTACTCACTAAACACTGGTTAGAAGCAAAATCTATTGTAAACAATAGCTACAAGCTGTTTTCACCAAAGGTCATTCTATCAATCCAGCCTAGCAAATCTGAATTACCGACGCTCCATCAACTGGTTCATGTCATGAATCTTATCCACATTGGCCTTTCATGGAATTCCTCCCAACTCCACCATAGGGATCATATTCACTGACACCAGAAGAGCTCCACGTAGAAAAGATTATAAGAAAAATAAGTGGTCAGTTTTTAAATCTAAATTGTTTTAAAATATTTCCAGAAATTTCAGAAATAGACAAACTCTTTATTTGGGGTAATAATTACAACTATATTTGTTAAAACTTTCCAGGTATGTACATCAAGATTTCATCTAGGTGATTTGGGGAAGGCAGTCTCAAATTATCTCTGCACCAGATTCTCTCTTGTATACCACCATTTCAAGGTTTACTTGGGGTTTCTGATTGTGTCTGAAGCAATAGAAAGCAAAAGTAACACTCCAGACTTCATAATGGGCAGCTTCGGGAACACAGGACCAGGCTTTAGCAGTGATCACCCTCTAGGAATGAACAAAAAGCTGGCTGAATTCCTATAACGCTAAGCAAAATTTACCTTGTTTATATACCCAGTTTCCCACTCTCCCTCTCTCTCTCTACTTATTTTTCCTTTTCACACACAACACTAAAGTTCAGAAAAAGTTAAGAAGAACCTTTTTCTCTTTATTTAAACGCAACAGGAACTTAAGTTACTGTATTATCACAAAGCAAGATACCTATCTGCTTTTGGTAGAAGCTTCCTTGCCTTTGTATAAAGATAGCCCCTAGGATTCCAGAAGTAGCTGTGCCTTTTCTATCTTGAAAGCCCAAGTCCCTCAACCTCTCTTTTGCTCATCAACAAGAGTTAGCATGGTGAAGGGATTAAGAAAATGCAACTGGTCTGTCTAGCTTTCCATCCTGGCCCTATCTACAACTTACCATGGGACCTTGGGTAAGTTATTTAATTTCTTTGTGCCTCAGTTTCCCATCTGTAAAATGGAAATAATAAATAGTTTTGTTATGAGAATGAATGTATAAAGCACATGGAATAGTGTCCACTACATAGTAAGTGCTAGTATTTGTTAAGTAAACAAACACATAACAAACAGATCAAGCCACGTCTTACCCATGTCCAGCTCTATTCTCATGTTGCTAGTAGCTCTTATTCTAGAGTGTCTCCCTATGCTTGGTTGTGCCCATCCTGGCCACCTTCTGTACTCCCTTGTGATGAGGATTCTAGAGAATACTGTACTGTTAGATTCAGATCCTCACACGCCTCTTTACTTCATAACTAATGCATACTCATCCATCAAGTCCCCTCTTACATGTCTCTTCCTCCTGGAGTCTTCTTTGAGCAATCAAGTCTCCCTCTTACATGCTCCCATAGCACAGTGTTTTTCCTCTCCTCGTTCATTAATTTGTCCATTCAACAGAAAATCGTAGAAAGCACTATGCTAGGTTTTTAAAGCTTATATTCTAAAGAGAAACACAAAGGAGGCCTTGATAACTTTTTGATGAATGGATGTATATGAATGACTCACCCATATATCTGATCCTTAGCATTTCCTCCCCACTGGAACAGATAAGAAACTGCATATTACTAAATAATTCTCACTTTAGCCTACAGCAAGAGGATGTGAGGGGGTTACCCCCATCCCACTCTGGACCCAATTGACATGGAGTTCCTTCTGAGCTGCTGCACTTTCTTTGAAGCAGCCAAGTATGCAGCACACAGCACCAGCCCAGTGCCTACAAGCCTCAACTGCTGCTGGACCTGTTCAGTGGTCTGCAGTGTCCATTCAAGTGGACTGTCAGACAAAGACAATGGGGATGATGGTGAAGGGAGCCATACCCCAGAGAGGGGAAAGGCAAAGACAAAACTAAAATGAGGCCAAAGATCAAGCAAAAGTTAGTTTTTAAAATAAATTTTTCATTTCATAAAGAAAAATTACCCCATTGACTCATTTGCTCCAATCAACTGCATAATTTGGCAAATTTTCATTCACTAATTGAGACACATACATAGACACCATGGTGCTCTAGGTCTTTCTCACAGGTTGTATAGCCACCAGTTCTCAATTTATCTTCCTTTGAATATGATCATTTTTCAAGTGACTCAGCACAAGCCTTAAAGAGTATTCAATATAGCCATCATTCAGTTCCTTAATGAGATATAGAACATAGGACATTGAATTCATAGATTTGGAAAATTGCAAGACAGAAAATTTTAAATGTGAAAGAAAAACTCCTTTTTAAGCATTAAAAAATCTTTGTAAAGCAAGGAAGCTGAAAGCAGAGCCTGAAGGCCTCAGGCAAAGGCATTTGGCTTACCATTGTGTTCAGCCAGAATTCAGGGACAGCAGGGTAATCAGCAGAGATAAACAAAAGCAGGTCAGGGGAGAGTGACAGGGTGGGAATTGGGAGAAAGCATTGCTTTTTAAGTCAGAAAGCCTGGATTTCATTAATAGTCTTGATTTTCCTTTTATTAGCTAAGTGATTTTGAGAATCATTTATCCTCTCCAACCTCAGTTTTCACATGTATCAAATGGAAATAATATTAGTTTCTGCCCAAGCTATCTCTTAAATTTGGCACTAGGATCAAATCAGTCACGGGGTATGTAAACTCTCAGCAGAAGGCCTGATATACAGTGAAACTCAATAAAATGTTTTGGGTATATTTTTAAGTTAGAACAAAATAAATCACTGACCCAAGTGATCAGCTCGTGTGTTTCTAATTTGGACTATGATGAAATATACCAGTTCTAAGATTTTACTATCACTTTTTAAATCAATAACAATGATGGCAGCTAACACTTATTGAGCATTTACAAAGGAGATCCCAGAAACTATGCTAAGTGCTTTACATATATGCATGTATTCCTCACATTATTCCTGAGGTAGGTCTATTATTATAGATGAGGAAATGGGAGTGCAGAGGAGTTCGGCCACATTCCCAAAGTCTTATAGCTAATAAGCAATGGAAACAGTTCTTATAATTATTATGTAAAAAGCAAAGTGGAAAATTTGATCAGGAGGGGAAAGACATGAAAAAGTATTCAAATTAATTTGAGGACATATATCCTTTATATTCTCATCACATCTCCTACCAAAGACAGAAGCATGCCCCTCCCAGGGCTGTTAATTTTCCTTCCATCCCTGCTACTTTAAGGCTTCTCCCACTGTTGCAGGGCCCTGAAGTCCAGGCACCAGCCTTGACAATGCTTGCAGAGCCAGCCGGTGCCCTGAAAAAGGTACTCAGTTCAGTCTTTGCTTTTTAGATCATAAAGACATTTCTCAAAAACAGCATATGTTATTGATAGATAATATTTATACATATTTATGGGGTACATGTGATATTTTGATACATGCATAGAATGTGTAATGATCAAGTTGGGGTATTTAGGAAATACATCACCTTGAACATTTATCATTTCTTTGTGTTGGGATCATTTTAAATCTTCTAGCTACCCTGAAATATACAATATATACAATATATCAACTACTATGCTATTGAACACTAAAACTTATTCCTTCTATCTAACTGTATGTTTATACTCATTAGCCAACCTCACTTCACCACCCCCACATACATAAATGCCCTTCCCAGCCTCTGGTAACTATCATTCTATTCTCTACCTCCATGAGATCAATGTTTTTAGCTCCCACGTAGGAAAACACGTGATATTTGTCTTTCTGTGCCTGACTTATTTCACTTAATATAATAACCTCTAGTTCCATCCACGTTGCTGCAAATGACAGGATTTTATTCATTTGTGTGGCTGAATTGTGTATAAGTACCACATTTTCTTTATCCATTCATCTGTTGATGGACACTTAGGTTGATTCCCCATCTTTGTGAATAGTGCTGCAATAAACATGGGGGTGCAGGTATCCCTTTCATATGCTGATTTCCTTTCCTTTGGATAAATACCCAGTAGTGGGATTGCTGGATCATATGGTGATCCTATTTTTAGTTTTTTGAGAAATCTCCATACTCTGAAAATATTTTTATCAAGAAGACAATACATCTGTGATTCTGGCTGACAGATTTTTTTATTTTTTCATTTTCAGAGAATGAATGAGTGCTCTGATACTATGCATATGTCATACATTCTAGAACTAACCTGCCTGCCTCCCAGTGCTGGTTCCTCTGCTTCTGAGCTATGTGACAGGTTGGTGGGCAGGCCACTTCCTTTCTTGAGGCTTCACTATCCTCATCTGCATTATGGGTGCAATACAATACCCACCTCATTAGGTTGTTGCAAGACTTTAAATAGGAGGCAGAAGAACAGAATGACCATGGTAAACTGATCAATAAATATTAGCTATTGTTATTATTCGTAGAAACCCAAGGGACTTAATATAAAGATGCTGGAGAAAGAGTACTGAATGTAGAGACCTGGGACCTAGGCCTAACTCTGCCACTTACAAGTTTTATGACCTTAGAAATATTATAAATAAGAGGCCATGCTGACCCACAGACATGTTTTAATAGGCCAGCTCAGGGTTTTTCACATTTTTAGATCTAAGCACTTTCAGACCAGGCAGTTTCTTTCCGATTATCTCCCACTCCCTATTATCTCATAACTGATGGGGTTTGAGTTTGCAACACTGATCACCCTCCACGGGTTTCATCCCCGATCACGAAAACAGGAAGAACACCTGCTCTTCTACTTAGCAAAATTGTCATTTGGCTAAAATGAGAATATGTATGTAAAAGTACTTCATCATCATAAAGCACTACACAAATGGGGCTGCTTATTTAAAATGCAGGACATTTTAAGCCTTACATTCGTATATTGCAGAAAATAGTCTTGAAGGTACATGAAAGCTGGTGGGTGCTATAGTTGTTTTTAAATAGTTCTTAGTGCCAATTTTGTTAAGCAATACATCCGTCCCAATAAACCTTTCAGGGAGGAGCCCAGGGAACATGTCTTAATCATTCACAATTAGGGAATTAATTCATCTAGCTGCCTCAGGGTCAGAAAATCCTATCTATCGCTTAGAAAAATGTCCTCTGAGAGCAGGTAAGCAAAGCTCGCCAGTGAATTGTAAAGGCATTGATACCTCTTTACTCACCCCAGGTTCACCAGAAGCTTTCTCACTCTTTGTTTGACTTTATCCTAGTGTTTTCTTCTCTCAAGTTCATGGATAACATTTTGGGACCTGAAGAGACCATCCAAATACTAAAAGAATCATTTTGTCTCTGATTATAGATTCCATTTCTCCCTGAAATGATCACCATGTCACAAGATCAGTTACACTAATTATTTGTTGACCTTTAATACTTTTATAGTATTAAAAGGCTATGGGTCTAAAATGTAACACAGATGTCACACAGAGTTTCCTAACAACTATATAACAGTGTCACATAAACTTGGTGTTGCCATGGAAAAAACAACAAACTCTCAATCTGGGTTTCAGTCCATCATTAACAACCTCGAGCTGGGCAGCTATAACAAGAATACCATAGACTGGGTGGTTTAAGAAACAAACATTTATTTCTCACAGTTCTGGAGGCTGGGAGGTCTAAGATCAAGGTAATGGCAGATTCTATATCAGGTGAGGGTCCTCTCCCTGGTTTGCAGAGAGCTGCCTCTCGCCATACCCTTGTTCTGGCCGCTTCCTGTTCTGATAAGGGCACTGATTCCCATCACTGGGATTTCACCTCACAATCTCCTCTAAACCTAATTACTTCCCAAAGGCCCATTTCCAAATATCATCACAGTAGAGATTAGGGCTTTCAATATGAATTTTGGGGGAATTCACACATTTGGTCCATAGCAGACAAGTTGCTTCCCTCTGTGAGCCTGTTTCTCAACTGCAAATAATAATTATTATAACAACAGCTGTCATTTAGCATCCCTATGATGTGTCAGACACTATCTATTAATAGGTGCCTTTACCTATACTTTTTTTAAACTCTCACCCAGAACTGTGCAAGGTAAGTATTAATAACCTCACTTTGGAAGTGAAGAAACAAGCTTTATGACTTTAAGTAACATGCTCAGGGAAACGCAGTAAGACCAAAATTCATGGATGTGATACTGTCATGGGGAAGATGCTGTCTGATCTGCCTGCCTCCCTAAACTGTTGTGAAGCTAAAATGAGATTGTGTTTGTAAAAACATTTTACTAAAATGGAAAAGCACCATAAATTTGAAATGTACATCCACTTGGAAGTGACAGGTAATGAGCACAACATTTCAGTGCTACAGTTAATTTAGTCAGCTCAAATCAAATACCTAGACTCCAACAAAGGAAAAGCCCTAAATTTTCACATTATTACACTGAGTCTCTTTCTGCAATGTTAATGAAGCAGCTCTCCATCTTCAGCAAAATTTCCACTTTTATCACACTTCAATGGGGTAAGCAATAGAAATCCAAGAAGAATATGGAATCCCAAAAGACCCAAAATAGCCAAAGCAACTTTGAGCAAATAACAAAGCTGCCAGCATCACACTTTTTGACAATTCCTTACAAAGCTGCAGTAATCAAAACAATATAGTTCTGGCATAAAAAACACACATATAGACCAATGCAATAGAATAGAGAACCCAGAAATAAACTGGGTTTATTGCATTTACAGTCAACTGATCTTCAAAATGAATTCCAAGGACACAAAATAGGGAAAAGATTGTGTCTTCCAAAAAAAAAAAAAATTAAATTGAACCCCTTCTCACACCACACACAAAAATGAACTCAAAATGAATTAAAGACTTAACCATAAAACTTGAAACTATAAGCTGAAAAATTAGAGAAAAACCTTCTTGATGTTGGTCTTAGCAATAATATTTTGAATATGCACCAAAAGCACAGGCAACAAAAGCAAAAATAAACAAATGGGGAAAGCTTCAGCACTGCAAATGAAACAATTAACAAAATGAAAAGGCAACCCACAGGATGGGAAAAATATTTGCAAACCACATATCTGATAAAATATTAATATTCAAGACATACAAGGAATTCATACAACTCAGTATCAAAAATACAAAAAGCCAATTTAAAAATGGGCAAAAGACCTAAATAGACACTTCTCTAAAAAAGAAGGAAAAAATTCAGATGTTCCACAGGCATACAAAAAGGTGCTCAATATCTCTAACCATCAGCGAAATGCAAATCAAAGCCACAAGCTATCACCTCACACCTATCAGGATGTCTATTATCAAAAAGACAAAAGAAAACAAGTGTTGGTAAAGATGTGGAGAAAAAGAAACCTTTGTGCACTATTGGTGGGAATGTAAATTAGTACAGCCATTGTGAAAAACAGTATGAAGGTTCCTCAGAAACTCAAACATAGACTACCATATGATCCAGCAATCTCACTTCTGGGTATACATCCAAAGGAAATGAAATCGCTGTGTCAAAGAGATATCTGCACTCCCATGCTCACTGCAGCAGTATTCACAACAGCCAAGATACAGAAATAATCTAAATGTCTTTTGATGGACGAATGGATAAAGAAAATGTAGTATACATACATTTGTATGTTTATTTATTTATACAGTGGAATATCATTCAGCCTTTAAAAAGAAGAAAATCCAGCCATTTGTGACAACATGAATGGAGCTGGAGGATTTATGCTAAGTGAAATTTAAAAAGCACAGAAAGAGAAGAGAAGAAAGAGGGGCTAGGGGACAAGGGGAAATGGCGTTATGTTGGTCCAAGAGTACAAAGGTTGAGTCAGACAAGAGGAATAAGTTCTGGAGGTCTAATACACAACACAGGGACAATAGTTAAAAATACTGTAGTGCATACTTGAAAGTTGCTAAAAGGAAAGATCTTAAATTTTCTTGACACGCACCCACACAAATGGTAACTAGATGGTAATTAGACGTGATAGAAATGTTAATTAGCTAGAGTGTGGTGGTCATTTTATAATGTATATGTATATGAAAACATCAAGTTGTACACCGTATATATAAGTGATATATATGATATATAAATGATATATGATCTATATCATGATATAGCATATATAGAAATGATCTGTATACATATATATTATATATAAATGTATACATATGTATATGTATACATTTACATATATGCCACTCTGGTCTTCACTGTTTGTGCATTTCATGGCTTATCCCTTCATTCAACACTGTTCTAAAAACAAGAAAAGAAATCCTTGTCCTTATGGAGCTTACATTCTAGTTGGAGAGAGCAAGTTAAAAAAAAATAAGCAAAAAATCATTTATATATCATTTATATATGATATATATGATAAACTGATATATATATAATTTTATGTGTCCATGACAGCTCAATAAAGGTGTTAAAAAATAAAAATAAATAATAGATAAACCTGAAAATGATAAGGAAGTGGATTCTATGGCTACCCAGAAAGAAGGTGGTAGGTACGTAGTAGAGTTCTCCAGCATAGGAACAGGAGCAGCACTGACTGTATCACAAAATTAACCCTGCCACCAACACTCTCCTCTACATACATATATGTATGTTGGGTGTTTGGGGTATTTTTTTACTTATTTTTTTTAACTTGCTCTCTCCAACTAGAATGTAAGCTCCATAAGGACAAGGATTTCTTTTCCTGTTTTTAGAACAGTGTTGATGGAGGGATAAGCCATGAAATGCGCAAGCAGTGGAGACCAGAGTGGCAGAAAGACCAGGAGGAAAGTCCAGAGCACAGACATCACAGTGAGATCGACAGCCAATACCAGGAGATTTAGAGCCATGCAAAGAAAAGGAGTGAAACTGAAATGCAGTGTCTAGGACTCAGTGATGAACCAGTCCTAGCTGAAGCCAGGGTGGAGCCATGGAAGTGGGTTGCACTTCTCACAATCCACAGATGTTTGTACTGCTGTACCAGAGTACTATGTAAAACATCTTACTGAGAAGACAAGTCAGTGTAGTGCATTAAAATGGATACAGTATGCTCAAAGATGGCTTCTACTGAGATGTGGCTTAGAAATTACAGAATATGAATTTGGATACACTGCAGAGATGGCCCCTGGAGGTTGAGTTTTTCCATCTATGAGTCTGTGAATAATCACTGAACCATGATGGTAGGTTTACATCAAGAACAAACCAGCCTTGGAAACAATGGCACAAACCTCTCCTCTATGACCCAGAGCCATGACACTTTTCCAAGCTCTTGTAGGGTGACCGGAGCCATCAGCATAAGAGGTCTACCAGACAGGTCCCCTCATTCAATCTGACCTTTCCACACACCAGACCAAGAAGCTCTCTCATCCTCTTCTCCAAACTTCTATCATGTCATCCTCCCTCCCAGTCCCTTTGAATAAGACATACTACAGAGAAAATGAGTAACAAAATGAACAGAGCACTTCATCAAGATCAAGCACATGGCTCAGTCCTACAAGGTGTCCTATATCTTGTGACAGGACACAAACAAAAAGCAAATGAAAACTACCTTTGGCTTATTACACTTGCAATGCAGGACAAAGCACTGCTCTTTGAGCCTTCTCGCTCTGTCTAGAAAGATAACTTTACATATTTTTTTTTTGCCATCCAGGGCATCTGCCATGAAAATCCTACAAAATATAGTTTATCACTGGCTTTATAAAAGCTCTGGGATAGGAACAATTAAAGCTATCTATGCTGCTGGGGACATTCCATTTTACATCAACAAATGTTACATCATCTGTAACCATTCCAATTTCCATTTAAGAACGTCTAATTATTCATATTGCTAGGGGGTGAAATCTGGCTTGCTTGCTGATGGTTCCATTACCTCTTCCCCATCCGCCTTCACAGAAAAAGACAGAATGTAGGCCTTTGCGGAGGTGAGGGTGGGGGAGCGGGGGTGGGTAGATAACCATATACAAACTGCAGGTTCAGGTTCCCAGTATTGCAAAACTGGGTGCTATTTTCCATAGTTCTAAATGGCCTCTTCAAAACCACATGAAATCAACCTATTTCATTTTTACACACATCACTGTTTCCCTGCAGGTTGTAGAAATGTATTTGCAGTTGGTCAGCAATTTTTCCAAGTGACTGCAAAGTTTTCCTTATTGTCCTACCACCAAGGCACCTCAGACTTGGATAGGGGGAAGGAGGAAGAAACACTGGAGAGTGAGGAAGGGGTCAGGAAAGTTAGGAGATGAAGCCTCGTCTGCGGATCCCATAGGAGGCCACTGCAGTTGGGGGGGGGGCGGGGTGCACCTGCCAAGAGCCCAAAGGTTACAGAGAGGCAGCTACATTGGCTGAAGAATCAGACAGATTATAGAACTCACTTCCCAGGCTCCTGATGACACTGTGCATAAATTAACATCTCATTGTCTGCAATCACTGCAGTGGCTGGAAGACATGATTGATCTAACATTTGGCCTCCCTAGGAGGGATGTGTTAATTCTTTCTTCCAGCACTTTCCACTTCTTTATGAGCTCAGCTTTTCATCACCAAACAAATATCTGGGATGGAGAGCTGGGACCATCAAGCAGCAGGCAACCTGCAGGGGTGGTTTCTCCACCTTCTGTCTGTACAGGAACATTTAACTGAAAAGGCAAGGTTAGCGATCTGGCAGTCAGTGGACTCAACAGCATCAGGAACCACAGCAGGTCCAGTTTCAAATTACTAACCTTCCTCACCCTTGAGGACTTTGTTAATATTTTTCTATGCAAAATTGTACATGCCTGAGCAAAGTGGCCTTACTTTGCAGGCAGGGCTAAACTTAAACAAATTATTTTGGCTTATTCCCCTTGAAGTCACTAATTAGCATTTGGTTTGTTTCTTTTCATAACATCATTCTTTAATCAACAAACATTTCCAAGAGCTTTTCTGTTATCAGATCTGATTTGCTGGCTTGTCCAAGAGTGATTCCACTAAGGTGTTTGATACAGAAGGGAGGGGGCTTCCTGCAGGGCAGAGAAGGCTTTTCTTGGAGCCCACCACAGAGGGTACCTTTTCATACTTTGCACAAGGACTTTATATGGATGAGCTGCAGCCTGAGTAATACCATCATGTCACTGCAGTAAAGCCTACACCATGGCTTCTCAGAGGTTACAGGAGGGCTTTGTAGTCGGTGCAAAGTAAACCCTCAATACATTTTAGCTAGCAAATGAGAGAGGACTGTATGTGTGAAATGCAAACTGGTTTCCTTTTTTGGAAGAGAGGAGGAGAGGAAGTAATTGAAGTAATTCTTGCTGTGTTTTTGGCTTATCGAAAAAGGTGGATCACTTTGTGAGAGATTGAAGGAGTTAGAAGCAAAAGTGATGTTTTTCCCTCATCTAATGAGGACTGAGACTTGGGGAGAAAAATGACATGAGAGGTACTGAAGAAATTGTTTTTGTAAACTGAGGCTTACAATACTAGATGCATATTCTATGGGGTTAGCTAGAATATGCTCTTCCATGTAGCAAATATAAAAATTAAGTCCCTGCTATGTTCCAAGCACTGAAGGAATGCATTTCATAAAGACTGTGAAGAATAGGCTTGCCTGGAGCCGCCACTTAAGACAGTCATGTCCAAAACAAGCAGGCAGAGCAATGGTGTCTGGGAAAGAGTGAATTAGATTAAGAAACTGGAGGTAGGAGCGCTTAGAGGGTGGAGGCAAGGAGCAATGACAACTGTGTTCAACGGTGTGAAGAGCTGTTCTAAGAGATTCGATTAGTTTTGTATGACCCTTAACGATAGGACCCATGGGTGAAAGTGTTGAGGAGGGAGAGTTTGAGTCTCAAAGGAAATAAGAACCTTCAAACTACTATTAACTGAAGCTTTGAGTGTTAATGACTTTTTCATCACAGAAGGTGAGCAAGCAAGAGTTGAACAGATACTTGTCCTGGATGTTAAAGTGGAAATTCAAGCAATACAACAGAAGGTGAATAAATTTAAGGTCCTTTATGATCCTTATATTCCATGAGATTCTGAAAGAAGGAATCCTTGTGCTTCTCATGTCAGTTCTAGGGACAACTCTTTCTCTGTCTTCTATTAAACTCATTTAATTTTAATAATGCATGTGTTATTAATCATATAATTTGTTTTATCTCCTAACATTTTTGCTGTTATTTATATTTTATGACCTAACATTTATGCTATGCCCTAACATTTTTGAAGTGTTTGATTCACTTCTGTTTATCTTATTTTATAAATAAGAAAATTGAGAACATTTGAGTTAAACAACAATCAAGGCAGGGTTTATACTATACTAATAATGCTTTGTTTCTCAAGCTTTATGGTAAGTATAGATGACTATTCTGCCTATCTGTCTCTGTATCTGTCTAATTGGAAGGCTTCAACTGAATTAAAAAGAAAGAAAAATGGCTAACATCAGAATGCCTAGCCTCTGACTTTCTACTTTAGAGCACATAACTTTTACAGTATCCATATGTAAGATTAATAATATATAAGCTAAGTTAAAGAATTTTTCACTTCACTTCTAGATATTTGACTTCATTAAAAATGTCATAATTCCTACTCAAATTGGCATCAGACTCATCCACAGTTTTCAGTGCCCCTCTCTTGGTTTAGTGACTATGCCTACTTCCCGCTTCTCTTCCTCAAACCACCCAGGGTATCACTAAATGAAAGCAAACAACTGTCCAATCTCAAATACAATCGAACATACCATCCTTCTCAAGTTGCCCTCTTGTTGTCTTTCTCTCCCTTTCACCGTGATTCACCTAAACCCCTTCAATGCATGCATACACCCACCCCACTGCCCCCACACACACACCTCTCTGGAAAATTCATTGCCTGATTCCTAGAGGCTCTGAGCACTGGCAAATTGCACAGCATCAGAAAATCCATATATATATATATACACACATACACACACACACACACACACACACACACACACACCAGTAGACTGTGAAAAAGAATTTCCCCTGGAATTTGAAGAGATGACCACCCAGAATCAGAATAACAATTATTTGAGACATTTAAAACACACCAGACAAAGCACTAGAGATTATAATGTACAGCTCAATTCTCCCCTAGCAAAGAAATGGACTACGTGATTTAATGTACCTTTCCCATTGTTAATTTCTATGATCTTGAGATTAATTTGAATGCAGACAGAATCCATTTGAATAATGGCTCAAGAAAAGAACTTGGTTGCTAATTCAATAGGTGCCAGGGTGTGAAAAATTATTGTCATGATTATAGTAACTGAAACTGAGCTTGTAAAAATATTTTTGCAGAATATTAACCAGTTCTGTAGTGACTAAGGCCACACACACTTACATACAACACAGCAGGCTTTTATCATGAATTAATATTTTTCTTAAGCTAATTGTGCCAAGATACTGTTGGATTAGGATTGTCTTTGTACATCTCACTGTGATCTGTCATGATTGTGTGAGAGATATGAGATAGATAAGAATATTTAAATATCTAAATAAGAATATCAGTTAGGATTGAAAGGTCACTGAGAGCTAGAATACTTAAAACTATAATATTGAAGAACATGGCAGGGATGGGGGTATGATAGGGAGACATCCTCCATATTTGCATTTTGGATTTCTTATGTCTTCAAAGACACAGGTTTGCTTTTTTCGATAGTATCTGTACATCAAAGGCTCATCTTGCCCTTTTCTATCAACTAAATTCCCTGACAGCTTGGGTAAAATGCTGTAACCCCTATAGCATATGCCTCAATATTTGCACTTGCACTTACATTATGGTATATGTTACCTTAGTGATAAAATGATAAATACTTGCATATTCAATGGATAGAAATACTAAAAATGCAAAACATCACAATAATTTTATATTTTGTTGGTTCATTCGTTTTTTTGGATAAAGAAAAAGTCAGAAAAGAATAAAGATGGACAAGAAATGGTTCATCTCCTACTTTCCAAAAACCAATTTTAAAATGTAGTAATAACATCCACACTTCATTGGGCATCTACTACATACTATGTAGTTTATGACCATTGACTTAGATCCTTATAAAAACATGTATGCAGGCACTGTTATCTTCATTTTAGAGATGAAGAAACTGAGAATTAAAGAGGTTTATTACCTTGCCCAAAGAAGTCAGTGACATAGTAAACATACCATTTAACTCCAAAGCCCATGCTATTTCATTTTTAATTTGGACACAATTTTCCTCTCAAATTATTTTCCAATGCCAAGCTTAAATGGACAGACCTTAGAGAAAGAGTATCCCTTTTTTGAGACAGGGTCTCACTCTGTTACCTGGGCTGGAGTGCAGTGGTGTAGTCTTGGCTCACTGCAACCTCCACCTCCTGAGCTCAAGAGATCCTCCTACTTCCGCCTCCTCAATAGCTGGGACCACAGGTGCACACCACTACACCCAACTAATTTTTGTATTTTTTTGTAGAGATGGGGTTTCAGCATGTTGCCCAGGCTGGTCTTGAACGCCTGGGCTCAAGCAATCCACCCACCTTAGCCTCCCAAAGTGCTGAGATTACAGGCGTGAGCCACCACGACTGGCCGAGAATCATCATTTTGATCTTGCAAAACAGAAGACTGATAATGGTCTAATGTAAATCCTCCAGAGGCTAACAAGATCTTAACATATACCCTTATGGACTTCACTCAAAGGTGCAGGTAAGTACTATAGTAGTTGCAGACAAAACAAAAGGCACATTGAGGTGAGCAGGGGGTTTGCAGGGACATACCTGGGATTACTGTTTTCTCATCCTAGAGAGGTTGTGGGAATTCGGTACTGTGTTTCCTTTCTTAGGCCTCATGGCTGGCAGCCCAGACTCTTCCTCACATAGAGTTTCAGTGTGAAAAACATCCCATTGGGTGAATTCTCTCTAGTTACTTATGACATATTGAGATCTGCAGCTTAATTCTTACTGGTGTTATCTACTTATACAATGACTATATGAAACTGAAGTGCAAGGACAGTCAGTATTTGGTCTCACAGAGATCTGCTTTGAGACACAATTCTCAGAAATATTTTTCTTCTAAGGCAGAAGCCACATGTACCAGGAAACAGCAATCAATTAATTGTTTATCAAGTACCTAAGACACGTAAGACCCTGAGGAGAATACAGAGAAGCAGCAGGCCTGGTGTCTTCCCTTGAGAGCTTAAAATACAGTTGAGGATTTTAAAAGACAAGTAATAAGAGAGTAGGTGGCCGGTGATGGCTCTGGCCTGGTGCTAGGTCTCTGTAGGGTGGCCTGGATCTAGGCCAGGAATAAACCTACTATGAGGCAGAAGGGGTTACAGAAGCTGCCTCTGAAATAAGACCAAGTCTATAAAGTACTAAACAGTCCCTGGCGCACAGCAGGTACCAAATGAAGACTGTTCTCCCTCTCTTCCCTCTCTGCCTTAATCACTTTAGGGAATAACATCAAGCTTTCCCTGTAGCTAACTCAGCTTCAACTTTGCTCCCCAGGCCTGATAACATGACTTTTCTTTCTTCTTGAGTGCCAGTCCCCACTTGATAGCCCAGTTCTGGAACTCTGTCCTGTTCCCCATCTTGGTAACCTTCCCACATCCTGTTACCTTAACAACTGAATGCTTCATGTCTTGCTTTTGCTTGTCACTCTCCAAAGGACTTGCTTGTCACTCTCCAAAGGACTAGCATTTCAGGCTAGTTAGTGGCTAAGAGCCTGCTCTAACAATGCCTATGAACTGTCTGACTGCTGTTCCAGATATTGCCTGCTCTGCAATTTCTTATCACATAGATCTGTCTGCTATTTAAGTTGCCCAATTAGACTACAAGGATCAATTCATTTAAGTGTACTGGCTGCCTAGAGCACTTTGTTGAAAAGAAGTCCAAGGCCATGTTCAGGTTCTAAAAAAAAGAATATCATCATCAATTAGTGATGGCTTTCAATGGTGTACAAGGCTAGGGCTGGTGAGCACAAACGCTATATCCTTTCTATCCCTACATCATGGGCAACTTTAAATTTCCCTCCTTACTAGGTACCATGTTTACCATGCCACACTTACTGACTTCCCAGCACTCGTAACTGGATATGTCCTTCTGATCCTACCACCAAGATCCCAAATGAATCCAGATCCAAATGCAGGTATCCTCCCTGGCTTCACCATCCTATCGTTGAAGAAATCACAGGCTTAGCACAATAAAAGTTATATATTTCAGATTGGAGAGGTCAGTGAAATAGCAGTAAGGGAATAGGACAATGAGGACAAGGGGAATTATGTTCAAAGATATGGCAGCCAGAAAGTAAAAGCATAAGCAGTCTACCGTGACTGACAGGAAGCCATTTATTCAAATCTACCTATAAAATATTATACATCAAAATTTGAACTCACTTCTCTAGAACACAAGTGTCAACAAAATTATTAGCTGGTTTCTAACTCCTCCAATGGAACTCAGTATAAGATTTTTACCATTGAGTTGAGATCCTAATTAGAAATATAAATTTGCCATCTAACTTAAATAATGTAAAAATGTAGACATATTTGCAACCAATTTTCAAGTGGCCTCGCATAAACTCGTTTTCCCATTGTCCTTGGCTAATTAAGAACCATAGTTTCCATGCATATTTTATTTTGCAGGTTGGTTAGGAAGGTTAATTGCCTACTCCCCTTATTTGTCTTTTTCTCCTTAATGGAAAAAGCATCAGTTTGTCTGAATTGAGGTATAAAATTACCAGAAAAAAAAAAAAACCCCACACTCAATGGTGGGCAGAGTTTCAAATTGCTATGGATTTTATTTGGGCTGCCTGTCATAAACAATATTTACCACACTGAATTTAAAAGAAATAAAATACAAAGAAACCACATAGAAGTTTCTAGGGATTTAGTTTCTACATTTTTCTAGCATTCTTTTTAGTTCATTTTTTAGGGAAACAAAGTTCATAGGCCAGAAAAGTATCTATCCCTTTAGAAAGTTCTAAGGTCTAACCCATCACAAGATGTATTTCTATCAAAGCAGACTGGCTTCATTCATGTTTATTTCCAACAGTGTATTCTATTTCTGTTTGTAATCTTGTGCTGCAGAAAAAGGAACAGTGTCATGCTCTCTCTGTAGTCTTGGAGATACTCTTTGGAGGAGAGGAGTAATGATGTCCTGCGATTAGAAAGAACATTCAAAATCTTAAATATCTTGGGACAAAGGATATTTCCTTCTAAACTCCTATTTTGTTACAACATGGTATTATATAACTGTTAAACTACAATCTAACTATAGTTACCAGAATTGGAAATTTACATTCCAGGGATAGTCAGCCACCATGTAATCATGGGCAACTACTACAAGCGCCTTCAGCTGTCCTTATCTCTGATCAACACCAGAGGCTTTGACAAGTGGCTTAATAAAGGCTAAAAAGGGTTTTCATGGGTGCAATTAGTGGCTTGCAATTAGCATCACAGATGCTAGAAATAGGTTACCTTAGATGAAATTAGAGGGATTCAAAACAGGTGCATTGGGACACACCCCTACATATATTAATACATGAAAACAGTTTCAAAATATAATAAGGCTTATAGTTGTAGCTTAATTGCTAAACATCCTGTGCCCAGCCAGTGGGTCAGCAGATTTTTGGTTTCCCAATAGTTCACTGATTCCTGACACTGAAATAGGGCTGCATTGCCTCAAGTGAACCTTACTGCAAGATGTTTTGGGAGACCAAAAAGGACAGAACTGTGGCTTCATCCACCTGCAGAACAAGTGTTATAACTGTGCTTGCTAATAAGCATCTGCATGAGTGGAAAAATTTAATCTAAGACTTGCTTTCATTACAACCTGGTGCCAAGGGGGTGAGGAGTGGGTAGCTAATCATCATACCCTCTAATTATTAGGGGGCTACTAAGATCTACCCAAAAGCATATCCAAGTTTGTTTGGGCCTGTTTACAAAAGGCACCCACCCTCTGAATACACCTGAACACAGATTCTTGTTGCCAGATATTTCGATAATCTCTATGCCATAAAATCCATCCCTACATTAATGGGATTAATTAAAATAATAAAACTGATACTGAAATAAAAAGATATAAATGAGATGGAACCCCTGAAGGACAAAACAGACTGCATGGTTGAACAATCATACTAAGCTATAATTTCACCTGCTATATCATCACTACATCTACAACCACACTGCTTTAGAGAAAATCCTAGAATTATACGTGTCCTATGTGAAAAGGAAAAATCAAATTGTTACCAGAACCAAAAGTGAGCTGGTTCTTCCCGGTGGGTACAGGTGGGGGGTGCATGCACATGGGCATATCTCATATCAGTGAGGACCAACACTCTGCATGGCCCTTCCCCCTTTAAAGGCAAGTGGAGAAGGGTGGAAAAGGTCAGGATTTTTCAGAACACTTTTAATGGGATTTTAGTTTGCAGAGACTGATGCCTGGAGCTGACTTCGGCAGCAGTTGAATAGAGAAAACCAGACAATGAAATAGAACTTTCTGGGGTCAAAAAAGAGAAACATAAAACAAAGAAAATGAAAGAAAACTAGAGTTTAGGTTGAAGGAAATTGCGACAAGGCTTTTTGTGAATAATACCAAAAATGAAATTTTAATTTCAAGTTACTACTGTTGTTGGAGAATGTAAGCCCCTTTGACTCGCTATAAAGTCTGATCCAGATGCAAAGATCTGGTTTTGGTGCTTCTTTGGCATGAGGTGAAGCAGGGGAGGTGGGTGGCAGTAGAGGTGTAGAGCTATCAAGACAAGGCTATTTTTTTCTGTTTGTATTGACTGTGCAAGGCTCGAATAGCACATGTGAAATAGTGAGATGATTTATAAACAGTACTAGATGCGACAGGAAGCAACTTCCTTCAGGGCACATATGAATTACATATATTTAGGTTGGTGCAAAAATGATTGCATTTAATTGTCATTAAAAGTAATGGCAAAAACTGCAATCATTTTTGCACCAACCTAATAGATACCATTGTGGGCGCATTGAGTTTAAATGTTAACAAAAATAGTAATTACAGTTATAATTTCCTTGGTAACAGAATCTTATACACCTAAATTGGAGTCAAGGCTCCCTTAAAAAAGATCATTCATTGCTACGTACTTAAGTCTCTACCCAAAAAACAAAATTTCAACATCAAGAAGCCTAAGGAGAGGTTACTGAGGGGGCATATTACCTTTACCTGGGGTTCATAGCTCAAATCATGGAGACACCCGCACTTATGAGATGCTGAGCTCATGCCACTCCCTGGGGCTCATGGGCAGAGGAGCAGACATGTAGAGGCACTCCTAGGAAATCCAGGTGGAAGTGGTCCAGGAAGCTGCTCCAGCTAAGTAATATGCGACTCACAGCCAGGAGCCTGGGATCCCAGTTCCTGATGGCAGACCCTACCCATCATCCCTCATCTGTCCACAGGGGCTCCCCACCCTCCATTTTCTACCAGAACACTCACTCTCAACACTCTCGAGATGGTTTTTACTTACTGTAAGAGATATTCCCAAAAGTGGACACAATCTTAGCCCCCAAATGACCACGTATAACCATTAAGTAATTTACAAAGATGAACTTATATATAAAGATATAAAACATAGATGAATTATAGAGTAATACAATTTTCTACTTTATAATTTTCACACTCAATGACCTCATATTGATAAACAATATGTCCACCAAACTTCTGAACTGGAGGTGAAGCCACTACCAAGGCTGAAGGTGATTGCAAAGTGTTTACCAGCATGGACCCTGAAGCCAGTTTGTTTGTGTGCACATCCTGGCTGTCCACTTACTAGCTGTGTCACTTGGATAAGTTAATTCTCTCAATGCTGGCCGGGCGCAGTGGCTCACGCCTGTAATCCCAGCACTTTGGGAGGCCGAGGCGGGCGGATCACGAGGTCAGGAGATCAAGACCATCCTGGCTAACACGGTGAAACCCTGTCTCTACTAAAAATACAAAAAAATTAGCCAGGTGTGGTGGCAGGCACCTGTAGTGCCAGCTACTCGGGAGGCTGAGGCAGGAGAATGGCGTGAACCTGGGAGGTGGAGCTTACAGTGAGCCGAGATCGCACCACTGCACTCCAGCCTGGGTGACAGAGCGAGACTCCATCTCAAAAAATGCACATGTATGTTTATTGTGGCACTATTCACAATAGCAAAGACTTGGAACCAACCCAAATGTCCAACAACGATAGACTGGATTAAGAAAATGTGGCACATATACACCATGGAATACTCTGCACCCATAAAAAATGATGAGTTCATGTCCTTTGTAGGGACATGGATGAAACTGGAAACCATCAGCAAACTATCGCAAGGACAAAAAACTAAACATCGTGTGTTCTCACTCATAGGTGGGAATTGAACAATGAGAACACATGGACACAGGAAGGGGAACATCACACTCCAGAGAGTGTTGTGGGGTGGGGGGAGGAGGGAGGAACAGCATTAGGAGATATACCTAATGCTAAATGACGAGTTAATGGGTGCAGCACACCAACATGGCACGTGGATATATATGTAACAAACCTGCACATTGTGCACATGTACCCTAAAACTTAAAGTATAATAATAATAATAATAATAATAATAAAAGAATCAACTAGAAATCAACTAGAAAAAAATAGAAATATAATTGGAATTAACTAAAAGGTAATATGCAATCATATCTGTCTATAATAAAAAAAAATTCTCTCAATGCTTCAGCTTTCTCATCTTTGAAATGTGGTAGTTACAGTGTCTAAATCATAGAACTGCATTGAGAGTTAGCACATGTAAACGTCTAGCCACTGTTGTACTGGAGTTGACTCCTATTTGCCCACAAGAGCCTACTGGTAGCATGTCTTCCCAACTCCCCACTCCCTTCAGTGACAGCACAATCATGGCTTGAAACTGACCATGGAGGGAATATTTACACCACAGAAACTGGCAAAAGCTACAAATCAGAACTATTTTTGAGATCCAGTTCCTAAGCATTTACCAATGCACCAATGTATGTAGCACAAAGGCTGGCCAATATTGGCTCTCAAGAAATGTGAGCTATTAATAGAAAAGGCAAAGGAAAGACCCTCTGGCAAGTTAAAGGATTTTTCCCTACCACAAACAATTCTTTGCAATTACACGAAGAAAATTGTATCAAACTATTTTTTAGTGATAGGGAAACTTAAACATAAGTCAAGTTTCCACATTTGTAGCTAGATTTAACAAACTATCTTTTTGGCCAGAATCACCTGCCCATTTTAATCTATGACATGGCACTAAGGTGCCTTATAAAAAATATATCACATATAATATGTTGGTTCTTTTTCAGTGGTCCTGCCAAATTCAAGGACATGTGGATTACATATTCATATTGAAGTCTATAAATGAGTTCCTACTTGGGAATCAGTTCAAGGGCAAAACTCGTAAGTACTCCATGAACAACACGAATGTCTCCGAGGTACAATTTTAAAGAAAGGACTGATAGGCTCCTTCTTCACCCCAACTAATACTAAAACCAATGGAACAGAATCTTGTGTCAGAGGCTCCAGTTTTGCTTTAAAGAAGATGGACACAGAGTGAGAGAAATTAACGAAATATAGTTTTCTTTTCCTTTTTTACATTTATTGATAGAATTTAAAATCAAGTTAAGTTTCCTGGAGTTCTTACTCCATAGTATTCTTGGGCAGTGCAGAAGCAAAGAGAACGAATTTTTATGGCCTTAATTTTATTTATTTTACTTTTTAGTGTTAATAAGAGAAATGAGTAAATCTACAAAGGCAAACTCAAATTACCAATGAACCAGAAACCTAGGAATATTTCCTTGTTATGAGAAATCCTGAGTGTTTCAGAAACATTGTTAATAATATTCTAAAATCTCCTTTTGCCATCTCTCTTCAATTAAGAATTTGATTGTGTGACTCAGGCCCACACTACATAACAGGCCAAGTTGCTTAAACTCTACCCACTCATGTGGTTGCCATTCCCTCTCAGTCACAGTCATTTACACACCAGAGGTGTAGGTTTTTGCCTATAGTTCTGGGTGAGATGTTCATTATTCTTATCAGATATCCAGATAGGAAAGAAGAAAAGTAGTCATTACCAGCACACTATTCCTGAGCTACAACAATTTCAAGTTTCTCTTAAATCAAAAAGCAACTTGCTGTGCACATAGTAGTCAACGTGGATGACTTTGTCTAGGGAACTGCTGCAGGTAGATAGGATTTGAATGACAGGTTGCCTTAATATTTTGATTAGAGGTTTGGGGCATGGTGTAGTTGGAGTGGAACATGCAAAGCACTTCCAGAGATGAAAGTAATAGATGTTTATGGCATTATTCACCAAGAAGAAAGTGAAGGAAAGCATTCTGCTCCAGAGACAAAGATAATTGGAAATCATGTATCCTCAGAAACAGATATGCATGTGCACAGGTGCCTACTCCCCCAAAAGGAAATATAGAATGCTCACTTTCTTTTCCTTCTCCTCCTCCACTAACAGCAGAGAAGCCCTTGTTGACCCTGGAGCTACGAGTTCTTAGCAGTGCGGGTGCAGACCCCTTGGAGCATATGAAACTTACTTAAGCAGTGAAGTAACTTCCTGCAGGTCAGCTTAGGAAATCTCACAAGGCAAGAGTCTAAGCTGGCAGCAAAAGCTAGGGTTAAGCCAAGTTGCTTAAACTGTATCCACTCATGTGGTTGCTATTCCCTCTCAATTTTATAATGTTTGAGTGCTAGATGGACAGAGGAAGCCTAACTATATTAAAACATATTTAGTGTTAACAATCAAAATTTCAAAGAAAAGAGGACCCACATTTATGACATTTTTGGTCATTATTATACATGTGACAGTTATGATGATATTTTCTGCCAGTTATTCTAATTAGTATTACTTTGATATAGCCAGACCAGTTTTAAGTTCTCCATTCTTTTTGTTCATTTTTCCAGCATCCATAAATACCATTAAGACAAGTTATCAGGATTCCTGAAGGCGGCCTCTTAAATAAAAACCTCTGTCCTCCCTGGAGGAGGGAAAGGAAAGAGGAGCGCTAAAAGAGAGGAGGCCTTTTGGAGCCAGTGATTGAGAATACATGCCTGAAAACAGTAGGTCAATAAGCTACGCAACTCACTGTTTACCCACCTGACTCTCTCTGCCTCAGGGCTCCCACCCAAAGGTAAATCAAGCCTCTTCCAAGTCCACACCCTACTATGTGCAGAAAAGCTAGAAAACTTAATGCTGCAGCCTTCTAGCTTGTAACTTCTCTCTAAGTTGTGGGGGTTAGGAGGACAGATGCCTATATTAAAGATGTAAGTGGCTTTTATCTTTCTCTCCCTTTTCAGAGAGCTCAATACCCAACTACACTATTCACCATTCCTATTCTAGGAAAGAAAGACTGATGTGGCCTTGCTCACTTTTCAGGACATGATAGATGCATTTCACCTGTTTCAGACCCAGTCTTCAATATTGCCAAAACCACAGAATTAACTACTTGGGATTATCAGCTTCTTTCAGTCACAGCCCTTGTACAGGCTTTTGGAGTGAAGGAACACAGGTTTGAATCCTGTTTTTACTATTTACTATCTCTTTAACCGTGGATGAATTACCCTCTCTAAAAGACAGTTTTGGCTTCTATAAATGAGAATAAATCCTACTCTTAAGGCTTGTTATGAATTAATTGGGATGATGTATATAAAATGACTGGCATATGACAAGCTACCATCCCAATGAGTAGGATTAAATGAGATTTAATATAATTAAATAATTTAAAATAAATACAGAAGAGAACCTCAAAAAGTCTGAGCTCAGTGACCAGCTTTACTGCATGTGGAGGAGGAACAAGGGTAGAACAGGGGATAATAGTGGACAGAGGAGGTCCACAGTTGTTTTGAATCCAAGATCGTGTCTTTGGATGATAGTGTGATTGAGTCTGTATGTAAACAGAGGATTAAACTGTATAAAATATCAAAAGAACTGTTTATGCATTAAAAAGAACACTTCTCTGCTTTTGATGAAGCTTTCCACGTGGAGGGAGCTCATTTAATGTAACACCCATGATCTATGGGAGTGACTTGCCTAAGGGAAAAATTTAAAAGAATAAACTGGACACACTCAGCTCTTCTTTTTACCTCCTGGTTCTTTTGTATTCCTCCAAGAGCAAACCTGCCAGCTGTCACCCCAAACCACAGAGAATAGGCCTTGGTCCAGCACAGCTCATGACTAGGTAGGAACATCTGATGAAACACATACTCCAAGTGAGCCTTTAGGAGTAATAAAGTTGGCATTTTGAACTCTCATCTGCTTTACTTTCTTGCTTTAATTCTTACCTTCCTTAGCACTCAGGTTGGACAGAGGGTTTTATTTGACAGGCCCCCTTTAGGGATCCTGACAATTTGTCTTAATGTGTTTTATGGATGCTGGAAAATGAAAAAAAGAATGGAGAACTTAAAACTGGTCTGACTGTATCAAAGCACTACTAATTAGAATAACAGGCAGAAAATATCACCATGACTACTGTCACATGTATAATAATGACCAAAAATGTCATAAATATGGGTCCTCCTAGTTTTCTTTGAAATTTTATTTGATTATAATACTAAATGTGTTTTAATATACTTAGGCTTCCTCTGTCCATCTAGCACTCAAACATTACAAAATTGAAAGGGAATGGCAACCACATGAAGGAATAGAGTTTAAGCAACTTGGCTTAACCCTAGCTTTTGCCCCAGCCTAGACCCTTGTCCTTCAGGATTTCCTAAGGTGACCGGCAGGAAATCACTTCATTGCTTAAGTAAGTTTCATATGCACCTAGGGATCTGCACCTTCTACCCTAGGGAGGTAGTTATTTAGAGAGAAAGCAGTTAGAATGTGAAGTTCATCAACAGTAGAAACTCTCAGGATGACCCAGATGGCCAACTTCTACGATAGAAAATAGGATTTTAATAGACAGGTTCGATCCCAGGTTCCTCCCTAGGGCTTCCCAGTAGAGGTCATGAACTGTCATGCAACTGCATGGTTTTAAACCACTTTCAATTCAGTTCACACAACACCCCCATGGAATGCATTTCAAGCGGCAACAACATTCTATATCCCAGTTTCAATTGTTCCATCCCATCTCCCAGCTGTCCTATGTTTACAACTTTAATACAAGAAGCTTAAGTTGTATCATTCTCTGTTACTGATTATGCACCTTTCTTCCAGACTACTTGCATCCTTTCCAAAATGCATCAGCTCCGTCCCCCAACATTAAGCCCTCTGATAGAAGTGGGTGAGTTCTTTCTGCTCAGGTACAGACACAAAGACTTCACTTTCTTGATCCAATTACAGTTAGACTGAGAATCTGACAAGGATTTATCCTTGAAATCAACCAAGAATCCTAGCAGTTCAGGGGCTCTATTTGGTAGTAAGATCTTTAAACTTGGCGGCTATTTTGTTATTCATTTCTGAATCCCCAGCGCTCAGCAGAACAGCTTGCATGAGTAGGTCTTTAATAAATCCTTGCAAATGAATAAATGAAGTACTTGACACTTTAAAAGCAAATCTCTGCATTGAAACCCTTAGGAAATGCTCCATAAATTAAAAAGATGATGAGCCAGAAGGATGATTAAAGGAACCTGCTTATAAAGGTGTAAGAGACTCTGACTCCACTCAGCCAGATTTCATTGCCTAGGAGAAGTTTCCTCTTTTATACCCCTAGATGGGCTGAGCCGTTTACATTTTTGCTGGGTTTGACTGCTCAGAATAAACCTCTCCCCCCATGCAGCTTGAGTATTTTGGCCAGCCTACATTTTCTACATTTTATTTGGTAACTTCACTTTAGGGAAAAGTTGAACACACACACACAGAGCCAAGGTGAACTCTAATTGGCTTAAGTTGATCAGCAACCACTTTCCCTTGGCCACTGTGATTGGTCCAGGGATGACTCAAGAGTCTGAGACTCAATCTAATGAGATGTGAAGAGTTCCTTCTTGTTTTGTTGTTGTTGTTGTTGTTGTTATTTTGTTTTTTTGAGAGGGAGTCTCGCTCTGTCACCCAGGCTGGAGTGCAGTGGCGCGATCTCGGCTCACTGCAACCTCCTCCTCCTGGATTCAAGCAATTCTCCTGCCTCAGCCTCCCGAGTAGCTGGGAGTACAGGTGCCCACCACTGCACCCAGCTAATTTGTTGTATTTTTAGTAAAGACAGGGTTTCACTGTGTTAGCCAGGATAGTCTCGATCTCCTGACCTCATGATCCGCCCATCTCGGCCTCCCAGAGTGCTGGGATTACAGGTGTGAGCCACCACGCCCGGCTGCTTCTTGGTTTCTAAGAAATCTAGTTCTGTACTCTTCTGTGACTACCACTGAGAGTTTTTCTCTCTCCTCCTGCAGGACAGAAGCAAGAAAGCAAAGAGCCCTAGAAACTGCTAGCAGCTGTCTTGTGATAAGAGAGGCCAGCCTTAGACTAAAGCAGACATAGTGAAAACAGAGAAGAGAAAGGTAGAGACAAAACGATGGCATTGGTGAACTGCTGGCCCCAAGCCTGACCTACCTCCATGACTTCTCAGTTACAAGAGCTGATAAACATCTTATTGCTTTAGCCTATTTGAGCCCAGTTTTCTGTTACTTGCACATGACTAAAGCCAAATTCACTGAAATGATCAAGGCAGCTCTAAATAAGTTGCTATGTCTTTGCTGCGTTGAGAAGATTTAAACACAGCAAAGTTAAGTGACCTGCTAGGGGACTTTTGATGCAGCAAAAGGAAGGTGAGAATACAAAAGCCTTACCACTTCCCAGTCTCTGCCCTCACCTCTGGCCACTTCAGCCTCCTAGGATTCATTCAGTCATTCACTTGCATTCATTGCATGCTAATAATGTTCAAGCCAGTGCCTACAAAATGAATAAAGACATTGTCCCTACTCTCTAGAAGCTTGTAAATAACTATAAAATGTTTATAAGCAGACCTAGAAGTATTTAAAAATCAAGTGATTATGTTAACGTATTAGTATGGTAGATTCTCCTGTGAGATTTCCTTTAATTGTAAGCCATATTGTTTTCTACAATTACAGCTTTGATTTAAAAGAAGTTTAAAATCAACTAGAGATGTATTACTAGTAAGAGCCATACTATGAATACAAACAACATAATATCTATGCAATCTTATGGAGCACAGAGCCCCATGTTCAATATTTATTGGACATCTACCCTATGTCATGTACTGGCATATGATGAGCACTTTGTATACAGTATCTCAACCTCCACCACAAATTATTACTTCCATATTACAGATATGGACACCAAGATGCAGAGAATATCATTGACTTGCCCCAAATCATACAGTGAGAAAGCAGAGGGTTAGGACTTGAACTCAGGCAGTCTGACTTCAGTGAGCCTCTTGCCACTGTATAACTCTACTAAAAGACTTCACAGAGTATGGGAAGTAGAATAATTGTCCCCCAAAGATGCACATGTCCTAGTTGCCTGCACTTGTGAATATGTCAGATTATATGGCAAAGGGGAATTAAGGTTGCAGAAAGAATTAAGGGTGCTAATCAGCCAACCTTGAGATGAGAAAATTATTCTGGATTACCAAGTGGGCAAAAAGTGGAAGAGATGGTCAGAGTCAGAGACAAGAGATATGATGGCAGAAGCAGAGGTCAGGGTGATGCAATGTGTGAAAGACTAAACCAGCCATGGCTAGCTTTGAAGATGAAGAAAGCGACCATGAGCCCGGGAACAGGGGCAGCTTCTAGAAGCTGAAAAAGGCAAGAAAACAGATTCTCTCCTACATCCTCCAAAAGAGAATGCAAGCCTACTGGCACCTTGATTTTAGCCCAGTGAGACTCATTTTCAAACTTCTGACCTAAGCAGTGAAAAATAATGTTTGTTTTGTTTTTGTTGTTGTTGTTGTTGTTTGAGATGGAGTCATGCTCTGTTGCCCAGGCTGGAGTGCAGTGGCCATAATCTCAGCTCACTGCAACCTCCACCTCCCAGGTTCAAGCAATTCTCCTGCCTCAGCCTCCCCAGTAGCTGGGATTACAGGCACCTGCCACCATGCCCAGCTATTTTTTGTATTTTTAGTAGGAACGAGGTTTCACCATCTTGGCCAGGCTGGTATTGAACTCCTGACCTCGTGATCCACCTGCCTCAGCCTCTCAAAGTGCTGGGATTACAGGCATGAACCACTGCACCGGCCAAATTTGTTTAGTTTTAAGCTACTAAGTTTGTGGCAGTTTATTGCAGCAACAATGAGAAACTAATATACAGAGAATGCATACATTCTCATGTCATGTAGTATAGGGGGAGAAAAATAATTTTCCTCTACCTATCTTTAGTTTCACTGGTGGGACAGACCTCATAACAAAAGGCAGACTAACAAGAGAATAACAAGCAGTTTATTAACATGCATATTTCATACAGCTACATGGGAGACACTCAGGGAATGAGTAATTCTCTAAGAGGACGTTTTGAATTCCAGCTGATATAGCATCTTCAAAAAAGAACAGCAAATTTTTAGGTAAGTGTCAAGACAAAGGAAAAGAACTTTTGAGTCTCTAGGGGCAGCAAACTGTGGTAAGGCAAATAAATGGTAAAGACTAGTTAGTAAAGTGTGTTATATAGATAACTGGTGTCCTCTCCAGGCTGATAAGGGTCTAGAGTTGTCTTCAGTGGTTAACCTTTGTTCTCCCTGGTAAGGAAGGGAGGCCAGACACCTTTGCCTTTGTAAACATATCTCCTGCAGTAAACATATGTATGAGGGCAAAAAAGGGGGAGGGGTGGGGGAAGAGCAGAGAGTCTTTCCTATGACTGCATCCTTCCATTTGCCCTCAGCTCAAAATGAGTTTTACGTCCAAGAGGCATCTTTTGGAGTAACATATTCTGGCTTCCTTCAGTAGATGAAAGACTAATAAAAGGGGTTATCCCCAATACCATCTTAATAAGTGATAATAAAATTTAATTAACCCTGTAAGGAAAAAAACTATTTGGGCCTTGGAGACACCAGAGTTTGGTTCATACCAGTAAATTAGCTAAGCTTTCTGCATTTCCTCATGTAAATTGGATATAGAGCTATAGAAGGACTAAAAGAGAGTTTTAGGAAGAAGCAAACACAATTCTGAGCACTCACCTGAGAGTCTCCTGACCCTTTCTTCTCATCAGTTCCCAAGAGAACACTGAGAAAAACCAAGCTCATCTTTGGAAAAGCTGTAATTTGTGAATATTAAAGATGTCAAATAATTTACACATCATCAATATAATTTGCTAAATGGAAATGGTATCCCATTTAATAAAGAGATATCCACATACCCGAAACTTTAGGGCAAGAAATTTCTCATCCTAGGGGTCATTCTAGAGTTTTGTGTGCTCTCTCTTTCTGCAGAGATCAAGTTAAAGTATAATAGTAATCAAATAAAAAGAAGGCTATAAAGAGATTGATTTATGCTCATTTTGCTGAGCAAATAACTAGCACTGCATTTGTTACATAGACTACTTGTCAAGAGGAATATATATTTTTAAAACATCTTTCGCTGGGGGCTTCGATTCAGATCTGCATATCAAGGTTTCACCCTTTCCCCCAGTGACCTATTTGTCTGAGGGAGGCATTCAATTAGACTGCCAGCACAAATTGATTCAGTATTGACCAGGAAAGCCTTCTCACTTGAAAGACATATCACGCTGAGGTGGAGGTGTCATTGCTACAAGTCAGTACTCCAAGTGCAAAGGCCCAGATGATTCAGGAATATGAAATGAGGAAGGGTCCTCCCCCGGCATTTGAGACAGAAAAGCCTCCTCTTCCTCTCACAGAATAGAAGCATGAGAAAGAGAAGCTTTAGTAAAGGCAGGAAACTGATTCCCATTCTCTGCTAGTAGTAAATGGGAATAAGGGAATAAGGCAAAGATTTCTTTGCCTTGAGAAGCATCACTGGAATCTGAGGTTCCAATAATCTCATCTCTCAAGGTCACTGCTCTTTAGGGAAACACCCCCGCTCTTTCCAAATACCCTTGCCCCACGGGCCCTTTCTTGCTGCCCTGATTCTCCTCCCCCCTCTAGATCCCAACCATAAAGCCCAGGTCTGACAAATTTATCAGAACTCTTTCAACACCGTCCACACATTATGTTTATCTTTATAAACAAAAGACAGTCAGTTATTTTAGACAAGAAACTGAATCTTCTGACATCTAGAGCATCAAAAAGCACTGTACACCCAGTGAGATCAAAATAAGTGCTAATCAATGATAAGTATGCTTTATTTAATGTAAAACTGCTTCTGGGATTAAAGGGCAGGAAGGACGCAGGCTTGTGGTATCCAATGCTGGCTTTTAATGTGTTATTTCTCAAGTGATGGCTTTGATTTGTTGAAATGTTTTAGAGCCCTGAACATCTGACAGAATAAATTAAACCCTTCCTAACGGCCTTCCCTTGATTATCCTAAGTACCCACTATAGATAAGGTTGTATTTTACATCCAGCTTGAAAAATCATAAAATTGTCTCCATTAAAATAATTAGGACCCCTTACTTTCATTTTAAGATTTGGCCTCTACATATTTACAGCACTCATTTTTATTTACATTTTCACATCGTTAGAACAGGGCAATCATTTTTATTCTGCGGCACACATATGATTTAAGATATGTAGTTTCCAAATGTCACTGGTGAAAGCTGAAATCCATTATCATTTACTCGCAGAAATGAAGTCCATCATGCTGTGCACTTGCAGAAAAGAATAAAGAGGTTTAAACCAGAATCTGCATAATCCCAGGTAGAGGCAGCAGCAGCAGTGGGGGTGGGGTGGGGAGAAGCATCATCTCTGATATGCAAACCATGGAAAAGAATGGCATGTATTACAAATCAGGCCATCTGAATGCAGAGGACCCAAGAATATGCTCAAATAAGTACATATGTTGTAATGAATCAATTAGAAGGATTGATGATCATTTGCTAAGATGTTTGATAAAAGTTCCTCAGACATAAATGCACAATTTTGCAGTTAACAAAATACAGCTGCAGTTTCTTATTTTCACTTGGAATGAAATGTCAGATAAAATGAAAATCTCTGCCTTTGACGCTATCCAGAAAGATCATCTTCAAGACCACTCCTTTCACTTATTATTTCCTTCCAAATAAGTTTCTAATATTATTCATATATACATAAAAAAGTATTTCAAGTATTAAGCAAAAGAGGGAAAACAAGGGCAATAACGAAATAGGTGTGCACATGCCCAGGTGAAGAGAATGACCTATGTATCCCAGAACCCTGCTCAAACAAACAAAACAGAAGCAGAAATGTTTCTCAAATAATTCATTTCTTCTAACTGTAACTCATTTTGCAATCATCACTTTAACCCAGTAAACCAGTAAACAGCCACTAAAATGATAAATATGAAGATTATGTAAAAAAATAAAATATGGAAAAGTCTATAAAATGCAAATTTAAAAAATGGAATGCATTTATACTATTATTGCAACTATGAGAAATTATTTATACCAATAGAAAAAGTTCATAAAAAAACATACACAAATATGATGACAGTAGTTATTTTGGGGGCAGAATGAGTTAAGGGCAAATTTTTTTCTTTTTCTTTCCCTGTTATTTCTAATATTTTATAATAAGCATATATTGCTTCTTAATTTAAATTTAAATGTGTTTTTTATTTTAAAGATCCAGTCAGATGTGGTGGCTCACGCCTGTAATCCCAGCACTTTGGGAGACCAAGGCAAGCAGATCACGAGGTCAGGAGTTTGAGACCAGCCTTATCAACACGGTGAAATTCCATCTCTACTAACAATACAAAATTAGCTAAGCGTGGTGGCAGGCACCTGTAATCCCAGCTGCTCAAGAGCCTGAGGCAGGAGAATGGCTTGAACCCGGGAGGTGGAGGTTGCAGTGAGCCAAGATCGAGCCATTGCACTCCAGCCTGGACAACAACAGTGAAACTCCATCTTAAAAAAAAAAAAAAAAAAAAAAAGTCCAAGAGGCTGAAAACCCTTCATTGATTTCAAGAAAACACCACCCCAAAATATGACTGTAGACCAGAATATGCCACCCCAAAATATGGCTCTTTGGCATAACGATTATTTTGGGCTGGTTATTTTGAGAAACTGCAGACATAGGCATATCTCTAAACAGTTGTCTTTTTGTAAAAAAAAAAAAAAAAAAAAAGTTTACATCTTACAAAAGGAAATCTCCATTTATAAGACTGTCTCCTTTTCTGATAGATAAGTAATACCATTTTTCAGAAAATAATGGTATTTAAGCCTGAGGTCTATGACAACTCTTTAAGATCTACTCTAGACATTTATTTATTTCTCTGGGTTATCCCCCATGTAGACAGGAGGCATATATGTTATTAAACTTCTGCTTGTTTTTCTCTTGTTAATCTGTCTTTCATTACAGGGGTCTATTCCAACCAAGAACTACAGAGGGTGGAAAGGAAATTATTTTTTCTTTTCTACACTCTAAACTGGGTCCCAAACTTTTTTGGTAAAGAAAACTGTTTTCTCAAAACACTGAATTCACAAAGCCAGGAAAAAAGACTGCCAACAGGGGCTTAGTATAATATAGCTGCAAACCAGTACTTGCTGAATTTTTTAAATTATATATTTTTAAAATTAAGTTCACAAAGGCTATACCTGCTCAGGAGAATTTAGGGAGAAAAAGAAAGAACAAGAGAACCCAAGAAGGAAAGTGTCAGGTACAGGTGTGGCCGCTGAGCTTTCCTGGATATTTACTGACAGCACCATGATGAAAACTACGCTAATAGGCCAGAAGTTTGAGACCAGCCTGGCCAACACAGTGAAACCCTATCTCTACTAATAATACCAAAAATTAGCCGGGCATGGTGGTACTCGCCTGTAATCCCAACTACTCGGGGGGGCTGAGGCACTAGAATCATTTGAACTGGGGAGGTGGAGGTTGCAGTGAGTCGAGATGGGGCCACTGCATTCCAGTCTGGGCAACAGAGCAAGACACTGTCTCAAAAAAAAAAAAAAAAAAACTACATTAGTGAACCTTGTTGAGTCCAAATTACTTTGGAAAAATTTTCAGTAATCAGAAGAAGGGACTCGTCCTTTGCATTAATACAGCATCCTTCAGCATTGGTCTACACCAGATTAAGGTAGCTTCTTTCCTCCCAATAAAATGTTCAGACTCAGGTAGATGACACCTGAGACCCTGAGAGGTGAAAGGTAATAATGGAGGCTTTACCAACATCTGAATAAATTTGAGTGAATGTGCTACTCACAAAACTGAAAAATTAATAGCAATTAGTTTAGACCAGGCACTGCAGGATACTATGTTCAACTTCTGTCAGTGTTCATATCCTTTTGCACTATCTCCTTGATAACGAAGACGAGAATATCTCTTCAACAGAGACAGTCAGTTGTGCCAAAATTAGGGAAGATTTCTCACCTGTCTCTTAGGAAAATAATCATGGTAAAAGACAGTATTTTGATGTCTAGAAAAAAACTATAGAGTTCTTCTTTGAGTATCTAGACACGCATTAACCAAATGGACAGAAAGAATAAGAAACACTGAAATGAACGATGATGATAAGTAAACAAGATGTCAAAAAGCACAGAAATCTGATAACAAAACTCAATCCTGTCTGCCTATAGCGTAGATTGAACAAAATGTCTGAACATGTAATGCTGACATACATTCTAAGAATGGGCTAAGCAGGGCCTACTGACACTTTTCAATGGCTAATTTGCGGAACTGTAAAAATCTTTTGGAGGGAGATAAAAATATGTAGCTTTTTATTTATTAAAATAAAACCAAAGGACAATCAATATATTAGACAATATTCCTGACTTTTCAATATATTTGTGGTACAGAGAGTAGGGCTCATCAAACATTCCAACTGCTCCCCAACATAAGAAAAAAGCTGCCCCATCACTGGGTCACTATTTGAAGAGCAGTGTCCCCACTCACAGCAACTTCTGTGTTGTTAAGCAACTTCTGTTATGTCAAAACACTAACATTTAGGTATTTTGTGTTCCCACAAAATGGCCTAGCATGGCCGAACTAAAACAACAGTCGACAACTTTTCTTTGCCTTAATATGACAAAAAAAATTGATAATTGAAAAATAAATAATGCTAATCTTTTATACACATGAGGAGAAGCAAAGAGGTATCCTAAATATTTAGGATTGTAATTAGCATTATATCCATTGATATTAATTGGTATTCAAGGCAAAAAAGGGCTCCACAGTTGAGTAGGTTTGGGAAACAGAGATATTATATCCCTTCCTAAAGATTTAAAATGTAAAGTCATATGTTCAAGGCTCTGAGATATTCTATACCAAAGAAATAAGTATAAACTGTTCAATCCAGCATTTTTCAAGCAAATCATCAACACTTCCATGAAAAGAGCTTGGGAAATGCTGCATTATATTTTCCCCACCCAAAAAGAACTGATTTGCACACTAATAAAATCTGCATCCAGCTACTATGAAAATTTATTTACATTCCCTAAGCAATTATTATCTGGTGAGAGGGGAAGGGTGATATTGACAGGGGTGATAGTCAAGATATTTAACAACAATATATCCTAGACATTGACCAATCAAAATGGACTCTCAGCCCTGCAGATCTCCTGTTGTGTCAGGCTTCCATTCTTTCATTGCTGGACTGTAGAGGGCCAGGGTGCTGAGGGCAGTGGAATGGGTAGGTGTTCAGAGCAGTAGCTATACACCAACTGATGTAGTTTATGTCTATGTCCAATTCTAATTAAATATCAACTCTGCCTATGAGTAAGTGATAGGTAACTGTCATCTCCTTTAAGATTATTATTTGATTATTTCTTCATTTGCCTAAAAGGCTTAAGTCTTGTTTGATATTTTATTTCTTAAGACTTATTTTATAGTGGACAGTCAACAAATTTAAGCATTATTGAAATCCAAAAAATGTTTATAGTTATCTACTATGTGACTGGCTATGGTAGATGTGTTCATAAAATTAAACAACAAAACATGTTCTATACTTCAGAGCATATTGAGATATTTAATACATACCTGTAGATTGAAATATTGACAATACAATAGTCTAACTATACCTTTCCTTGTACAGAAGACCATTTGACTTTGTTGAAAGAGTATCTGAAAATAAATCTCATTTTACTGAAAAAAGAAGTTTATTGAAAGGATATTATTAAGGATTACTTATCAAAACAGAAATATGCCAGAGGATTCATTAGTAATTGATGTGCCGCATCACCTGGTGTCACATTATTGAACTATAAGAGGCATTTTTAAATGTAGGAGAATGTTCTATAACATTATGAGTTTGGAATGGAATGTAGAGGGAGTCAATTGAACTAATCCTCTAGATCCTTTCTTTCATAACCAAAAATTCATATCTGTCTACTTACAAGTATTTTAAACCCTGTGCTGGGTCCAAACATTCAAGAAAATGTACTGTTCGTGTGACATTTCAGGACCCTACTCTAAACGGGGTCTTTTAGGTGGCTGAATTGATCAATTTCCTAAAACATTTCTCAGAAATCTCAGACACTACCAAATGTAATTTATGTAAATGACAAACATGACCAAGATTGATCCAAGAATCACTCTTGACTTTTAGAAAAAGCTGCTGTCAGTGTTTACTTCCATATCCTTCAAAAGGAAGGTAGAAATTTGAGGCATTAGTCCAGAGAAAGACAAGCCCTGGATTTTTGCAAACAGGAATTTCTTCCTGCTACTTCTTTACCTCATTTACATCTCCTTAAATTCTAATCAGATTTTTATTTGTCACTCAAATGGCTTTGACAAACAAAAATATCCAATCTTAATGTCTGAATAGTTCCATCACCATTTATTAATTCTGAATTTGTTGGAAGTTTTATTCTACTGGGGTTGTTGTTAAATATTCCAATTGATAACTCCTTGGTCCAAAATACAAGGCCAGACCATGCTATGATAAAAGATGATGAAAAAGTTATTAAATCAGTTCATGTGGGATAAGCTAGTCAGATATGTTGTTTTGCCATGATCTGTAATTTTTTTCTGTTTAAATTACAACTCACCTAGAGTTCAGAAAGCACTTTCAGACTATGCAGAATTAGATTTAAAATTCCAACTCAGGGGCACAGCCCTGATGTAATTAGCAGTTAAAATCAATATGGACCCCTATTGCTAGGTGATTACTGAGATAATTCTCAGCTTTAATGCAATATGGTGGGTGAGGTAGTTTTCACTTATGTAATTTATTCTCTATTGTGAAATATTTTCCTTCATTGGATTTATTTAATATAGTACTGCTTTACAACCCTTAAAAAGTGCCAAGGAAACATAGTGTATCTATTTACATAATAGATCAATAGTTCCATCATCATTTATTAATTCTAAGTTTGTTGGGAGGGACTGGGATGTTAAGGTGAATTGAATTTCTTATTGACTGAAAGGAAATGAGAAGATAATTGGCAAAGAAAGATCTTGAAAAACTATCTAAAATGTATGCACTTACTTCCTGTTAAACACAATGCATCAAAAACCTTCTGATACTCCACTTTTGGGAAAGACCAACCAAAAAAATTAGGAGAAGACAGAAACAAAATATTAGAGGAGGGAAAGGAGACAGCAGACAGACAGGTGATCCTGATTCAGCAGACCTAAGAAAGTTTAACCCCAAGCCAGCAGTGAAAGAAACCAGTTGATTATGTCTTCAGAATCATGAAAATGGTCAGTAATTAGAGTTACTCTGTACCTCTACACACTAGAAAATCATACAGTAGAAAATTGTGCAGGGCTGAAAACAGGAAGATTGACTGGGCATCTGTATAAAAAGCTGTTTGACGTCTAAACATCCTTCCCAACCTCCAGAAGACTAGATTCACTAAATCTAGTGAATAGGAGGCATTGTGGGCTGGGGACACCAAGGATACAGAAAGTAAGGAATATCTGAACTAATACAGTAGTCTTCTCTTACCAGAAGTTTCACTTTCTGTGATTTCAGTTACTTGCAGTCAACCAGGTCCAAAAATAAGTGAGTAAGATACAATAAGATATTCTGAGATAAAAAGATAGTGAGACCACACTCACATAACTTTTATTATAGTATGTTTTAATTGTTCAATTTTAATATTAGTTCTTATTGGTAATCTCTTACTGTGTATTAAACTTGATCACGGGTATGCATGTAGAGGAAAAAACAGTATATATGGGGTTTGGCATGATCCACAGTTGCAGGCATCCACAGGGGTCTTAGAATGTATCTCCCACGCATACAGAGAGACTACTATAACAGGGTAATTACATAAAACCACACATATAAAGGTGAGATTCCCAGATTCTTATTCATCCTTGCTTCCAGAACTCACTTAACTAACTGTGCCCTTGTCTACCCCAACAAGCAGAAGCTTGGGAAATTTCTCTCTGGAGCAACTAAACAGCGCCAGAGAAAGGAAGAGCAGGTATTAATGGGGGAATGAAGGAGGAGGTAGAGGCAATGAAATGGCTTAGCCCAATCATCCTAAAGTAAAGGCTACCAATTGATAAGTATTCACACATGGAAGTTCCAATCCGAATAGTGCTCCATTCTTAAATATGAAAACAGAGGAAAAAAATTTTCCAGGAAAAAAAAAAAGCCTCTCTAAATCTGTAGAAACAAAGCAGAGAAAAGAAAACGTTTATTTTAAAAGCCACTAATATTCTCTGGTTCATAAGAGAAGATACTACACTGACAAAAATAAGAAAAAGAATTTACACAAAAGAAACACCATCAAAGAGAAATCGCACCAGACTAATTAAGCAGGCAAGAAACACCGTCAAAGAGAAATTGCACCAGACTAATTAAGCAGGCAAGAAAGACTTTATTCAAGACCATTGCAATAAGAGTCAAGACTATTACAGTAGGAGAAAGAGGCTGAACTCAACTCTAAATACAAAAGGGACAGTTGGAGATGCATATCCAATGGGCAGAATGAGTGAGTCATTGGATGGAAAATGACTAAAAGAAACTCTGTTGGGTATCAAGCCTGGGAGAGTGAGGAACTTGATTGGATACTAAGAATGGGGGATTCGGGGTGGAGCCAAGATGGCCAAATAGGAGCAGCTCCAGTCTACAGCTCCCAGCCTGAGCGACACAGAAGATGGGTGATTTCTGCATTTCTGTTTGAGGTACCGGTTTCATCGCACTAGGGAGGGCCAAACAGTGGGTGCAGGACAGTCAGTGAAGCACACTGTGTGCGAGCCGAAGCAGGGCGAGGCATTGCCTCACTCAGGAAGCGCAAGGGGTCAGGGAGTTCCCTTTCCTAGTCAAAGAAAGGGGTAACAGATGGCACCTGGAAAATCGGGTCAGTCCCACCCTAATACTGCGCTTTTCCAATGGGCCTGGAAAACGGCACACCAGGAGATTGTGTCCCGCACCTGGCTTGGAGGGTCCTATGCCCACGGAGTCTCGCTGATTGCTAGCACAGCAGTCTGAGATCAAACTGCAAGGCGGCAGCGAGGCTAGGGGAGGGGTGTCCACCGTTGCCCAGGCTTGCTTAGGTAAACAAAGCAGCCAGGAAGCTCGAACTGGGTGGAGCCCACCACAGCTCAAGGAGGCCTGCCTACCTCTGTAGGCTCCACCTCTGGGGGCAGGGCACAGACAAACAAAAATTCAGCAGGAACCTCTGCAGACTTAAATCTCCCTGTCTGACTGACAGCTTTGAAGAAAGTAGTGGTTCTCCCAGCATGCAGCTGGAGATCTGAGAACGGACAGACTGCCTCCTAAAGTGGGTCCCTGACCCCTGAGCAGCCTAACTGGGAGGCACCCCCCAGTAGGGACAGACTGACACCTCACTCGGCTGGGTACTCCTCTGAGACAAAACTTCCAGAAGAACTATCAGACAGCTGAATTTGTGGTCTCATGAAAATCCGCTGTTCTGCAGCCACCACTGCTGACACCCAGCCAAACAGGGTATGGAGTGGACCTCTAGCAAACTCCAACAGACCTGCAGCTGAGGGTCCTGTCTGGTAGAAGGAAAACTAACAAACAGAAAGGACATCCACACCAAAAACCCATCTGTACATCACCATCATCAAAGACCAAAAGTAGATAAAACCACAAAGATAGGGAAAAAACAGAGCAGAAAAACTGGAAACTCTAAAAAGCAGAGCACCTCTCCTCCTCCAAAGGAATGCAGCTCCTCACCAGCAATGGAACAAAGCTGGACGGAGAATGACTTTGACGAGTTGAGAGAAGAAGGCTTCAGACAATCAAACTACTCCGAGCTATGGGAGGAAATTCAAAACAATAGCAAAGAAGTTAAAAACTTTGAAAAAAAATTAGACGAATGGATAACTAGAATAACCAATGGAGAGAAGGGCTTAAAGGAGCTGATGGAGCTGAAAGCCAAGTATTGAGAACTACGCAAAGATTGCAGAAGTCTCAGTAGCTGATGCAATCAACTAGAAGAAAGGCTATCGCTGATGGAAGATGAAATGAATGAAATAAAGCGAGAAGGGAAGTTTAGAGAAAACAAGAATAAAAAGAAATGAACAAAGCCTCCAAGAAATTTGGGACTATGTGAAAAGACCAAACCTACATCTGATTGGTGTACCTGAAAATAACGGGGAGAACGGAACCAAGTTGGAAAACACTCTGCAAGATATTATCCAGGAGAACTTCCCCAATCTAGCAAGGCAGGCCAACATTCAGATTCAGCAAATACAGAGAATGCCACAAAGATACTCCTCGAGAAGAGCAACTCCAAGACACATAATTGTCAGATTCACCAAAGTTGAAATGAAGGAAAAAATGTTAAGGGCAGCCAGACAGAAAGGTCGAGTTACCCACAAAGGGAAGCCCATCAGACTAACAGCTGATCTCTCGGCAGAAATTCTATAAGCCAGAAGAGAGTGGAGGCCGATATTCAACATTCTTAAAGAAAAGAATTTTCAACCCAGAATTTCATGTCCAGCCAAACCAAGCTTCATAAGTGAAGGAGAAATAAAATACTTTACAGACAAGCAAATGCTGAGTGATTTTGTCACCACCAGGCCTGCCCTAAAAGAGCTCCTGAAGGAAGCACTAAACATGGAAAGGAACAACCGGTACCAGCCCTTGCAAAAACATGCCAAATTGTAAAGACCATCAAGGTTAGGAAGAAACTGCATCAACTAATGAGCAAAATAACCAACTAACATCATAATGACAGGATCAGATTCACACATAACAATATTAACTTTAAATGTAAATAGGCTAAATGTTCCAGTTAAAAGACACAGACTGGCAAACTGGATAAGGAGTCAGGACCCATCAGTGTGCTGTATTCAGGAAACCCATCTCACGTGCAGAGACACACATAGACTCAAAATAAAGGGATGGAGGAAGATCTATCAAGCAAATGGAAAACAAAAAAAGGCAGGGGTTGCAATCTTAGTCTCTGATAAAATAGACTTTAAACCAACAAAGATCAAAAGAGACAAAGAAGGCCATTACATAATGGTAAAGGGATCAATTCAACAAGAAGAGCTAACTATCCTAAATATATATGCACCCAACACAGGAGCACCCAGATTCATAAAGCAAGTCCTGAGTGACCTACAAAGGGACTTAAACTCCCACACAATAATAATGGGAGATTTTAACACCCCACTGTCAACATTAGACAGATCAACGAGACAGAAAGTTAACAAAGATATCCAGGAATTCAACTCAGCTCTGCACAAAGTGGACCTAATAGACATCTACAGAACTCTCCACCCCAAGTCAACAGAATATACATTTTTTTCAGCACCACACCACACCTATTCCAAAATTGACCACATAGTTGGAAGTAAAGCTCTCCTCAGCAAATGTAAAAGAACAGAAATTATAACAAACTGTCTCTCAGACCACAATGCAATCAAACTAGAACTCAGGATTAAGAAACTCACTCAAAACTGCCCAACTACATGGAAACTGAACAACCTGCTCCTGAATGACTACTGGGTACATAATGAAATGAAGGGAGAAATAAAGATGTTCTTTGAAACCAACGAGAACAAAGACACAACCTACCAGAATCTCTGGGACACATTCAAAGCAGTGTGCAGAGGGAAATTTATAGCACTAAATGCCCACAAGAGAAAGCAGGAAAGATCCAAAATTGACACCCTAACATCACAATTAAAAGAACTAGAAAAGCAAGAGCAAATACATTCAAAAGCTAGCAGAAGGCTAGAAATAACTAAAATCAGAGCAGAACTGAAGGAAATGGAGACACAAAAAACCCTCCAAAAAATTAATGAATCTACGAGGTGGTTTTTCGAAAAGATCAACAAAATTGATAGACTGCTAGCAAGACCAATAAAGAAGAAAAGAGAGAAGAATCAAATAGACGCAATAAAAAATGAAAAAGGGGATATCACCACTGATCCCACAGAAATACAATCTACCATCAGAGAATACTATAAACACCTCTGTGCAAATAAACTAGAAAATCTAGAAGAAATGGATATATTCCTTGACAAATACACCCTCCCAAGACTAAACCAGGGAGAAGATGAATCTCTGAATAGACCAATAACAGGCTCTGAAATTGTGGCAATAATCAATAGCTTACCAACCAAAAAGAGTCCAGGACCTGATGGATTCACAGCTGAATTCTACCAGAGGTACAAGGAGGAACTGGTACCATTCCTTCTGAAACTATTCCAATCGATAGAAAAAGAGGGAATCCTCCCTAACACATTTTATGAGGCCAGCATCATCCTGATACCAAAGCCTGGCAGAGACATAACCAAAAAAGAGAATTTCAGACCAATATCCTTGATGAACATTGATGCAAAAATCTTCAATAAAATACTGGCAAACTGAATCCAGCAGCACATCAAAAAGCTTATACACCATGATCAAGTGGGCTTCATCCCTGGGATGCAAGGCTGGTTCAACATACACAAATCAATAAATGTAATCCAGCATATAAACAGAACCAAAGACAAAAACCACATGATTATCTCAATAGATGCAGAAAAGGCCTTTGACAAAATTCAACAACCCTTCATGCTAAAAACTCTCAATAAATTAGGTATTGATGGGATGCGTCTCAAAATAATAAGAGCTATCTATGTCAAACCCACAGCCAATATCATACTGAATGGGCAAAAACTGGAAGCCTTCCCTTTGAAAACTGGCACGGGATGCCCTCTCTCACCACTCCTATTCAACATAGTGCTGGAAGTTCTGGCCAGAGCAATCAGGCAGGAGAAGGAAATAAAGGGTATTCAATTAGGAAAAGAGGAAGTCAAATTGTCCCTGTTTGCAGATGACATGATTGTATATCTAGAAAACCCATCGTCTCAGCCCAAAATCTCCTTAAGCTGATTAGCAACTTCAGCAAAGTCTCAGGATACAAAATCAATGTACAAAAATCACAAGCATTCTTATACACCAATAACAGACAAACAGAGAGTCAAATCATGAGTGAACTCCCATTCACAATTGCTTCAAAGAGAATAAAATACCTAGGAATCCAACTTACAAGGGATGTGAAGGACCTCTTCAAGGAGAACTACAAACCACTGCTCAATGAAATAAAAGAGGATACAAACAAATGGAAGAACATTCCATGCTCATGGGTTGGACGAATCAATATCGTGAAAATGGCCATACTGCCCAATATCGTTAAAATGGCCACTAATTTATAGATTCAATGCCATCCCCATCAAGCTACCAATGACTTTCTTCACAGAATTGGAAAAAACTACTTTAAAGTTCATATGGAACCAAAAAAGAGCCCACATTGCCAAGTCAATCCTAAGCCAAAAGAACAAAGCTGGAGGCATCATCCTACCTGACTTCAAACTATACTACAAGGCTACAGTAACCAAAACAGCATGGTACTGGTACCACAACAGAGATATAGATCAATGGAACAGAACAGAGCACTCAGAAATGATGCCACATTTCTACAACTATCTGATCTTTGACAAACCTGACAAAAACAAGAAATGGGGAAAGGATTCCCTATTTAATAAATGGTGCTGGGAAAACTGGCTAGCCATATGTAGAAAGCTGAAACTGGATCCCTTCCTTACACCTTATACAAAAATTAATTCAAGATGGATTAAAGACTTAAATGTTTAGACCTAAAACCATTAAAATCCTACAAGAAAACCTAGGCAATACCATTCAGGACATAGGCATGGGCAAGGACTTCATGTCTAAAACACCAAAAGCAGTGGCAACAAAAGCCAAAATTGACAAATGGGATCTCATTAAACTAAAGAGCTTCTGCACAGCAAAAGAAACTACCATCAGAGTGAACAGGCAACCTACAGAATGGGAGAAAATTTTTGCAACCTACTCATCTGACAAAGGGCTAATGTCCAGAATCTACTATGAACTCAAACAAATTTACAAGAAAAAAACAAACAACCCCATCAAAAAGTGGGCAAAGGACATGAACAGACACTTCTCAAAAGAAGACATTTATGCAGCCAAAAAACACATGAAAAAATGCTCATCATCACTGGCCATCAGAGAAATGCAAATCAAAACCACAGTGAGATACCATCTCACATCACTTAGAATGGCCATCATTAAAAAGTCAGGAAACAACAGGTGCTGGAGAGGATGTGGAGAAATAGGAACACTTTTACACTGTTGGTGGGACTGTGAACTAGTTCAACCATTGTGGAATTCAGTGTGGCAATTCCTCAGGGATCTCGAACTAGAAATACCATTTGACCCAGCCATCCCATTACTGGGTATATACCCAAAGGACTATAAATCATGCTGCTATAAAGACACATGCACACGTATGTTTATTGCGGCACTATTCACAATAGCAAAGACTTGGAACCAACCCAAATGTCCAACAACGATAGACTGGATTAAGAAAATGTAGCACATATACACCATGGAATACTATGCAGCCATAAAAAATGATGAGTTCATGTCCTTTGTAGGGACATGGATGAAGCTGGAAACCATCATTCTCAGTAAACTATCGCAAGGACAAAAAACCAAACACCGCATGTTCTCACTCATAGGTGGGAATTGAACAATGAGAACTCATGGACACAGGAAGGGGAACATCACACTTCGGGGACTCTTGTGGGGTGTGGGGAGGGACAGCATTATGAGATATACCTAATGCTAAATGACGAGTTAATGGGTGCAGCAAAACAACATGGCACATGTATACATATGTAACAAACCTGCACATTGTGCACATGTACCCTAAAACCTAAAGTATAATAATAATCAAAAAAAGAGCAATAAAAAAAAAAGAATGGGGGATTCTCAGTAAACTGGCATAAAAGAATTCTTGCTAAAACTGGGCTCAGCAGGCCAAGGCCTAGTCAGGAAGAAAATTTGACAGAGCCTGAGGAGGAAATCCTTGTCAGCATTCAGAAATCAAAAATCAGTTCTAGGGAATTAAAAATATGATAGCAAACATAAAATGTTTAATACAAGAATTGGGAGAGTATATCCAAATTGCCTCTGGAAATCAGAAATGAGGGTACAGCAGGTAGTTCAAGGATGCCACTGTCAAAACCTCAAAGAATATTTGATTTTCTAAGCCATGTACATACATAACTTTGATTATTGAAAACATCCAATAATAAAGGTTATGAATTTACTTCTCTCATTAAAAAAGCAAAATGTTCTGAAAGTAACTGAAACCTTATTAAATAATTAAGAAGTTTTTAGAGATAAAAAATATTTTCTGATTCTTTCGAGAGTTTCAGCAAAACTAAACTATGCACTGTCCAGCCACCTACTCTCTTCCTTAGCTGCCCAAGAGACATAACACAAGAAGACATTCCAGGCAAATGTTCCTAGGCAAAGTTTCCACTTGGAAATCCCATCTGCTTTCTACTCTACTCAGCTGAGGTGGATGAGGTGGAGACCTCAAGGACCCCATCACCTTATTCCCTTAAATCAGCCATTCCTCTACTTTCTCTACACCTCAGGACCCTGCTCTGGCCTCCATGAGACCCCAGAGCCTCTCTGGTCTGTGGAAATATTCACAGAGGATATTTCTAGCCACCCCAAATGCTACCTTCCAAAACCTTTCCAAAGAAGGAATAATGGGAAGATTCAAGGAAGAGAAAACCAGATCCCTCCCATAACAAAATGGGTAACAAAAGAAAGGATAAAAGGCCAACAGTATTGGCATGTTTTCTTCACCTGCATCAAAAATTTGTGTTCAGAAAGGGAACACGATTGGGCAACTGAAGATTATTTGTTCATTGGTTCAACATAACCAGGTCTCAAGAACTGCCCATTAAGCAATACAGTGAAGGGTGGGAACTCTTAAGAGTTCCATATCCACCCCCAAACAAGAGGGAGACACAAAAGATAGCTGCCTCCCTGGGCTGCTGTTCAGATCCCACTTCAGGATCATGAACCACTCTCCCGGGCAGAAATGTTCCTGCTCCTTGACCAGCCTCTTTACCTACACGGGAATGAGCTGACAGGCTCCCAGAGACATAAAAGAACAGGATCTCTATGGAGATATCATCTCTTAGGGGGCTCATCTTCAGAATGAAAGTCAGTGACATTCTAGGCAGCATCAGTCAAGCCCTGGCTTAGAATGGGTCCAGTAGTGCACCACAGGTTCCTAGTTGTCACTCCCTGTGCATAATTTGCTCCCATACCAACCTCATAATTAAAATATCAAAAAGTCATGATATCACTCACTAAGTCTCCAAAGGAATGAATTAAATTTTCAAATATTCAAATATGACAATTATAGCCATTGCATACTCAGAGGCTTACAGGGTAAATGACTCCAGTTAAAGTATTGATTTATTATTTGAAACCACCTCCCACCCATTTGTTGTAAGTCTTTATGTCAGTCTTCTACTGCAGCTGTAACAAATTACCAATTACCAATAAATTACCAATAACTTTAGTGGCTTAAAACAAATTATCTTATATTTCTGTAGGTTAAAAGCCCAACATGGGTCTCACTAAGCTAAAATCATGGAATCATCAGGGCTGTGTTCCTTTCTGGAGGCTCTAGGGGAGAATCTGTTTCCTTGCCTTTTTAAGACTCTCCCTCTCCCAGAGGCAGCCTTTATTCCTTGGTTTGTAGCCCCTTCCATTTTCAAAGCCAAAATAGGTCTACTCATTTTCATATCACCTCACTCTGACGTCTGCTTCCCTTTTCCACTGTAAAGACCCTTGTGATTACATTGGGACCAGTGGGTAATTCAGGATAATCTTAATATCTCAAGGTCATCTGATTAGCAATCTTAACTTCATCTGCAATTCTAATTTCCCTTTGCCATGTGATCTAACATATTCACAGGTTCCAGGGATTAGGACATGGACATTTGCAGCAAGGGAAACTACTATGCCTGCCATATCATTATTAAAAGTAATTCCAAAACTCTCCTTTTTAAAAAATGTTATAGAAAACATTTAGCAATAAGAGTTATTTCAAAAACTATTTATGTAATTGAAGTATTAACAACAATGATATTAGATATATGTATTAGGCCACAATAAGTTGAACTGATACTGGTAAGCCATGTCTATAATCTCAAGAAAAATATTTTTAAAACCACCCATAGGAGCTATACAATGGTGGAAAAATAATCAATTTGATGTCAACTTTTGAAGAAAATATAAGAAAACACAAATGCTACAAGGGTGGTATGAACATATTGTTTTTTCTGTTATTGAATCTTAAAGCACTTTGCAATTTGAACTCATTAAGCCTTCTAGGCTGGCATACCCTGGTTAAACTCCTGCCTGTTGGGTCTCACTCAAAACACCAGGATTTCTACTTCCTGGTGTTAAGCTTCTGATATGGTTTGGATTTGTGTCCCCACCCAAATCTCATGTCAACTTGTCATCCCCAGTGTTGTAGGAGAGGCCTGTTGGGAGGTGACTGGATCATGGAGGCAGATTTCCCCCTTGCTGTTCTCATGATAATGAGTCCTCATGAGATCTGGTTGTTTAAAAGTGTATACCTCCCCTTCACTCTCTTCCTCCTGCTCCAGCTATGTAAGATGTGTCTGCTTCCCCTTTACCTTCTGCCATGATTGACAGTTTCCTGAAGCCTCCATAGCCATGTTTCCTGTGCAGCCTGTGGAACCATGAGCCAATTAAACTTCTTTTCTTTATAAATTACCCAGTCTCGGGTAGTTGTTTATAGCAATGTAAAAACAAATACAGAAAATTCGTACATAGGAGTAGGGCATTGCTATAAAGATACCTGAAAATGTGGAAGTTACTTTGGAACTGTATAATGGGCAGAGGATGGAAGAGTGTGGAGGACTCAGAATAACTTCCTAGAGACATGTTTAATTGTTGTGACCAAAATGCTGATAGTGATATGGATAACAAAGTCCAGTCTGAGGTAATATCAGATGGAAATGCAAAACTTATTGGGAATTGAAGTAAAGGTCACTCTTGCTATGCTTTAGCAAAGACAGTGGCAGAACTGTGCCTCTGCTCTAGGGATCTGTGGAACTTTGAACTTGAGAACAATGATTTAGGGTATTTGGCAGAAGAAATTTCTAAGCAGCAAAGCATTCAAGATGTAGCCTGGCTGCTTCTAACAGTGTATGCATGAGCAAAGAGATGTTTTGAAACTGGGAGTTCTATTTTAAATGGAAGTAGAACATAAAAGTTTGAAAACTTTGCAACTTAACCATGTGGTAGAAAACAAAAACCCATTTTCTAGGGAGGAATTCAAGCCTGCTGGAGAAATTTGCATAAGTAAAGAGTAGCCAAATGTTAATAGCCAAGAAAATGTGAAAAAAGCCTCTAAGGCATTTCAGAGACCTTCCTGGCAGCCCTTCCCATCATAGGCCCAGAGGTATTGGAGGGAAGAGTGGTTTCATGGCCCAGGCCCAGGGCCCCACTGCCCTGCACAACCTCAGGATACTGCTCCCTGCATCCAAGTCACTCCAGCTCCAGCAATGGATAAAAGGGCCCCAGATATGTCTCAGGCTGCTGCTCCAGAGAGTACAAGCCCTAAGCCTTGGTACCTCCACACTGTGCTAAGCCTGCAGGTACACAGAGGGTAAGAGTTGACACTTGGGATTCTCTGTCTAGCTTTCAGAGGTTGTATGAAAACACTTGGATGTCCACACAGAAGTGTGCTGCAGGGGCAGAGCCCTCATGAAGAACCTCTACTAGGGCAGTACAGAGGGGAAATGTGGGGTTGGAGCCCCACACAGATCTACCACACATGGTAGTCCTCTTCTCACAGCTACCATAAGAGAGCTACTGTAAGAAGAGGGCTACTGCCCTCCAGACCCCAGAATGGTAGATCCACTGACTTGCACTGTGTACCTGGAAAGGCCACAGGCACTCAATGCTAGCCATGAGTGCAGCCATGGGAGCTGAGCCCTGCAGAGCCACAGCAGTGGAACTGCACAAGGCCTTGGGAGCCCACCCCTTGCATTAGTATGGCCTGGATATGAGACATGGAGTCAAAGGAGATTATTTGGGAGCTTTAGGATTTAATGACTGCCCTGCTGGGTTTCGGACTTGCACAGGGCCTGTAGTCCCCCTTTTTTGACAGATTTCTCCTTTTGGAATGGGTATATTTACCCAATGCCTGTACCCCCCACTGTATTTTGAAAGTAATTTGTTTTGTTTTATTTTACAGGCTTATAAGTAGAAGGGACTTGCTTTCTCTCAGATGAGACTTTGGACTGTGGACTTTTGAGTTAGTATAGTGTTGAAATGAGTTAATATTTGGGAGACTGTTGAGAACAGATTTTTTCTTTTCTTGAGACAGACTCTCACTCTGTCATCCAGGCTGGAGTACAGTGGGGGGATCTTGGCTCACTGCAACTCCTGCCTCCCAGGTTCAAGCAATTCTCCTGTCTCAGCCTCCCAAGTAGCTGGGACTACAGGCACACGCCACCACACCTGGCTAATTTTTGTATATTTTTAGTAGAGATGGGGTTTTACCATGTTGGCCAGGCTGGTCTCAAACTCCTGACCTCAAGTGATCCACCTGCCTCAGCCTCCCAAAGTGCTATGATTACAGGCATGAGCCACTGCACCCAGCCAATGATCGTACTTTGCAATGTGGGAGGACATAAGATTTGGGAGGGACAGGGGTGGAATTATATGGTTTGGATTTGTGTCCACACCCAAATCTCATGTCAAATTGGCATCCTCAATGTAGTAGGAGAGGCCTGATGGGAGGTAACCGGGTCATGGGGCTGGATTTTCTCTTTGCTTTTCTCATGACAGTGAGTTCTCATGAGATCTGGTTGTTTAAAGGTGTGTAGCACCTCCCACTTTGCTCTCTTCCTCCTGATCCAGCCATATAAGATATGTCTACTTCCCCTTCACCTTCTGCCATACTTGAAAATTTCCTGAGGCCTCCCCAGCCATGCTTCCTGTGCAGCCTGTGGAACAATGAGCCAATTAAACCCTTTTCTTTATGAATTACCTAGTCTCAGGTATTTCTTTACAGCAGTGCAAGGACAAATTAATACAGCTTCTATTAAACCTGGATCTCCCGTGAGCATTAGAATCATCTGAGATGCTTATTTAAAATGCAGGATCTCAAATGCTACCACCAGAAATTGTGATTTGGTAGGTCTGATGGGGATCTAAGGAATCTATACTTTTAACATGTGTAATAGGATGCTAAAAGGGCAGCATCTCTATGTCAGTGTCAACTGAGGTGTCATATCAAATAGGATCCCACCAGGAAAGATATGTCACACTGAAGGAGATAACTGAGGGTTGTTTCATAAAGGCAGAATTCACAAAAGGTGTAAGTAGCGTATAGGGAAACCACAAGGGGTAATGCAGCACCCCAAGACTAGAAACAACAAGGCACCTATTAACTTCCCTAGACCTGAAAGGGCAAGGAAAGAGACTAGTTACCAGAATCAGAGTACAGGCAGTGGGTGGAGAGAACTGCTTGACAAAAGCTGTGGTGTTTGTTGAGGGAAGCAGGCAGCCCAAGGAAACCCAAAGAGGGAACCCAGGGAAACAATACCCCCACGTTACTCTTCTCCCTTCTTCTTGCTTCTCCTGATACTCTCAATTGACAAATGGCAACAGGAAGCCAGAGGGCTCCCTTAGGAGCACATTGATACAGTCTATTCAGCTCAGCCTCTTGGGCTGCACAAGAAGACAGAGAGGACTTACTTGAGAGAGAGTCTGGAGGGACAAAATGAAATGTCCTGCACTGGCACCAATATGACAGATACCAAAGTGAGTAGGAGTCACACCCCTCACTCACTCCTCCCATGTGCAGAATCCACAAAAGAAATTATTCAAACTAGTTCCATCGCATTGGATGCCTCATCTAAACAAGGATATAAAAAAGGGTCAGAGTGTGCAAAGACAGGGGACTCCCATGAGATCATTCACAGAGCCTGAAATGTGTTCCTGGCTATCGAAAGACAGCAGGCTCAACTTACTGCTGAAAAAGTGAACGTGCCTGAGGATATATACATATGAAAACTTGCATATATTCCTTACCCCATAGATTCTGGGAGCACAGGCTGAACTCAGCCCCACCAGCTTAGTTTAGTCTTTGCTCCCAGAATTTATGGGGGTAATGGATATATGCATGTTTCCTCTAAACCAGGTAGGTCATATAGGACAGCGAGCAGACCTCAAATTGTTTTAGATTCTGCTGCAGAGAACTTCCTAAAGCAAGAGTCAGTGTGGACTGGACCTCCAAACAAAGCTAGGATAGTGAGAGAAAAAAACAAAGCTGCACTTAGATTATATCCCACATGCCAATGCTTAGTCAATGAATCAGTTATACAATACAGTGATTCTGATGCTGGTTATCAAGAAAAAGTTTTTGTGAAGCACTGCTCTGGGCTATTGAAATCTGCCCAGGTACGGTAAAATGGACAGGAAAAAAAGATGATTTATCATGGTGCTCTTATTCTTGGAATTAGGATTGAATGAAGTAGTTAATGTAAGCTCTAGATTCAGACTGCCTGTAAAGAAACCACAGGTCTGCCATTTATTGCCTGAGTAATCTCCCACAAGTTACCCAGCTTCTTTAAATATCAAGGTCACCATTTGTAAAGTAAGTACAATAATAACACATACTTCCTAAGCAGGATGATCCAGATTCCTTGGCAAAGTGCCTGGTACACAGTTATATATAACTGTTCCTTTTATAATTAAAAAAACATTTATATAGTTATTACTACATGTTATATTTAAGTGCTGATATACAAATAACCAAGTTGCACTATAAAACTTAATTCACCTAAACTCATCCTTCTCTAGTTGTCATAGAACATGTTTTATGCTAAAACACTCAAAACCTGAATAAAAACTTTTGATACATGAGGTTAACCTACTGGTTTTCCTACAAGGAAAAGTGATAGGTTAGTTAGTTAAGAATTATTTATTAAGATCTCGGCTTGCACTGAAAGTACATTAAATGCAGTAAGAAGCATTATTATTCAAACTGAATATACACATGCCAGAGGGATGGTGCCCCAATGGCACACTCGGAGGGAATAGCATTTATAGAAGATTTTCTGTAGGAATTGAGTTTCGATCAAGATAAGAAGAGACAGATTAACTCTTACTAATATGGTTGACATGGGAGGCTTTTCAGATGGTGGAAAATAGCCTGGCAAGGGTGAAGAACTGGACATTAAGTAGTCATGAACTGGGTACCACACACAGCAAGACTCCAGAGAGGAGCAGATGGGCTGTGCTGGGACAAGAAGTGAGGTAAAATACGGAGAAAACCTCTCCTATTGTAAATCACCCAACTCCAAGTACATCAAAGTCCATTTATGTACCCCCCAAAAAAATGTGTATAATCAGTAGCAATTACTACAGTTCCCAAAATTAGGGCTTTCTGCACCTCTCTGAAAATTAGGTAAAAATTGTTATTGTAAGAGAAAGTGTAGGTAATCAATGATTATTGCTGTTGAAAAATCAGACATTTCTATAGCTGAGCATAGAACACAAGGAAGAAGTTTGAGAATTAATTATATCTTCTAGGTCTTCTAGAAATTTCTCAGATTCCTATTTTCCTCTCCTGTGAATTAGGTAAAATTGCTAATCCACTCACCTTTCATAGTAAGGTCTAACAACATGCTCACAATAATGATTTTTCAGAAAATGCCCTTGGAGTGTGATAGATTTGGGGGGATAATTCTGCTTCCTTCCTTTCTCACTCACCCCAGACTACTACCAGCATCACTTCTAATCAATTTTAAACTCAAACAAAAATTCATAAGGTTTCAAATGACCAAATGAATGTTTATTTCTGCAATGATTAATTTCCTCAAAAAAGAGGCAAAGTTCCAAAAGAAATTAGATTTGTTTAATTGACACTAGGTTTGAAGCCAGTGAAAACCCTAAGAAAGCTTTCACCTCCTTTATTCCCAACCTGAATGGTTTTGTTTTGTTTTGTTTCTTTGTTTTGTTTTGTTTTGTTTTGTTTTGTTTTGTTTTGTTTTGTTTTGTTTTTTGAGACGGAGTCTCGCTCTGTTGCCCAGGCTGGAGTGCAGTGGCACGATCTTGGCTCACTGCAAGCTCCACCTCCCAGGTTCACGCCATTCTCCTGCCTCAGCCTCCCGATTAGCTGGGACTACAGGCCTGAATGGTTTTTAAGAGCAAGAAAGACATGAGGTCAGGGAAAGAAAAGAAAGCAACTCTCTCACACAGGAACACTTAAAAAAGTACTCAACAGGGCAAAAAGTAAAACCCCTTTACAATTCCCATGATGGAGAATTAACACCAATACCTGAATCTTAAGCTAATGGTGCTAAATCCATTTTTTAAAGTAATTCTCATGTTTATAGAGCAGGAGAACAGAAATTGACTCACGGCATATCTGAAATGCATAAAAATGATATATATACTGTCACCATATTTGCAAATTGAGTAATAAGGAAGTAATGTATCCCAAGCCCCAGACACACACATCCAGAAAAATTAAATGCCTATGTTAAAAGAATCGTACCAGCAAGCCACCTCCAGTGAGGCTAGTTTCTTTTATCACAATCTAGTTTCCATTTAATTAACCTGTGGGTCAGCACTTCCAGAAAACTGTTGGCAATATCTCAAATAGAGAGATAAATGTGAAAAAGGGACTGATCAGGGAGGAATTCTGGGAAGATGATGGCAACTACAATATAGTTTTTAAATCTCCCCAACCCACCACCCCCACCACATAAAAGTAGACAGAGCAAGTAGAATATCAAAACCAAAAACTCACGGCCAATATTTACACCATGGTAACAATGAAGTGCTAAGATTTCCCCAGCAACCTGAAAATATGAACAGATGGGGATTAAACAACCAGACAGCCACAAGACCTATAGGGTATCAGCTACCATGTAAGAGATAAGAGAAAGCAGCAGAATATCTGAGGGATCTGAGAACAGGAAAACTCAAAAATTATCAACCAGTGGTCCCTGGGAAGCACAGCAGGCCAATGTGAGGACAGTGGCTGAGACTCGAAAGAACTCTGCACATTCCAATTTGTAGTGCAAAACGTTCTCAGTAAGGGAGGGCTGAAGGGGCTGGAGGAGCGTGGCTCTTATAAAATCTCAAAATTAAGGAACAAAACCTTCCTTCCAGGACAAAACCCATGGAGAAACTGCTGGGTGTGAATGCCAACTTGACCAGGACGGGAGTAACAGGGATAAAAGAGAGATTGAGAGAGAAGACTCAGATTAAAAATTGCAAATGGAAGTACAAATAAATACAGTTAATTTAGTCAAAGTTGTCTGGTCAATTCAGCATGACCATTAAGATGAACACAGTTATCCAAAGCTAATGCTTTTTCCATTTTTATTAAGATGTTTGTTACCATATGGGCAAAGAATGAGAGTACTAAATAAAATAAAGCTTAAGAAATAAATGAATAGAGGAATATTATACTCAAATACAGTTTTTTCAGTTATAAGATTCTGTGAGAAAAATAGATAGTTTGATGTCAGAAGGCTGAATATTACAATTTTTTTTACTTTATTAAAACATTGAGTTTATTTCACATGTACATTTTTGTCTCCCCGCCATTTCCATGTCTGACCACTGCAACTACTATATCCTAGCACACAATTCATACATACTTAAAGCCAGGCAGAGGGTGGAGATCCATCTTTAAAAACCAAATAGGCATTTTGGAAAACACATTCTTAGCAGTGGAGCCTGTACATTTATCAAAGACGGTAGGGAAAGTTCTCACTCTGTGTTATCAAACAGACATCTAGATATCAACTGTTATAGAAATGAAATAAGATGCGAAATTTTTAACAAACTGTTTAAACTATTTTCTTAAGGAGACTTTCTCCACTGCCAGAGATCTTGAATAGCCTCCTGTTTATTCATCCAGAAGCAATTATTTACATAACTGATGAGCTGGGCTCCCACTTTGGGAAGAGAACCAACTTTTCCTATACTTGCTTGCATTTTGGCTTTGATGTCTTCTACAGAACTAGGTCCTTTTGGTGTTTTCAGGGTGTTTTTCCTGTTTTTTTGAAGAATTCTTTACTTTTAGATCTTCTTGTTAATGATTTTTAGTCTTTTTCCATTCTGGTTTGATTTTTGGCAGAAGTATCTCAGACAGATTTATTCACTACAGCTTTTTCTTCAGTTTCCTCATTATCAAAATCATCATCATCATCTTCATCAGCAGCAAGTTTTACTTTTCTCTGTGGAAACTGTCTATCATCTCCACAGGTGGACTGCCTTCTAGATATACTTAAAAGTTTCCTATCCTCTTCCTCTTCATCTTCTGACTCTGCATCTTCCTCCATAGTTACTAAGCACTGTCCACTAATATGCACTGGCCCTGAACTACACTTCAACCAGAAGACCACAAGTGTTATTTCAAAGCCTTCAAGGGACAAAAGCAAAAATTGACAAAAAGGATCTAATTAAACTAAAGAGCTTTTGCACAGAAAAAGAAACTATCATCAGAGTAAACAGACAACCTACAGAATGAGAGAAAATTTTTGCAACCTATCCATCTGACAAAGATATAATATCCAGAGTCCACAAGAAACTTAAACAAATTTACAAGAGAAAAAAAAAACATTTAAAAAGTGGGCAAAGGACATGATCAGACACTTCTCAAAAGAAGACATTTATGCAGCCAACAAACATATGAAAAAAAGCTCAACATCACAGATCATTAGAGAAATGCAAATCAAAAACACAATGAGATACCATCTCACACCAGTCAGAATGGTGATTATTAAAAAGTCAAGAAATAACAGATGCTGGCAAGGCTGTGGAGAGATAGGAATGCTTTTACATTGTTGGTGGGAATGTAAATTAGTTCAACCATTGTGGAAGACAGTGTGATGATTCCTCAAAGACCTAGATCCAGAAATACCATTTGATCCAGCAATCCCATTACTGGGTATATACCCAAAGGAATATAAATCATTCTATTATAAAGATGCATGCATGTGTATGTTCACTGCAACACTATTCACAATAGCAAAGACATGGAATCAACCCAAATGCCCACCAATGATAGACTGGAGAAAGAAAATGTGTAAATGTACACCATGGAATACTATGCAGCCATAGAAAGGAATGAGATCATGTCCTTTGGAGGGACATGGATCAAGCTGGAGCCATCATTCTCAGCAAACTAACATATGAACAGAAAACCAAACACTACATGTTCTCACTCATAAGTGGGAGCTGAGCAATGATAACACACGGACACAGGGAGGGGAACAACACACACTGGGACCTGTTAGGGATGGAGGTGGCAGGGGGAGGGACAGTATCAGGAAAAATAGCTAAGGCATACTGGGCTCAATACTGAGGTGATGGGTATATAGGTACAGCAAATCGCCATGGCACACATTTACCTATGTAACAAATCTACGCATCCTGCACATGTACCCCAGAACTTAAAATAAAAATTTTTTAAAGCCCTTAAGGAACCCATTGGCTGTGAAGACATTTTCAAAGTTGCCTGTGTTATTTTAATTAACCTGCCTTCATCATTCGTTGCCTCTGCTTCAACAATGTACAATTCATCCTTTGCACCAGTCCCTCAACTGACTATTCTTTTTTTAATCCAAATATTTGTTTATTGGATTAAATTTGATATTAATTTACAAACAAATTTGTGAATATGTGAAATATCCAGTTTTTAAAGTTTTATTTTATTTGGAATTTTCACATAATAATTGTACATATTTATAAGATACAGTGTGATGTTTCAACGCATGGTACATTGTATAATGATCAAATCAAAGTAATTAGCATATCTTTTACTTTAAACATTTATTGTTTCTTTGTGGTGATAACATTAAAATCCTTCTAGCTACTTTGAAATTCACAATACATTACTGTTAGCTATAGTCTATGTAACTAACCTCCACTTTCTGCACATGTATCCTAGAACTTAAAGTAAAATATAATAAAACTTTTTAAAATGAACAATAAAAAAGTAATCTGATTATTCATGAAAAAAAAGTAGAAAGTAGTATAATGGTTACCAGAGGCTGGGAAGGGGAGAGCATGGGAGGATAGGGAGAAATTGGTCAAAGGGTACAAAGTTACAGTTAGGAACAATAATTTCTGGTATTCTAAACTGACTATTCTTAAAGATAACTGGTGCTCATTTTCATCATTACCCACTTTAACGTACTAATCTCTGAGGGTCTTTAGCTCACGACAAAAAAAGATAGTTCTAGGGCCTCAGGGGGCTCATGGTCATGTCCATCAGTCTTCACTTGGTAGTAGCATACACTCAGGTGGGAGAGAAGCCAGATGGAGATAAATATCAACTGCTGCTCCAGAGAACAGCATGCAGGATGGAATCACACCAGGACTACACAAGATATTTAATGCAACTGCCTTTCTACCTTTACAATATAACATATAATGGTGCTATGGTCTGAATATTTGTCCTTCAAAACTCATGTTAAAATCTGGCTGCCATTGTGGTAATGTTAGGAAATGGGACCTTTGGGAAGTGATAGGGCCAGGAAAGCTCTGCTCTCATGGGTAAGATTAATGCCATTATAAAAAGCCAAAAACAAATATGCCCCCTTTTTGTCTCTATGTCCTTCCACTTTTTGCCATGTGATAATGCAGCAAGAAGGCCCTCACCAAACACCAGTGTCTTGATCTTGGACTTCCCATCCTCCAGAACTGTGAAAAAATAAATTTCTATTCATTATAAATTAGTCTGTGGTATTCTGTTGTTGCAGCACAAACAGACTAACATAAATGGCAACTAACACTAATAATGGCAACTAACACTAATTGAGAGTTCAATCTGTATCAGGCTCTGTTCATTACTTCATATGAATGATCTAATTTAATCCCCATACCATCATTATCCTCATTTTAAAGATGAGGAAACTGAAACTAAAAGAAGTAACTAGTCTGGGATATAGAACTAGAAATACCATTTGACCCAGCCATCCCATTACTGGGTATATACCCAAAGGACTATAAATCATGCTGCTATAAAGACACATGCACACGTATGTTTATTGCGGCACTATTCACAATAGCAAAGACTTGGAACCAACCCAGATGTCCAACAACGATAGACTGGATTAAGAAAATGTGGCACATATACACCACGGAATACTATGCAGCCATAAAAAATGATGAGTTCATGTCCTTTGTAGGGACATGGATGAAAGTGGAAAACATCATTCTCAGTAAACTATCGCAAGGACAAAAAAACCAAACACCACATGTTCTCACTCGTAGGTGGGAATTGAACAATGAGAACTCATGGACACAGGAAGGGGAACATCACACTCCGGGGACTGTTGTGGGGTGGGGGGAGGGGGGAGGGACAGCATTAGAAGATATACCTAATGCTAAATGACGAGTTAATGGGTGCAGCAAAACAACGTGGCACATGGATACATATGTAACAAACCTGCACGTTGTGCACATGTACCCTAAAACCTAAAGTATAATAATAAAATTTAAAAAATAAAAAAAGAAGTAACTAGTCTAAGGCAACACATCTAATAAATATCAGAACCAGATTCAAATCCAGATCTGTTTGTTTCCAAAACTCATTCATTTATTATTTTCAATAAAAACTCACATAGTAAAACAACATGATATTGAAAACTAAATCTGGTATTAACAAACAGTATATCCCAAATGGCTAAACTTTACATTTCACTGACTCTCTTAATAGTTTCTTTCTGAAAGACATGGTTAAACAAACAAAATTCCTTGAAGTAAATATGTAGACAGGTCCCTTAAGATAGTTGATAACAAAGGTCTTCTTCATTCACGTCTCCATAGTTCTTTTGTGGCAGGAGGGGGACTATTTATCACTACAGAGATATGATACCTCTGCCATATATATCCAGATTCCACTTAACTTTCAAATCTCAGTTCATTCCCTTCTTTCATGTATCTTTCTCCTATCATTGTGGAAATTACTTCTACTTAATTCCAACAGCTACGCTTACTGTACCTAACACATGACTTAGCATATAATTACTCTTCAATTATAATAAGTGTGTTTGGAATAACAGGGGCCAAATGTATTTTCATGCTTGAAACAACAAAACAAACAACAAAATATATGAAACAATGATTTTCAAGACAGTGGAGAGCAGGTGATGATCCTTGAGAGACTAGAAATGAGTAAGGGGAGAACCTATCATTGTGCCAGTTTACTGCCTTGAGAGTTTCTGGACAGTGGCCCAGGGAAAAGGAATCCAGTGGAGCCCGGCCAACTCACTGAGCTGAGAAGACAGAGCTGAGGCTGGGGAGACCAAGGCAGCTAGAGTTTGCACAATAGAGTTCCAAAGAGGATAAACTTTCACAGAGAGAAGACTCTAAAGATCCGCAGAGACTCTCTCCAAAAAAATTGTACAAGGTACTGATTTGCACATGAATGTACTTTTGTTGCTTTTTTTGTTGTTGTTGTTGAGATGGAGTCTCGCTCTGTTGCCCAGACTGGAGTGCAGTGGCATGATCTCGGCTCACTACAACCTCCGCCTCCTGGGTTCAGGCGATTCTTCTGCCTCAGTCTCTCAAGTAGCTGGGACTACAGGTGTGTGCCACCATGCCTGGTTAATTTTTGTATTTTCAGTAGAGATGGGGCTTCACTATGTTGGCCAGGCTGGTCTCGAACTCCTGACCTCGTGATCTGCCCACCTCAGCCTCCCAAAGTGCTGGGATTACAGGCATGAGCCACCAGGTGCTGCCTTATTTCTTATTTAAAAAATAAGGCCGGGCGCGGTGGCTCACGCTTGTAATCCCAGCACTTTGGGAGGCCAAGGTGGGCAGATCACGAGGTCAGGAGATCGAGACCACGGTGAAACCCCGTCTCTACTAAAAAATACAAAAAAATTAGCCAGGCATGGTGGCGGGTGCCTGTAGTCCCAGCTACTCGGAGAGGCTGAGGCAGGAGAATGATGTGAACCCAGGAGGCGGAGCTTGCAGTGAGCAGAGATTGCGCCACTGCACTCCAGCCTGGGCGACAGAGTGAGACTCCGTCTCAAAAATAAATAAATAAAATAAAATAAAACAAACTTTTATCATTTAAAGCAATTTTAAGTTTACAGTAAAACTGAGTAGAAAGTACAGAAAGTTCCATAGACAGCTGATTTTTTAGAAAGATACAAAGATAATTTAGTGGGCAAAGGATCATCTTTTCAACAAACGCTGCTGTAATTGGATTGCAATACATATAAATAAAGAAGCAAGAAGGAAGAAGCAGGAGGAGGAGAAGGAGGAGAAAGAAGACAGAAGAAGAAAGGGAAGGAGGAGGAGGAGGAGAAAGAAGACAGAAGAAGAAAGGGAAGGAGGAGGAGGAGGAGAAAGAAGACAGAAGAAGAATGAGAAGGAGGAGGAGGAGGAAGAGAAGAAAAGGAAGAAAAGTAGGAGAAGGAGGAGGGAGAAGAAGGAAGGAAACGAATGAAGAGGCGGAGGAAGGACAAAAAGGAGGAGGAAGAGTTGGAGGAGGAGAAGTAGTAGTAGTCATCGTCATCTGGTTCATACCTCAAATAACATGTCCTTCAATAATTAACTCAAACATGTCCTTCATAATAATTAACTCAAAATGCATCGACCTAAATGTAAAATGTAAAACTGAGACATTTTTACAAGAAAATACAGGAGAAAATCTTTGAGACCTTGGGTTAAATAATAATTTCTTAGATATCACATAAAGCACATGATCCATAAAAGAAAAAATGATAAATTTAACCTAATCAAAACTTAGAACTTCTAGACTCAGTTGAGAGAATGCATTAAGAAAAACCACGGACTGGGGAAAAAATACTTGCAAATCCTTTATCTGATAAAGTACTTGTATTCAGGTTTTTGTTTTGTTTTGTTTTGTTTTGAGACAGAGTCTCACTCTGTTGCCGGGCTGGAGTGCAGTGGCTCGACCTCAGCTCACTGCAACCTCCGCCTCCCAGGTTCAAGCAATCCTCCTGCCTCAGCCTCCTGAGTAGCTGAAACCACAGGCACGCACCACCACACTCAGCTACTTTTTTGTATTTTTAGTAGAGACAGGGTTTCACCATGTTGGCCAGGATGGTCTCGATCTCTTGACCTCATGATCTGCATGTCTCGGCCTCCCAAAGTGCTGGGATTACAGGTGTGAGCCACCGTGCCCAGCCATATGTTTTTAACTCTCTAAATAATAATCAGGGAAATAATTTGGCAAATGATTTGAATAGGCACTTCATCAAAGAAGTGGTGGATGACAAATAAGCTCATGACAGGATGCTCAACATCATTAGCCCTTAGGGAAATAGAAATTAAAGTCACAATGAGATATCTCTCCACACCTATTAGAATGGCTAAAATTTTAAAATCTGACCATCCCAAGTGCTAGTGAGGATATGAAGGAACTGGAATGCTCATACACTGCTAATGGGAATATATAATGAACCTACCACTTTGGAAAACAATTTGATGGTTTCTTAAATAGCAAACACATACCTACCATATGAGCTGGCCATTCCACTTTTAGGTATTACCCAAGAGAAATGAAAGTATATGTCCATTTGTACATGAATATTCACAGCAACTTTATTTGTAAGAGCCAAAACTATATATAATCCAATGTTCGTCAATAGGTAAATGGATAAGCCAATTATGGCACATTCACATAATAAAATACTCTCAGCAAAATAAAGAATGAACATTTATATACATTACAACATGGGTGAATAATAATGATGTAAAGAAACCAGACAAAAATGACTATAAATTGCATGGTTTCATTGATAAAATTCTGGAAAATATAAACTAACTCCTAGTGACAGAGGACAAATCAGTGACTTCCTGGTGGTAGAAGTGAGGTACCCATGGAAAGATTATAACAGAGCCAAGGAAACTTCTGAGAGTGATGGGCAAGTTCATTATCTTGATTGTGGTAACAGATTCACATGTGTATGCCTAAGTCAAAATCTGTCAAGTTGTACACCTTATAGCAACTTTACACTTTTATAGCAATTTATTGTATGTCAAGTATACTCCAATAAAGCTTTTTAAAAATAATGAGTGTTGATGTTTAAACAAACTAAATTACAAACCAAGAAGGATAAGCCAGGACTGTCATAAATTAATTTTTTCCTACCACAGTTATGAACAAACAGTACGCACTTATATACTACAGTGAATACATGGGTTTAATTTAAGGGATTTTTTTGCTATTTTTCCAATAGATATATTTGGAAGACACTATGTCTTCATGTTTCTAAAATTTTTTTCATATTCTAAATAAGGTACAAGTAATCTTATTAATTTTTAAAAGGCAATACCAAAATAGATTTCAAGTGTTTCCAAGACAGAGTCAAACCAGGACAAAAATAATAGGGAAAATAAAATTAGCAATCTAATTTGCAAGAATAAGCTAAGTAGTATTTCAAATAATCCTAAAGGGAAACAAAGCTTTATCAGATAAAATTTTGCTAAGCATAATTTAGAAGGATGGTTCATATTTTATCTCAAAGTTTTTACCTAGGCGTTTCAAGATTTATTTTTCTAAATCTTATCTTTTCCCAAATTTTTTTAAATCATTAGTGGACAGTGAACCACATTAAATACTGGTTCCAAGATAATGAAGTAATTGTTTGTATTTGAAATGTACCTCAAAGTCAGTCAGAATATAAAGAAGGCCTTCAAAAGACTCAAAGGTCAGAAATAATTCAGAATTTAAAAAAAATTCAAACAGGATTTACAGCCCTCAAAAGGAGGGTTTTTACAAGCTGTTGACACTTCATTACTATATTATGAAGACTCGTAATACAGTAACTCATTTTTCAAATTGAACCCTAGAGTTTTACACATTTAACTCCAGTTGGGATCTTCCAGGTTTGAAGGCAAGTTTGCCAGCCTGAGGTAGTAGGGAAAGCAAATGAATTCTTGCCCTTATCAGCCATTACAAGCTGTAGGTTAGGCACTCCGTAATATTCATTGAAAATGAGCGGCTTGGAATAGAAATTGTCTTATGTCGCCATCATTTTGTGAGTATGTCTAAAAAGACAGTATGATTTCAGCACCATGGACAGTCACTACGGGTAGGAAAGGACACTGAACTCAAGGAGAAAAGCTAATAGGGTTGTTTTAAAAGTTATTGTAAAAAAAAAATTTCATGGATAGTTTTGTCTTTTGTTTTGTTTCTTGAGACAGGGTCTAACTCTGTCACTCAAGTGGAATGTGGTGGCACCATCTCGGCTCACTGAAACTTCTGCCTCCCAGGCTCCAGTGATCCTCCCACCTCAGCCTCCAGAGTAGTTAGGACTACAGGCACACACCACCACAACCAGCAATTTTTTTGTATTTTTTGTGGAGATGGGGTCTCACCATGTTGCCCAGCCCAGTCTCAAACTCCTGGACTCAAGTGGCCCACCCGCATGGGACTCCCAAAGTGCTGAGATTACAGGCACGAGCCACCACACCCAGCCGATAGTTTTAATATTTCAAGTTAATGTGATGTTTATGGTAATAAGGAAATTTTTCCATTTTCATTGTTTGTAACATTTTTCAAAATGATCAACATCTTGGAATAAAACAGAAACTATTTGCCTTGAGAAGAAAACCTCCTGTATTTACTACCTAACTGTTCCAATTAATGGTGATTGAAGATTTGTACAGAAAATGCCTCAGGAAATAAAAATGAACATACAAAAAGTTACCCAAAAAAGTGGAAAATGCATAAAATTTATGCTTCTGTACTCGTCAACTGAATACTAGCAACTTGAAAAGCATGTACAGTTTTAACTGTATCAACTTAAAAATCAGATATACACAAATATTTTTAATCAATTTAAACAATGTTAAAGTTGCTATCACAATATATCTTAGAATTTACAATCAATGTCCCCTAAAATATTTAAGGGCCCAGTGCTTCCCCAGAGAAGGGAAAATCACATTAGGGATACTAACATTCCTTCCTATCCACCCTCAATATTTAAAGCAAATGTAATCAGGTTAATATGAGAGTCAAATCTGAAAGCCTCCAAGGCCAAAGAGAAAAAGAGCCTATTAAAAAAAAAAAAAAAATCTTGGTGGCTCACATCTGTAATCCCAGCACTTTGGGAGGCTGAGGCGGGCAGATCACTTGAGGTCAGGAGTTCAAGACCAGCCTGGTCAAAATGGTGAAACCCCGTCTCTGCTAAAATTTAGCCCAGAGTGGTGGTGTGTGCCTGTAATCTCAGCTACTTGGAAGGCTTAGGCAGGAGAATCACTGGAACCCAAGAGGCAAAGGTTGCAGTGAGCTGAGATCATGGACTGCACTCCAGCCTGATTGACAGAGCAAGACTATCTCAAAATTAAAATTATAATTTAAATTTTAAAAAGCATCTTATAACCTTAAGTATACACTCATGGAATAGAATATCATTCAAGTTTTCTTAGTGATGATGAAAGAGATGGTGGAAGGGGAAGACCTGTGGAAAAAAGATGGTGTAGTTTACGCATTCATTCATTCATATATTCATTTTACAAGCTTGCTATCTGGAAAATACTTCTATGTGCTGGGGACCCAACAATGAAGAAATAGATGTAGTTGTCACTCTCTAACATTGAGATTCTTGCTGGGATAACTTCACATTTGTTGAAGTGTGGAAGGAAGAGAGTGAATCTAGGGAAAGGAAGAAAGCTTGCTAGACTTTTTCTGAGAAAGAGCTTTCTACTCTTACGAGACAGAAAGGAAAGAGAAAGAGAAAAAAAGAGAAAGAGATAGCTGTGCATTTTCACAAGTGAGAGTTTTTCCTGGCCCTTATCATTTTAGAAGGAAGAAAGGAAGGAGAAAAAGAGACAAACATATGCATATAGTGACTTTACCTATTCTCATATATGGCCCATCTGAGTCCTGCAACCTCTTAGGTCTGTATTCTTCCACCTCGGAGTCCAATGGGGAAGATAACTAATTTGATAAGATGAAAGGGCATTGGGCACCCTTCCTAGGGGATAATGGTGTAATTTTCTATTCAACTTTCTTTTTAAAGGAAATGTCGTGATTACAATATAATTTTTACATTTGGGTAAACATGTATTTGTCCATTATCTTTTCAACAGATCTTTCTCAGAATGCTTCACCATTCAAAAGATAATCAAGCCAGTCTTGATATTAAAAAGGCAAGCACCCATATATGATGTTTTAAAGGGAATGGAATATATTTGCATTGCACAGAAGCAAACTTTAGAGTTTAAAATACTAACATATGCATTTAATATAGTAATGTGTACTCTGCATGTTACTATAGTAATTCTGCGCTAGAAATCAGAATTAGAGCAAAGATCATCTTAGTACATTATAAAAATGCAAGAAAACTAACACAACTAGCTGGTGTGAGTGACTATTGTTATGCATCAGTATAAAAGTATAAAAACTAAAACCAATAAACAGATTATGTTAATTAATTTTCAAGGTTTTATGCACAAGAAAAGTGATGATGTTCCATAGTAAAATTGATTTAAACTATTGTGTTATTGATTTATTTACCTAAACAGTTTCACTTCTTAATTTATTAAAGAGCTAATATTGAATTGATAATCCAGTTGGGTTTTCTAGATGCAAACCGAAATAGAAAAAATTACCACTACACTCTCACACAATGTATAGCAAAACAATAGTCCCAATGCATAAGCCATCTAGCCTAGCAACTATGAACTGGATAAAACACAGATTAGACCTAACCTCCTTTCTTTTTTTCTTTCTTTCTTTCTTTCTTTTTTTTTTTTTTTTTTTGACACAGGGTCTCTCTCACCCTGTTGCCCAGGCTGCAGTGCAGTGGTGCAGTGGCTCACTGCAGCCTCAAGCAATCCTATCACCTCAGCCATCTGAGTAGCTAGGACTGCAGGCATGCACCACCAGACCCAGCTAATTTTTTTTTTACTATTTTTTTTTTGTAGAGATAGAGTCTCACTACCTTGCCCAGAGTGGTCTCAAACTCCTGGACTCAAGCAATCCTCCTACCTTAGCCTTCTCAAGTGTTAAGATAACAGACATGAGCCACCATACCCAGCCCAAACTCCCCTTCTTATTCCTGAAATACTAAAAGAACACATACTGTGGTTTCATTTATTTATTTGTAAAATATTTACTGAACAATTACCATTTTCCCTGCCCATATGTAAGAGGTAGAAGAGTCTGTTTAAAAAATGGAAGTTTCTACCCTCGACTTCAGGGCCCTACCTTTTAATTGAAGGCGTTATCTAGTAGGTCCTAACAGTTGGCTTAAGCAGAAAATTTTACCCTGTTTATTTTTCAATTTGCGTATCATCTCTACCCTATCTCCCTTGCATTAGGCTGTTACTATGTTAAGGGCAGAAACACTGACACTTTCTGTGTAAAAACCACTCCAATTCTCAGGGTGCACATACCACATACACAATAGAAAATAAAATATTTTTCTGATATGAAACAGTGAAGGGAGACCAGTTCCCCAGAAACTCTTTTAATAATAAAATCTATTTGGGAACTGGGATTCTTTTCTAAATGTTTTTATAATTTATCACTCAGCACAAGTACAAGTTACATTTTCTAAACCAAAAATCCGCTCTATGCAGCAAAATATTATCTTACAAATAAACAAATTTAAAAACAGTGCTAATGTCATCATAACATTGTTTTGTTTGGCTGACATGACAGGTGATTTATTGTAAACTGAAATCCCTCACTTGCACTTAATTCCCCTTTAAAAATAAATCGAAACCCAAAACCACTAGCTTTAGAATCATGAGATGAGATTTAAGACCCAGCTTTGCCACACACTAGTTGCTATGGTCTGAATATTTAAGTCCTTCTGAAATTCATATGTTAAAATCCTCAACCCCAGGTGATTGAGTTAGAAATTGGGACTTTGGGAGGTGATTAGGTCATGGATGCAGAGCTCTCAGGAGTGGCATTTGTGCTCTTATAAGAGGCCTAAGAGAGTCTCCTTACCTTTTCCATCAAGTGAGGTTAAATTGAAAGACAGCTTCTGTGAGGACACACAGAATCTGCCTGGCACCTTGATTTTGGACAACCTCCAGAGCTAGGAAAAATAAATTTTTGTTAATTATAATGCTCAGTTTATGGTATTTTGTGCTAGCAGCCCAAATGAACCAACACACTAGTTGTCTGACCTTGGGCAACTGAGATCTAACTTCTTTAGGATTCAAATTCCTCACTTGCAAGTTAAGAAGTAGAGATGCAATGCATTTTGTGTTCCACCACATCTGTACACACTGTACTGTTTTAAGACTGACATTTACGGAAGCTCTAATAATATCCTCATTCAAGCCAAATCACTTTTCATTTAACTACAAATTACAAACAAAACAAGTTACATCTTTATATATCGTTCTTGTGATTTCATGTTGTGAATTTATCCACTTTTACATGCATGTATAATGAAGCACACAGCATTTTAATGAATTGACAGAATTGTTTACAAACCAGTCATTCAGATGGTCACTTTTATCTTTCAAGCAGAAGCTGCTACTGTTCCTCTATCATTCAGGGTTCTAGTAGGAAATACATGTCATATTCAAAAAAGGTGACAAGGAAAATTCAATAAAATTTTGACTACTTACAAAGATGTAGAAAAGACGTAGGAAAACCACAAGGCATTGTGCAACATTTTGAGGCAAGTAACATGCCCAATTACCAACCCTAAAGTAGCAAGAGAAGGGAGAATGACGGGAAACTGGAGACAGGCTGTGTGGTGACGACCACCTTACAGGAGCTGTGATCTTAGGTAGAGGGACACAGTCAGCCCAAGGAGGTCTCACAGGTAGGGACCAGTGGTAACAAATGTCTGCCCACCCAATCTTCACTGCCTCCAGTCTCTCTCAGCAACACTCCTCATCGGCCAAACCCAGTTAGAAACTGAGGCCAAGAGAACTAACTCTATTGCTGTATTTCACTCAGGTTGGCTTCCTGGAACTTGTGATGGGGAAGGTCAATAACTGCAGGGGTAAAGGAAAGACCTAACACACACCTCTTCCCTCTACTTATAAATGGGCTAGATTCTCAAAGAGCTTCTTTAATGATGTCATGAGTGCAAACTACTTGTCCAGTGAGCTCATGTAATGTGCTAGATCCCTTCCAAATTCTAACTATGTATTTAATGTTCAAATAATCTTTATTCTAACACCAAGAGCCTATTAGAACCCTCTAATGTAGTCATCTGGGATAATTTTAAATCTCTACAGGTTTGCACAAAGAATGTAAGCAAACCAATTGCTTAAGTTGGAAGAAATGTCAGTGTTATAGTAAAGATTGATTTTCTATGCACTCTCTCTAATTAGTTGCTTTGGACATCAATGGGTTGCACCAAATGAGCTATAATGATTTCTCTGATTAAGTAGCTCCAGCAACCCAGAAATGTTGGAGCACAGCATTATTAATTCTTTGATGGGCTATGCATGAAGAGCCATGCCAAGCTATAAACAATATCAAAATGCTGTAGGGGATAGCAGAATAAAAGTGAACAACAGGAGATGGGAGTTCAAAAGGAGGTTTCATTTAAACCTCTAGGAAAGACAAGGAGCATATCCATCAATCTAGAAAGAAAAATATTGCTAACTGAATATTTGCTACCACGCGCCAGGCACTGAGTGAAAGCTAAGTGTTTTCACATCATATCTCATTTAATTTGCAGCACAGTGCAGTGGGATATTTTCATTTAGAGCATTTTACATACGAGGAAAGTAATTTGCCTAAGGCGCAACAAAACGAAATCAGAAAATCCAATAAAGATGCATTATTTGAAAAAGGTTTTACAACAACCAGATACAACCTCAGACATAATCTCAATTTTTACCATTTTTAATCATTATTTGTGTCTTAGAAAGTAGCAAGATACAAACGATAATGTATTCTGCCTATTTATAGCATGAATCTGGAAAAGCATTATTTCTTCTATAATGAACTCCTTTTGAAGAAATATTTTAAGTGGTGTCACAGCACTTCGAAGCATGTTAGGAAAAGAGTTAGCTCATGAAATCTTTACCCTAGAACAGACATAGTGGTTTTCTACCACACCTCAGCTCAGAATAGGACTCTATTTTTGTGCTTAGAAATCAAGCCTCCTCAAGTAAACTTGGGGCAGAGACCACATCTTGTTCTATTTGTAATCCTTACAGCACCAAGCACACATATGGAACACATAATTGGGACTAAGTAAAAACTTGTTTAACGAACAATCAGCATAGTACAGTATGTGGTGGCTAAGAGACTTCACAAAGAAAAATAAACACTTGTCTATTTACCCCCCCCCCAAAAAAATCAAACCAATCTTCTATCACTGCAAGTGCTCTGGAATCTAATTTGGTTTCCATGTGGGCTGAGGAAAAAGTATATAGTAGGTGTCTTCTCCTAAGCCTTTCTCACTCCCATCACATGTCACTCAATACCTGCCCTCCAAAAAAGTTAATAAAGGAGGGACCAGACTAAAATGTAATTCAAGCCCAATCACGAAGTAGAAAATAAGAAAAATAAGAGGAGAGGTAACATCTAATGTTAATTACATGCCAGGCATAGTGCTTAACACTTTGCATATATTTCTTCATTAAATCTTCATAATAACCACTGTCCTCACCTTACAGATGAAGACGCTGAAGCTTAGAGATGTTAAGTACCTTGTCTACGATCGTGCAGATAGTAAGTATCAGGTGAGAATAATGATTCAAATTTAAACTCTAGAAGATAATCACTAAAGGGCAGCCTTAGATACAGGAAGTGGGAAGGGCCACCTCTTTGCTTTGGTGATGTTAAAGTCATCACTGAGATGGTTAATATATATGAGTCTTGCTTGCCTCCTTACACTGGTGGGAGCACACAGTTAACACCCAGGTTACCCTAGAAAGAATGGAAGAACTTGGGAACAGAAGACCTAGAGCTAAAGTCCTAGCTCCATCAGTTTCTTTCTGCCTGTTGTTGTCAGTACATTCACCTTACCTCTCTGGACCTCAGCTTCTAAATCTGTCAAATGGGAATAATAATGTGTCAAAAGCTGTTAAGAGAGATTTGGTCAAAGTACTTCAAAATCTACAAAGCACTGTGCCATGAAATGTGTTGATTATTCTCTACCACTGACAATGCTCTCAGTCAGCAGAACAGAAGGTTCCATAACATAAAATCCTGGGTCATCACCCCAACCAGCTGCACCTTAGGAATGATTTTTCCAGAAAGAAAAATATAACTATTCTCTACAGTTCATGGCTCGGGTACTCTTTACCCAGTGATATAAAGAAGTTGAAGGAAGAGATGAGGATGGTCAGAAATGACAGGTGTGATTCGTACTAATGTTGTGAGACAAAAAAGGCTTGGGAATGATTTTGGAAACGTATAATCAAAGCTGCTCCCCTTTGTATTCATATAAATGTGCAAGGCCAGAGATGTAAAGGCCCTTTAATAATGATGGAATTTTTTGTTTAAATAACAATAATATTTTATGGCATTTAGGTGCACCCTGCATTGTCCCAAGCTGTATTTGAGATAGATACCTTACATTTTTGTAATAATTCATGATTTTCAAAAATTTCATATTAATGATTTCAATTCATGATTACTTTCTTGTGCTATCTTTTTATTGTATATATTTAAGGTAAACAACATAATGTTTGGATGTACTGCAGTCAATCAAATTTACATATCAATCATCTCACATAGACACCGTGTGTGTGTGTGTGTGTGTGTGTGTGTGTGTATGTGTGTGTATGTGTGTGTATGAGACAAGGGCATGTAAAATCTACTGTCTTCACAAAAATGCCAGTATTAACTACAACGGCCTGTTTTACACTCAATCTCTAGACTTACTTACCCTACATACCTGCAAGTTTGTATCCTTTGTCCTAAATCTCCCCATTTCCTGCTCACACCTGAATCCCTGATAACCATTACCCCATTAAGAAGGAAAGCTTACATGGAAAAAGGTGGTAAATTAATTATCTGCAAAACTGGTTGGACAATTTTAGATTCATGCTCTTTTCCAATAGCTAATATTTCTTAATTCCTTGTTCTTTAGTTCTCCATCTCTAAATAGGGTAAAATAGCTCCCTGAGATTTTTCTGTTTCTAGTAAAATAATGTACGTAAGGTGCTTTGGTAAATTCTAAAGAACCATTACTATTGTTTATTGTCCATCAATGCTACAAAGTGAGAGCATTTTTCTTAGTCACTCCAACCCACAGCAATTACAAATCAAAGATACAACCCAAGGTAAGCCAAGAAAAGTCCTCCCCTCATTTGTCTAGGAAGTATTCACATGTAAGGAAAGTCCACACAACATGCAGAGAGAAGGAGTTGCATTAACTAGGAACCCCAGAGGGTCTGCCCAGCTGCTTGGACATGCAAACCTGGCACCAAGCAAATAGACTCCTAAAATCACAGGAGGCATCAGGAGTGCTCACCCAGCCATCTGACATACTCACAGCATCTGGGCACAAGAAAATTGTCCTCCCCAAGTCCCTCTTCCCCGCCCCCATCTTCCCCAGTCACACATACAAACAATCTGGACAGTCCATAAGGTAGAAGATAATTTTAGGGAGTTCCCCAGGGCTTGGCTGGATGCTTTCCAATCATGTCTTTCTGGCCTGTGAAATGCACTATTTCTTTATACATGAGAAAAAATGAAATCAGTTTCTATTTGCAGAGTAAGATGGAAAAAAATGAAGTTGCACATAGCTATGTCACAGATTCTTAGGAAGGAACTCCCCAAGCTGGAGGACAGGAAGGAGGCACAAGAGAAACTCCCTTTCTAAAGGAAAGGAAGTTCAATTTGTTAACCTCTGAGAAATATCCTATGAAGTTGGCCTCAGGTACCCAAAGCACATTTTAAGGTTTGGAGCAAAGTTGGTAAATAAAATCAGTGAGATTTCTTGAGTCACTTTACTGGTCATGATGTGGTTTAATCATCATGGCCATTTCAGGCACAAATCACTGTGTGTCCCTCTTTCTGTCTGCACGTGGCTCTATGTGTGACTGACCTCTCCATACCACCCCACTTTCTCCTAACAGATAAACAACACTTTTTAACACATATAAAATGTGGTTAAAATGAACATTAAAAGTAAGCTCATTGGGGAAAAAAAATGGCTTGGTGGGTGTTCTGTTCTCCTGCTGCTATAAGGACATACCAGAGACTGGGTAATTTATAAGGAAAGAGGTTTAATTGGCTCACAGTTCTGAGGGCTAGGGAACCCTCAGGAAGCTTACAATCATGGTGGAAGGGGAAGCAAACAAGTCCTTCTTCACATGGCAGCAACAAGAAGAATGAGCGGGGGTTGGGGTATAGAGCTGGGGAGTCCCTTATAAAACTATCAGATCTCATGAGAACTCACTCACTATCATGAGAACAGCATGGAGGTAACTGCCTCCAGGACTCAATTACCTCCCACTGGGTCCCTCACATGACACGTGGGAATTATGGGAACTACAATTCAAGATGAGACTTAGGTGGGGACACAGCCAAACCATATCAGTGGGGGATTCAATTTCACAGAAGATCGACCTGTAGCCTGTGGGAATCACTGATTCAAGTACGGAATAGGAAAGAAGGAAGTTGACAAGATTATATGGACCCATTTTATGTACACAAATACGATTACAAAGGAAGTCACCTTATCACTTACACTCAAATATTGCTAGCCACATAAACCCACTCCCACCCTAAGAATATCAAATTCTCTTCCAAGGATCCTTCCTCCCTCTGGTGTCAGGAAGTGTCCTCTGGGGAAATTATGCCATGTAAGCACCTGAACCAATCCAGGCGGCCACTGGACCAGGCTGGCTCCAGGTGGGCTGTGCACCCCTACCGCCCCTGCAGCAAACTCCCCATGACCACTCTGCCCAGGCCACCAGTGCTTGCCTTGCATTGAAAAAGCTCTTTCCTCTGATTCTGCTCTCTGAAAGGGCACTGTAGCAGGGTGGCTTGGATCATGATATGTTAAGCTGTTTTTCCTGGCACAGGGCACTTGGTTCAGGGGACAGAGGGAAAGAGGAGGGAGTTCAAACACCAGCCACTATCTGTTTCTGCAATCTATAATCCTAGACCCTCAGTCTCTCTTTCTGGGTCTAGCCCAGCAGCCCTTCCTTGCAATTGGTCTTCTGTCACTGATATCTCTCCTCCCCTGTGTTGATAGAATTTCATTCTTAAACCTAGTTAAAGTTGAGTTCTCAGAAAGTACCTTAATCTCTATGTATCTATCTGGTTACAAATAGATTCCAGAGGTTGTCACACAATGGACATAGCCAAATCTCAGCTCTGACATGGCAAGGGGGCCTCCATTATAAATGCATTATATACCCCTGGGAAATTTTTTTAATACCATCTGAGAACATTGCCTCTGTTACTTCTACTTACTGACCCTTGAGATAGTTCTCATTTACCAGAGAGGGACTGCCTCAAGAATGTCGAGTGTGTTATTATTCCTTCTAGGGATCAGTAGTCATATATAAAAGGGTAACTGTGGAAATATTTTGAACTCTTAGAAAAAAGTTTTAACATGGTTCTAGTAACAAAGTTGGCATTAAACATAGAACAAAGAATGAAATGGAATTTCTGGCCCAACAATCCATCAGATTTTTTTTAATGCTCACTATTCCTTTTCTCTATAATCTCTATTCCCTCTCTTCCCCCTGGCTACAATACAATTCTGCCAATTGCAAGTAAACAGCACAATTTAGATAATTATTAAGAATTTTAAAAATTAAAACCATGGGATGCTGAAGGAATAGTTTAGCAGACAAATTATTATTGCTGTTATGAATAACTATGTCACAGACTCTGAGCTAAGTGCATTACATACGCTACCTTACCACCTTATAAGGTAGGATCTATTAAAACGTCAACTTTACAGAGAGGAAATTAAATCCCAGACATGTCTATGCCTAACCCAGGTTCACAAAAGCTAAATATGACGCCTCTTAGGGAAAAAGTAAGAGATATATGAACCTGTCACATGCCTGAGTGGTTACAGCCATTGTGGGGACCTACATATAAAAGGAGGATGAACCACTCAAGCAGTCACTCTTCCCCATCTGTCTATGAGCTTGAGGCTGGGCTAACCTTATCCTACTTTGTATCCTCCACAGGGCTCCCCCAAGGCAGGATGCACTGTGTAAGGTAAAATATACTGGACATGGTGAGAAACTAAAAATAAATCAAGGACTTTCTCTAGAAGAATTAGACTATGCCCAAGGCAAAATGTAAACTCCAGTGACCATTAGGAACCCATTGAAGCGGGCAGCCTTCCTCTGAGGTCTCAATCATGATCAGATTAATTCCCACCATATCCCTTCACAGTCATATTCTAAACAGAGTAACATAATTCTGGGAAAGAAATCTCCATAAAATAAAACCACAGGGTCTTAAGGCTGCCTGAAATTCAGGCTGTCACCAAAGTTCCTAAGCACTCCAAGACGTCTTTCAAAGAAAGATGAGAGGCCTATTTGGTGATCTAAGCATTGGATTCATAAACCTTGAGCTCTAGTTGAAGATTCTGACTGCTTTGTCTTTCCTTTTCTACCCTTCAAATAGAAGCATTTCTATTCTTCACCATTTATACCACCCCTAACAGTCCATTCCCCAGCAGGCTCCTGCATGCCCAGGATGCCAAGTATACACCTTATCTTTCTGCTCTCATCATTACAGTATCAGTAACGACAATTCACATTTGTATAATGCTTGAAATTTTATAAAGGACTTTCACATTTATTACCACACTAGAGCCTCACATCATTTCTGTGAGTGAAGCAAATCGAATATTGATACTTTCATTTTCGAGCTATGAAAATTGACACTAGAGAGGTAAGGAGATTTTCTCCAATAGCTTACAACCAGTGAGGAGATGGTCTAGACTCAGAATCCAGGTCTTAGGACTCCCTATGCAGGTTCTTTGCAATTGGTAACACTGTCGCTCTTTAGTTTTCCACCCTTTGTGCCTCCCTGTAGGTACACTCACTTGACTTCCAGTCAAATTTAAATACTCTCCATGAAAGTAAATTCCCATGTTTCCAGGCACCCAACAGAGCTTCCAGAGAAATAGGGCATCATTACTTTCCCACTGGAAATATAATAAGGAAGCCCACTGGGTAAGTGTTCTTTGGAGTAAATTACTTTTGGAGCAATCTAACGTGACTTCCAGCCAGAATGCTCCACCAACGGCATGGAAAATAAAGTCTGATTAATAAAATCTTGACTTATGGCATGGATTTGCTTCACTTGACCTATATTGAGGATACATGTTTGCAACCCAATTGAAAAATAAAAAATACTCTATATTTAATTATATTGCAATCTGTGGTTGAATTTCATTTAAATGGCATTTATAATTGGCATATTTTTCAAGTACTGTTTCTGCCACAGTTGTATATAAAAGTATATTATCATCATTTGCACAACTGCTGCCTAAGTTAGCTTTAACACACATCCCATAGACCCGAGATGGGATCACTAAAGGACAGTGGCTGTCACATTTTCATGAAATATAATTAAATATATCCAGAAATAAACTGGTTCCCAGATTCTGCTAAAGCAGCACATGGAATGTTTTCAAAATTAATAAGCATTCATTTAGCACCTATGTTTTGCTCAGCAGTGCAGAACATTCAGAAAAGTATAAGGTATGTTCTTACATAGTCAAAGAAGAGGGATAACTCAGAGTTTGGGGTCAAGGGGAAATTTTATAATAATTATTATTATACATACTATTTATTCATTACTATATTCCAGACACTATGCTAAGTATTTTATTTGAGCTGCCTTATTTAATTATTATGACAACCCAATGAAGTAGCTATTATTATTATTATTGTACAAAAAGTAAAACTGAGGCACCAAGAAGTAACTTACTTTATTAAGGCCATATAGCTAAGAAGTGGAGGAACCAGGATTGGAAACCAAGTATGTGTTCCTCAGCCTGCATGTTCTGAGCTGCTTTGCTGTATTGGGGAATGCTTCAAGGAGGGCTGGCTCTTTGATATGGCCCTAAAGATTAGGTAGGGTTCTGTTAGGAAGAGCGGAAAGAATGGACATAGGTCATTGTTAGAGGATTGACAAATAGCATAAACAAAGGCAAGAATTTGTTTTTGAACATGTGAGGATCCTTGAAGAAAATCAATGGCAAGGAATAAAGTTGGCTAGGCAGGGTGAGACATTTACTAGAACACATTAGAAATAATCTAGGCAGAATTTAGGGACTTGACCATTTGGAAATAGAAAGTCATGTAGACTCTTGTATAGGAAAGTGATAATGAAAAGGCACTGTGGTATAGCAGCAGTTTATTCAGGAAGAGTGGGGAGAAGTGAGACTTGAGGAAAGAAAAACAATTAGTCGCTTATTGTGAAATCCTCTCCGGGCCCTACTGCTCCTAGGTCATAGCAGACATTCGATAAATGTTTGTCAGATCAGTGCATGAAGAGTGATATGGATAAAAAGAAAGGTATAAATCCAAGAAAGAATCTGCAGGAGTCACTGACAGATTGTCCATAGAGGAAAAGGAAGAAAAAGCAAAGACGGCATTAAAGTGCTACTCAAGGTGAAAAGAAAATGGGCACTTTTGGCCGACAATGGAGTTAGAAAGGAGAAGTGGGCTTCAGGTGGATGCCAGGAGGAAAATATGGCTTCCATTTTGGTTTGAAAATGTAGGGGCTTGAAAGGATCATAGGATACTCTTAATATATTATAGGTATTTGGAGAATGAAGCCTAGACTACATTTAAGAATCTCGAAGGGTAGAAAGCACAGCTCCTACTCATCACAAATTCAGATAAATAAAAGTTGCCACTGTATTTATAGGCTACCTGAATAGGCAACTCTAGGTAGGTATAACTTTCCTAATGTAAATGTCACTACTGGTCCTACTGTATTTTATCAAAGATGTGCAAAGTAAAGAAATTCATAATATACAAGAACACCATTATAAACTGAAAAGAACTAAGCAAAAGGAAATACATCAAAGAATTAAACTCCTATCCCTGCTCCCTATGACATGCTGCCAGCACTGGCTCTTTGACAGATTTGAAACACCAGCCTTTCCTTATCAAAATACAAAAAGAAAAAAAAAATCATGTAAACGTTTCTCAGCAAGAAGCCATTAGACAGATGTAATCATAATGGGACCAAATATTCTTATAAATGAAATGCAAGCATTTGGGACCACATGTGGCGTTTAAAAGCAGCTAACACAAAAGGTAAGTAGCGTTGCCCCTGAGTATACACTGGCTCAGATGTGGTAGAGCAATCCAATTGGCCCTCAAACAAACTGAATTGTGAATTTACAAGACAAACCCAGTACCCATTAGCTTAAAATTCAAATGACCCTCACAGAAAGCCCAGCTGTGGCAATAGGAGCTATTATTCTCGAAGTAAACTTCTCTCTTATGATCACCCACCAGCATCCAATCAGAGAAGTTACAGTCATACTTGTCCAAGTTATTTGCTTTCAAAACAGCCTGATCACATGGTTCATCCTCTAGATGCTTGAAGCCCATCGGAATAACCAAGTGGATGAGAGTGTATAAGATTCACGTAAACAGACAAAGGAGCTCAGCTATTCAATTGTAATGGGCAAAATTAAGGTCTTTAACAGGCAAATTAGAAAGAAAAAAAACTGCTTGAAAATATAACCATTTTAAGGAGAGAAGGGATGGAGTTAACTGAAATATAAAAATGGGAAGATTTATAAAATGTAGCCCTGGAAATCAATCCAACCAGTGGAGCACGTTTGTCATTAGTGGGTGCTAAGAGAGAAATCACTGAAATTCAGGCACATTGTTTAAATAAAAAACCATACAATAAAATATGTTTGGGTAACATGCCAAATCTTTTACCCAAATGCCTCCTAATTTAGAGGCAGGATATTTATCAAATGTTGTTTGGCAAGTTAGTAGTTTGAAACTCTGAATACATTTTCTCCCCCAAAAAAATAATGTTATTACATGGTAACTGGTTTCCCAAGATAGAAAACAAGAATCTCCCAATGTATAGTGTAATAATGTATAAATATAATACTGAGATAATGGGGTAACACAAATTGTTTTGTAAAAATAGAATCTTACTATCCTATATAGCAGTGCTTTTCAAATTGTGGGTCGTAACCCATGAAATCAATTTAGTGGGTCTTTACCAGTTTATTTTTTAATAGAATGAAAAGGAAAGAATAAAACTGCAAAGATCAGAGGATATCCCATGTCATAAGGAAAAGTATTATTCTGAAAACTTAATTTCACTGTTATAGGTGTAAATAGCTATATGCATCCAGGATTGCAATGTAAAATATATTTCTTACCATGAGTCACAGTCAAAACAGTTTGAACGTCTCTTAACAAGGCTTCCATAGGGTGCCTAGCACCAAGACAGTATTTAAGATTTGTTGAATAAATGAATGACTGAATGAATTGGTGAAAACATTAAGCATGAATAAATAGAATGCTAGTTATACACTTCTCAGTCACAGCCCTGACACTGCAATAGGAAGCTTGCTCACTCCTGCATTTCCATACTAGTGAGGCAGTGGGGAGAGACAGTTGACCCAGCTGCAACTGCCTATTGGTGGCTCCCTTGGCTTGGGACAGGATCTTGGGTAGAGTAGGAGCTATAAGGAGAGAAGGATGGGAACAAGGACTACACAGGTAAGTGGGATTGGACTCTAGGAGCAGGGTTCTGGAGGAAAGAGGGAGAAGGTAAGACGAGGTCACCAGATTTAGCAAATAAAAATACAAGGTACCCAGTTAAATCTGGATTTCAGATAAACCATAAATATGTAAAGGCAAAGAAAATCATGAATGTTGAGGGTTAGAAAAATCAATGTGATCCATCAGAGATTTATTTGATGCAAAACTGCATGCAAAATACAAGCCAAGTACTAGAGAATTAAGAAATACATGGTTCCTGACACTGAAGAGGACACAGACACATGCAACAGTCTCAAAAATTAACATGTATTGACCACTATTCTAAGTGTTTTACAGGCATTAACTCGCTTAACACTCACCACCCTGAATTAAGCACTACTGTTATCCCTATTGAAGACATAGCGAGCATAGAGAAGTTCAAAGAGGAAGTTGTCCAAGGTCTCAGAAAAAAACACACACACGCATAATATTCAGTGGGCCTCTGGTAGGGCCTGGATATTATTCAAGATGGGTGGATCTGGAAGTGAGATTTGAGCTGAACCTCGAAGGAAGATACAACTTCAATAGGTGACTATTACAGGAAGAATATTCTGGGCAGAGTAACAGCTTGGAGGTAAGAGAACATAATCAAGAAATGGGAGCAAAGTTGCTGGAATATTAGAAATATAGTAGTAGGAAGGAAAGATTAGGCAAGTTAACCAGGCAGTGACCACACTGTGGAGGAAGTTTGCCCTGTTGAATCTGCATATATGGTGAACCACTAATGGAACTGGCGTAAATAGCTGGTGTGGTGGTGCACGCCTGTAGTCCCAGCTACTCTAAAGACTGAGGCTTGAGGAATCCTCGAGTCCAGGGGGTTGAGTCCAGCCTGAACAACATAGCTGGACCCCATCTCTAAATGAATAAATAAATAAATAAAACTAAAAAAAAAACTGGGTTTTTTAGAGGCGGGGTCTCACTATATCACCAGGCTGAAGTGCAGTACAGTGACACTATCACAGCTCACTGAAATCTTGAGAACTCCTGGGTCAAGCGATCTTCCTGCCTTGGTCTCCCGAGTAGCTAGGACTACAGGCACATGCCACTATGCCTTTTTTTTTTTTTTTTTTTTTGTAGAGACAAGATCTCACTATGTTGCCCAGGCTGGCCTGAAACTTCTGGCCTCAAGCACTCTTCCTGCCTTGTCCTCCCAAAATACTAGAATTGCAGGCATGAGCCACCATGCTAGACTTAAAAAATATTTTTTTTTAAGTATTTTTGGGAAGTAAATGGACACCATGTTGAGTTCAGCTTTTAGAAAGATGATTTTGGTAATAGTACAAAAGATAGAGGGGATGAGATGAAAAATCAGAGGCTACAAAACTAGGTAAGTCAATACAGATGGCTGGCAAAGCACTGTGGCACCAGAATCCAGGATTTACCTTACAGTTCAGACACTTAGTAGGTGAGTGACCTTGGACAATTCATGTAATCACTCTGGGCCTTGGCTTCTTCATTTCCAAAACAGGGATGACAATACCACTTACCTCATAGCATTACTGGGGTGATAAAACAAGCTGATACACAGAAATGCTCAATAAGTAGAAACTATCTGTAAATGGTCATGGCAATTGAACTTGAATCTGCCCTTAACAACTTCAAGTTCAATCAGCCTTTGATTAAATATCTCTGGGAATAAGACATTTATGCCATCCTGATATATTTGGCTCTGTGTCCCCACTCAAATCTCATCTCAATTGGTAATCTCCACATGTCGAGGGAGGTTCCTGGTGGGAGGTGATTGGATCATGGGGGTGGTTTCCCCCATGCTGTTCTCATGACAGTGAGTTCTCACGATAGTGAGTTCTCACAAGATCTGATAGTTTTATAAGGGGCTCTTTCCCCTGTCTCTCTCCTTCGTGCTGCCTTTTGAAGAAGGTACCTGCTTCTCCTTCACCTTCTGCCATGATTGTAAGTTTCCTGAGGCCTCCCAAACCATGCAGAACTGTGAGTCAATTAAACCCTTTTTTTAAATTAATTACTCAGTCTTGGGTAATTAATTTCTTTATAGCAGTGTGAAAACTGACTAATACACATCCCAATGGTAACATAGTGAGAGCAGTGAGAGAATGGGGGATTATCTTTCCTTCTTCCAAAAAGAATATATCTAAGAACGAAGCTAAAAACCAAAAGGTAGAAAAAAATGTGAAACAAAAAGCAAAACAAAACAAACTCCAGAATACCAAGTAACTATAGGTGGAGAAGGTAAGTGAACTTTGAGATAAAACAGACTTGTGTATGCATCCTCTCTCTAGCATACATTACCAGAATGATCTTAAGCAAACTACTTAAGACCTCTAAACCCTAATCTTCTCATCTGTAACACATGGTTGTTAACACTTATATCATAAGACTATGTGAAGGATAGCTGCGATCATGTATAGTATGCCTTCAGAACAATGTCTGGCCCAGAGTAGGCAATAACTGATAATTATTATGTATTGTCACAGTTAGGCAGCGGTACAAGTGGAGATAGAAAACCACGCAAAAACACATACAGTATACATGAGATTTGTCAATTCTGGAGACCACATCCATGAATGGTGGCATAGAATTGAACATCCCTTTTCTAGTGTTCGGCCCGATGAATTTGTCTTCTTAAAGGTGTACCACCAGGTAAGATGATGAAAAATGACAGGGATTTAAAAATGCAGACTTGTGGATTGGGGGAAGAGAGACACAAAAGATGAAAAAGCAACAGCCTCTGACTATATTATTTACCCACCACTTCCTGTCCCGGAACTCAAACCCCATCACTGACTGCCATGCCAAAAGCTACTAAGGCACCATGACAAGAAAGACTGGGTCTGGAGGTGGGGGGCAGGCTCATAATATTTAAGAGCTCCATGAGGGAGGAGTGGATGCCAGGGCCAGACATGTATCCATCCATTCAAGCACACAGGGAACTGCTAGGTCTGAAACCACCTGCCTGCATGCTTCTGTCCTATGTTTCTGGACATCAGAATACACAGCAAGCCCACTCTCTCTCCAGGTGCTCTGCCTTGGTGTGGCACAATCATTATTCCAAATATCCATTATTCTTAATGATCCAAAATGATCATTAAGACACTTTGTGTTTCCAGTGTACACACTCTGTCCCTAGCCTATGAAGATGGTGCAGCAGGGCACACACTGGAGCTGTTTTTCAATGACAGTGACATTTTTGACCCTGTTTTCTCTATAACCTGTCACTCACTCCCTCTTGTCAGACAACTGCAAACACACAAGAGGTCCCAGATTCGGTCCTCAGGGAGAATATCCTCTGTGCAAACCAAAGTGGCCTGAGTGGGAAGAAACTACATTATTGTCCACATTCTAACCAAAATGAAACAAAAGGCCATTCATTAGGAAAACATCCATCTCTTCTCCTGATCTCTCTGAAATTACAGGTAACCAAAGTTAGAACTGGAGCATTTGATGAAAATAAAAAGCCGCCTAAATTTTTCTCAAGTGTCCTAGCACTTTCACTTTTGGAAATGAATATTTAGAAAGGTTTAAGAATATCTTTCTTACACATTTCTCTCTCCCTCCTTCCCAAACGACTGCCTCTTCATTTTTGAGCAAGAGTGTGTTGAAGGGGCTATTGCCTGAGAAGCAAGCATCCTCAAAGCACATTCCTAATTCAGTTCATCTTTGGGCACTGCTTTTCCCCAAAGGTAGGAAAGGGAAGATTACTTAGTTTGTCCAGCAACACTGATTAAGAATGACATGTAGGTGGGACGTGTTAGGTCAAGTCAGCCAACACTGAATCAATCCTTTGTAGAAAGACAGAGTGGGCATATGCTTCAAGTAGCTCCTACCTCTAGATGGGTGGAAAATAACACAGAGCAAGACATGAGGCATGACCAAGGACCGAGGGAATTCCCTTTCCTGGGAACTCTTCAAACACAAAACAGCCACTCATTTTTTGTAATTGTCTAAATATGTCTATGGCTAGTTTTTATAGGCTGCCTCCTCTCTGGAATGACTGGGAGCCAATCATTCTGAAAAATCAAGATGGGGCATCTATTGGCTGGAGGATAAAAGAGGCAGTATACACAACCAAAATCGCTTGGCACATTTGGTGATTTAAGAACAAAAATCCAAACACAAGTGAAGAGAAAGCCAAAGAGAAAAGCAACTTAAAAGAGCGTCTCAGGTCTCCAGAGTGACCCCCAAATGCTACATAACACTTCACAGAGCAGCAAATGGGCAGTGATGTTGCATGCCAAAGGTGACAGCTAATTTTCACTGCAGGTCTGGAAAACTTAACTTTTCCAGGCTCTTCATTATTTTGTAGGTTTCAGGCTACCAACTGCCCAGGCCTTTCAGCCTGGCTTCTCCCACCCCACTCTTGTTTCCCCAGCTCCTCCTTATCACCTACTATTGGGATCTCCCTGCTTAAAGGCCATTTTGTCACACAGCAGAGGTTATGGGTTGGGTAATTTGAGCTTCAAAATCTAAGGTATGTGACCATAAAATCTCAGAAGGTAAGAACGGCTACAGGTGCCAAAGGTGAGAAGAGACTCACCAGCAGCCAGAGAACATATTAAGATTCTGGAACCAGAAGAGGTGCCTTGCTGAAGGACAAGCAAACTCCTGCGTTCACCAGAGAAGAGACCAAGTTGTGTTTCTCTGGCCAGTCAAGAAACTGCAGACAGGGAAGGCTGGGGCAGCTCCTGGAGTGGCTGTCCGGGAAAGTCATCAGGCTACAGTGACTATGACTGATAGAGGAGCGCAGTGCAAAGCAGACTGCAGCACTGGTTAACCTGGCCAACGCCTCAGCACCCTCGGTCAGGACGGTGTGTTAGGCAGTCTCTTGAGGGAGGGCAGGGTAGAGAGACAGAGAACACTCTCTGTTCTTACTGTAGAGATAAGGAGGGCGGGGAAGGGTTGTACAGTATAAAACTCTCCCTACTGAGTGGTCAATATAGGAAAGCCAGCCAGCCAGCCGTCTCCTAAATGACTCCGTGCAGAGATGCCTCACAGCAGCAGCATTGCCACCGCAGGCAGGTGTGAGCAATTAGATGAACCGTCTTAGGAGTTGCTATTTGTTCACCTGATTTGGCAAAGCCCTTCTTAACCCTCCTCATCCCCAGTGTTATCTCATTCACAGAAGACACAAGTTAACTTTAATGGAGTTTGCCCTGTGCTGGATGGAGATTGGGGGAGGGAAGCAGTTGGAGGAGGTAAGAAGGTGGAAACCTTTTGACCGGAAGATTTTTCTGTTGTTTTCAGACTAAAAGAAAAAAACAAAGTAGGCAGCAAAGAGGACTGCAGGATACTGCTCATTTTTAGACATCCCTGACATTTTAGGTAAAGAGCAACTGGCAGAACTCAGCCAGATTGACAGAAAACGTGTTCACCTGTCAACTGGGGAGTAGAAAAAAACCCAAAAAAGATTCACTGAGGTCCGAAGTGAGAAACCCGTCTCCAGAGCTCCAGGTCTCCGCCTAGCCCTCCTCCCGTGCCCCGTCCCGCCCAATGGCCAGGTGGAAACCAGGCAGGTGAGCCTGCACACGTGTCAACTTGCGGAGACCCCCGGGCCCGCCAGGGGTCCCTGAGGGGATACACCCTCCACCTACCTCAAACATGGGAGAGGCGCCCTTGCTCGGCAACGTGCAGCCCAGGAGCTCGGCGAGAAACTTTGCCATATACAAGCGGTGAGGCAGTCGATGCGCCGTGTCTGTCCTTTCCCCTTGCCAGAGCCCGAGCGCCAGGATCCTGCCCGCAGCCCGCCCGCCAGCCGGGGCCGTGGCTCAGGGGCTGCCCCGCGGCTGCGGCGGAGGGGCCGGGCCGGGCGGGGAGAGCGCGGCGGCCGCCCGCCCCCCGGCGTCCAGCGGTGCGAGTGCGCGCAGCCCAGTCCGCGGCCTGAGCCTCCGCTCTGCGGGAGCCGGGGCGCCGTCGCCGCGCTAGCCTTTCCCGCTGAATGTCACTATTACCACAGTAAAGGGAAGGGCCCCGCCAAGGGGGTGGCGGGAGGGCCAACGGCGCCGCAGGATAGGCGCCGCGCGTGAACAAGGGCAGCCGGCGGGCGCAGCGCCTTGGCGCAGACACCGGCCCGACCCACACCTGGGCAGGGCCACTCAGGCAACACGGCCGGGCGGGAGCAGACGCCTTAAGCTCCGCGGGAGAGCGGGCGGCCGGGGCGGGGGAGGGTCTGTGGATGGGAGCCGCCGGGCTGACCCACTTCCCCAGTTTTCCCCTCGGCAGCACTCACGGAGGTGGAAAGGCGGCCGCCTCGCTCTGCTGACTGACCCGGGAGAGTCGCTGCTGCCAGATGCCAGCAGCCCGCAGGAGCTCTGGCACCGGCCGGCGCCGCCCCACCCTTCCTTTGGGAAAGGGAAAAGGCTCCCTTAGCCTCGGAGGAGGAACTCCCCCTCCTGTTCTCACATTATCCCAAACCAGTGAATGGGGCAGACCCAGGTAAGCCCCCAAAGAGGAAAGGTGGCTGTAGGCACTAGGGCCTGGGCCGGATACGCTCCATGATCACAGCTCCCTCCCTGTCCTTGGCTCCGGCCGGAGGGCCAAGGAGCGGCATGGAGACTGAAACAGGTATGGTCCTGATAGCCCTGTTTTTCTTCTTCTTTTTTTTTTTTTTTTTTTTTTTTTTTTGAGACGGAGTCTCGTACTGTTGCCCGGGCTGGAGTGCAGTGGTGCGATCTCGGCTCACTGCAACCTCCGCCTCCCGGGTTCAAGCGATTCTCCTGCCTCAGCCTTCCGAGTAGGTGGTATTACAGGCGCCCGCCACCACACCCAGCTAATGTCTTTTCATTAAAAAAGACTTTTAGGACCAGGCCTATATTGTGTATTTATTCTGCACCCCCATAGCTGTACATCTCAAGCTTTAACGTGCATAAGAATGACCTGACCTATAGAGCTTGTTTAAAATGAGAGGTCCTGGGCCCCCAACCCATGTTTCTGAAACAGTGATTCTGATTCTGGTCCTGGACCATCTCAGGAGATTCCGATGTAGATGGTATCCAGGCTCTACTTTGAGAAACATGGCCCTACTATGTAAAAAAAAAATGCTGACATAAACTTTCAAGGACTGGGAAAACACTAGATTTGGTGACAGACACGACCCTAGAGAAAGTTGTGTCAAATCACCTGATTTGCTATGCAAGGAAACAGAACTGGAAAAGTTTACTTCAAGTCATACTGTATCAGTGACACCCAGGACATGGAGTAGATACCCTATAAATACTCATTGGACGGGATGAATAGAGGATAGATGGTGATGAATAGCTGGTCCCAATTTCCTTAATTGCCATTCCAGAATTCTAGCTGGTGCAACAAATTCACTGTGAATTTAAGGGATAAAAGAGGAAGGAAAGATATTAAACTAAATTCATTTGAATACATCATCTCAGTGCTTCTCAAACTTTTTCTATCTGGTTTTATCTTGTGCATTCTAACCTACAAAATATTCAGGTTCGTTATAAAACAAAAAGACCTACCCCCATGACTAAAACTAATGCTCCAAGTATGTTATTTTTATTCTGTGTTTTCCAGAACCCTGCCACACCACCAGCTAACCCCCAGCAGTGAAATCAAGAAATGTGGCAGCAAGGTACCCCCGGGCTATACTAAAAAGGAAAGAGAACTAATATGTAACGAGTATCTATGAATGTCTCAGTCACCATGTCACTAGGGTGAACATGGGCTCTGGGGGCAGACTACCTCCATTTAAATCCCGTTTCTGATACTGCTAGTAATTGAACGTTTTCATCCCCTCCAAATTGCATGTTGAAATGTAATCCCCAATGCAACAGTATTGGGGGTGTGGCCTTTCGGAAGTGATTGATTTATGGGGGCTCCACCCTCATGAATGAGATTGGTGCCCTTATAAGATGGCTTGATGAAGGGAGTTCACCCCTCTTGTCCTGTCTTCTGCCACGTAAGGACGCAGCAGCATTTTTCCCCTCCAGAGGATATAGCATTCAAGGCACCATCTTGGAAGTAGACAGCAGTCTTCATTAGATGCCAGCCTTGATCTTGGACTTCCCAACCTCTAGAAATGTAAGAAATAAATGTCTGTTTTTATAAATTAGTCTGTGGTATTCTATTATAGCAGCACAAAATTGCCTAAGACATAATGTGAAACTTAGAAAAGTGACTTTGCTTCTCTGTACTTCAGTTTTCTCATCTGCAAAATGGGTTTAATAATAAAGGTACCTACCACATACAGTATATATTAGTTTTCTATTGCTATCATAACAAATTACCACAATTTAGCAGCTTAGAACACTGCCCATTTATTATCTCATAGTTCTGTAGATTAGAAGTCTGGTGGGTTCTGTGCCTGGAGTCTCACAAGGCTAAAACCAAGACTAAAACCAACCAGGCTGACCTCTTACCTAGAGTTTCTGGGAAGAAGCCACTTCCAAACTCTTTCAGGTTGCTGGGAGAATCTAGCTCCTTGCAGCTGTAAGTCTGAGGTCCTTGTTTTCTTGCTGACTGGCAGCCAGAAGCCACTCTGCTTCTAGAGGCTTCCTGGACTCCTTATGCAGCCTCCTTCATCTTCAAGGAGAAACTGCATTGAATCCTTCTCATGCTTCAAATCTGACTTCCTCTTTTGCCAACAGCCAGAGAAAACGTTTACCATTTACAGGTCTCATATGATTACATTGGGCCCACCTGGATAATCTTTCTATTCTAAGGTCAGCTGATTAGTCACCTTAGTTACATCTTCAAAGTTGCTTTTGCCATGTACTATAATCACAAAAGTAATTCCAGGGTGAAGATCGTAAGAGCTACGTAGACTCCTGCTTACCGCATGATTATTTTGAGGAATAAGTAAAGGTGTGTATTTAAAACATTTAGAACAGTATTTTATTTTGTGGTACCGATAATAAGAACTCAATAAAGATTAGCTATTTTGTCTACGCATGGCATTTCATTTGATTGACACTACAACTCTATTATTTTAAAGGGGAGAAACTGAGAATCAATCCAAGACCACACAGAGGGTTAATGGCAGAGCCAGGAATCAAACCTAGAACAGCCATCAATCAAGTCTGTGCTGAGCACTAGGAGATAGGGCAAAGGACGGATGATCTTCATTTGAGAAAGAGGGACCTGAGAAGGGGTGTGCAATAATGAGGAGCACAGGGAATATTTACGGGTAGTCACTTGCCGTATATGAATAATCTGTGGTTTAGGCACAAGGGAGACTGTACTAAATACTAATTGAATTTTTTTAAGTCTTTAGGCTGACTCTGGGCACACTGCCTAGGAGTTAGCCCTGCTCTGCAAGGAGCAGCTATTAAATATGTATATATAATATATATATTTAACTGAACCTGGTGATTTTTACTGAGCAGATGCATTTTCTTGTGGCGACATTCATCTTAAGAGGCTATACATTATTTGCAATCTAGACTCATTCCTTTGATGGCTTCTTTCTCCCCGTGCCCTCTCCTCTGTCATGTCTTGCATCTTGTAGAGGAAATAAACATGTCTGAAAGGCAGCAACCCACTGACCCTGCCTGAACAGCAAGAGCATTGCCCAGACTTTCTCCAGGGCATGCCCAGGCCTGAATCACTACCATGTCTATTTCTTCCTGTCATTGGTAGAGCAAGGACAGAGACCCAGGACAAAAAAGAAAAGAAAGGAAAGCAAACCAAAAAATAATCTTATCATCTATGGTCCTTCCCCACTTAGGACTGTGACTGCAGTATCATTTACTAGAAGCGTTGTTCATACCCTTTCACCCAGTATTTCCATTTCTAGAATTTATCCTAAGAAAATAATCAGAGAATTACTCAAAGATTTTTGCATTTAAAATTGTTTCATGTCTGTAAGGGCAAGTGAGTGTCTTTTCTACTGACACAGTAACCACCATGGTTAAAATACTAGGACTGAACTCAGGCTGCCTGGGCTTGAATTCTGGCTCTGCCAATTGCCAGTTGAGTGATCTTGGGCAGGTCACTTCAATTCTCTAAGCTTCTATTTCCTCATCTGGAAAACAAGGATAATAATGCCTCATAAGAACTTAGTTAGGTAATACTATTATACTCACTTATTAGAATGATTCATATAATTATTATAGGAATACTAATAAAGGACCTGGTCCATACTACATAATAGTAATATGTTAACTCTGACTAGGGTGATGATTAATGATATATCCTCAGTTCATGGCCCAAAGCCTGGCACACAATACTCAATAAAAATTGATTAAGTACATGGACAAACAAATGAACAGGGATACTTGTTACAGCATGATAAAGCTAAAATTTGTAAACCATAAAAACAACAGGAGAGTGACTTAATATACTATGGTACATATAATCAAAAACTAGTATGTTTTAAAAGAATAATTAATGACCTAGAAAATGCCTGTAGGTAATGTTAGTAGGGGGCAGCATACAGTATATGTAGCATATTCTAAATTTATAAAATACTTACATGTATATTTATACATTAGGGCCAAAATAGAAGGAAATACACCAAAAGGCAATAATAGTTCTCTGTGAGTGATGAAATTATGGATTATTTTTATTTTCTTCTTTATATATGCCTTAATTTTCTAGATTCTCTGCAGTGAACTTGAGTGTAATACCAATTTAAACACTTTTTTACAATCCCATAATTAAGAACTTAGACTTTTTTTAGTCATCATGTTAATCTTAATTGATTTAAGATCTTATCACTTTAATAAAACATTTAGGATGGACCAATTAACACAACTAAATCTACTGCACTGACACTCTCTTGAAGAAATCTCTGGTGTTTGTGAAAAGGTTCTACAAAACATCATCCAAAATTTGATTTTAAAGACACTCACTGCTAAGAGCCAATAGTTATCAACAATAGCCTTAATAACTAGAAATGGGAAAGTCTTAAGAGGCAAGTGAAATCTATGTTTAAAACATACTTATTTTCTCTTCTCATTTAGTTTACAAGAGAATGTAGAAGTTGAAGAATCAACCTTTGGAAATTGTCATTTGCCCAGAATGATTAATTCTGGGTAATTTATGCCTGCCAAGTAATAAAGAACACTACTTTCATTTACCCAGCTTCCTTTGTGGGTCTTAGAGGGAGATCCCATGTTAGTTATTGTAGACTCAGTACTTCAGTATGGTCAGGAAATAGAGCAGTCTGATTAACCAACTATTCTGACTAATCATCATCTCTGCAACATATGAATTACTGCTTTTCAAAAAATTAGGCTGTCATAAATTGCAATTAACATTGAAGGTCTACCGAAGGTTTCATAATTATTTGATGATTCAGAAGGCCCCTCAGTGTCTCTCAGGGTGTCAGGTTCACCAGCATAAAAATCATTTATCCCAGTAGGATGGATGAGGAAAGATGCTGGTTAATATGAATTTTCAGTTGAGAGAAATGCAAGCAAGCCAGGTTTTACTATGTTTACATGGTTGAATGAATGTCTGCTGAGTTCTTTAAGCACCTCCTGAGAAAGGCACTCTATTTGTGTGAGATGTTATAATTATTATTCCACAGAAATACAATGGTAACATTCTATTTTACAACAAAGAAAATTAGATTACAAGTTATCCTACAACTCTCCCTCCTCCCAGCTAAGATCACACACCGTATATAGTTACAATGGTGCCAATTACAACAGCTTTTCATGCACTGTATGTTGCTCTGGTTTTTGATGATCTGAATGGATTTCATACCAAATAGCAGCTACTGACAGCAATCAAAACAATTTGGGGGAAAACAGTTTTGTCTTCTGTGTTCAAGTAATGCTATTGATTTAAATTTAATGTTTGCTTCATTTCTTTCTTGGTACAGTAAGCAAGCATGTGGTGTCTGTCTGGGCCCCCATTCTGCCTTAAAGAATGCGGGTGGCAAAGCCTATGTATACCAGGCCTTTTCTATCACTAGTTGCTAGAAGCCAATATCCATTAAAAAGACAGTGTTTTTAAGATCATTTCATCCAATCCCCACTACATACACATTCATTCATTCTCTCTCTCTCTCTCTCTCTCTGTCTCATATCCCAGTTTACAGTTGAAGAATCAGAGGCACAGAGAAGTTAAGTTTTTTGACCAAGTTTACACAGCTACTATATTGGTAGAGCTGGGGCCAGATTCTAAATCTCCTGATAGATAGCACATGCTCTTTCCATTGAGTCATTGCCCCAGCACCATGCTGGACTGAGACTTTGACTGAAAAATGAACTTTTCTCTGAACAAGGTGAAAAAAAAGAGGAAAGAAGGAAGAGAAAGACCAATGAAGGAAGGGAAAAGAACTCAGCATCATGGATTCAGGGTACCACTCCCACATCACAGCCAAGCTTACTCCTTTTATATAACAATTTGAGGTCCTGGCACAGTGAGCCACCTATGTTTCCTTATTTGAAACACTATAATGGGACTCCCTGGGAGAATCTTTGCAGTATATCTTGAAACTGCTGACCAGAGCTTCTTTAACGAGCAAACAGATAGACCTAACCTTTCCACCCCTGCTCTGGCTGTCCTGGATGGGAAGGAGACGCTCTCTAATATGGGAAAGATCCAAGATGCAGGTCAGTCTAATCAGCTAATGGTCAGCACCAAAGGAGGTTAGGCTGTTTAAGGAGTTAAGTCATTCAGTGTGATGCCAGTTCCCTCCTAATCCAGCCCTGGAGGAAACTTGCATTATGACTCACAGGAGAGGCACAGCCTGGAGAAAATGAGCCCAAAGACACTGGAGAACATTGAAAACTTACAATATTACTGATGTGATAATAGACTAAGAGAATAAGGCACCCCACTCATCAGTTTGGGACTTGATGTAAGAATCATTGTGCTGTGGCAAAGGGCCTGGTTCACCACGGTGATGGTGGGAGCGCCTGGGCCAACACTAATGACAATGAGGAGACTGGTACTATGTGACAACAACAAAACCCACAGTGGCATCAAGGCTATGCCACCCCCTTAGGAACCACAGCTCAAGAGTAGAGAGCCAATGTTCACTTGGGCAGGAAGTAATGCATCAATCTGGAGCCCTTGGAGCCAAATGCACCAATAGGCAGCAGTGAGTAGGATCATAGCTAGATAGCAGGTAAGGAAGCATCAGAGCCAGGACTCTGTACTTCCAAGTGAGCAATGGCGGCTGCAGAGATCAAAAAGCATAAAGGTTACAGGCAATGAAGCAGAGAGAGGGAGCCAGCTGCTGTAAAGCAGAGCCGCAGCAGGTATAGTGCTGAACAGTGAGCTAGCCTGGGTCCTCTATGGGAAACCTAAAGATCAAAAAAATCACCCAGAAGGGACGTGAGGCAAATACCAATTTATTTGCATTTCATTGCTTCCACCCCTTCTTGGACTGGCCCACCATCCTAACAGTCCACATGAGAGAAAACTGGGACAAGAAAATGCACAGGCTCTTGGCTCTGGCCAGATCAGATCCACCCCATCCCCTAAACTTTGGCTCAGTTCTCCCTATCCGCAGAGGCCCAGATCTGCTCTGTGTTTGATATTTGGTGAGATTAAAGAGTTCTAGACAAGGTCACCCCTTTGTCACCATTGATAGAGGGCTCTATCAGTCTCACAACAAATATAGGTCAAAAATGACTGGAGTCAGACCAAATCTAAACACCTGAGGGTGTTGGGGGGTGAGCAAGGATAATCCTGCACCAGCCTGAAAAGTAGAGTTACCACCCAACCACATACCTCCATGAGTTCTATAGCAGCCACATATTTAAACCAAAGCTGCTTCTTTCAATTTTCTCGTTCTTCAGCACCTCTCAATTCTCCACGGGCAGAGGTGTGTTTCAGTCATCTTCCAAAGCCAAACAGAACAAGTCATGATCTGGAATCAACAAGTCCATTTTTCCCCACGCTTCATTTCTGTAGCATTATAATAACAGTAACAATAGCCAGCATGTTACTATGTGGGAGGCACTGTGCTAAGCCCTCTACATATATTATTACGCAATTATTACATTTGATCATGTCATCAACTCCTTTGGGTGATAACTTCATAATCCCTTCTTTACAACTGAGGAAAATACAGCATGACATGCTGATTACCTTCCCAGGGTCACAGAGCTAGGAAGACATGGAGCCTGAATAGGCATCCAGGCAGTCCTCCATACCCATATCCTCACCTGGCATCCCATCATCCTTAGACTAGAAGAGCAGCAAGAGATCAGGCTCTCTCAGCCTCACCATAGAGTGAGAGGGAAATATGGAATGAGTTTAAAGAGGAAGCAGTTTTAATTATGCACTGTCTAATGCAAAACAATGCCAATTTTGCCGACAGAATAAAAATGAGCAGACCTGAAGAACTTTGATCCCTATGCCCTTAAGCCTTCACAAGAAAGTATTCCAAGTTTACTTCACTGTTGTCACCCCTGCCCACACTTGCATGCTGAATAATGCTAGGAGAGTAGCAGTGGTATCCCCACCCAACTTTCATGTAAATTAAAGAGTTTTCCAAATTCTGCTACCAAATTTTTCTAACCTAAGTGAGATTTTAAGATAAAAATTCCATTTGATTGACTCAGCTTATATTCCTCTCTTTAAGAGCTCAAGATCCCTCATGTCAATTACCTTTTAAAAAATGAGAAAGGGATTTTAGTTCAAAGACCCAATACCCAAATAACTCTGGTCGTACAATGAGCTACAGCTACTGGAATAGGCCCATCGACAGTCACAACATTTCTCTCAAAGGAGGGGGAAAAGCCAAAGTTTCATCCCTCAGGAAAACAGCACTCAGATTTAGCCTGGGAATAATTTTCAGGTATCCATGGTCTAATCTGCACACACTGGGAAAACCTGTCATTTAATTCCAATCACCTCATAGGCTCCATCACAAGATTTTATAGATGTTTATTTCAGGGATACACTCTGTAGGGGCTAGATGGAGATTAGGAAAGGGGAAACCATTAATTTAAATATGCCAGGGGCATTGGAAAACAAAATGAGCATAAATATAATTGCAGAAAGGGTGACCCTAGTAACCTATTCCAAAAGACAAAGAAAACACAAATAATCTTAATTAAAAGGCTTTGAAAAAAGTGAAAAGAAAGGGAAAAAAATAAGCTCTCTGTGTTTCATTCTGGAAACATATATTATGCTCACACTGTGAGCTGGCGGGCAGATGGTTGAAGCTCATACAAGGAATATTAAATCTATTTGGAACCCTCTTGCCCTCCTGATACAACACTGCAGATGCCTAGAGGGCAAGACAATGAGCACACAAATGCCTACAAATCACTCAGACTCTGTCACTGACTGGGAAATCCTCCCCGCATCCCAGAGCACAGGGAGCTTGAGTGGTTTGCCCCATCCCTCACAGCAGGTCAAATAGAGGGTCAGATGGGAAGGCCAAGCCTTATACATACACACACACACACACACACACACACACACACACACACACACACACAGAGCATCTCTTTATATTCAGGCTGGTTTCTGCCATTATAGCAAGATATGAAATGAAATGGCACAGGAAAAGCACCCAGTGTAGAGCCTGTTTGTGGGGTTCCATGTGTTTTTGCAATCTCTTCAGAGGAATAAAAATAGATAATTGGATTTCAAAGGCCAGGAGAAATAAAGAGTCAACAAACTTTCACCCTGCCCAGTTGCTCTTCACTTTGTGTATTTTCCAGTGGGCAACACAGTGAAGCTTGCAGACATGGTACTGATTCTGCCTGGTAAGATCAGGGCATGAGAGAGAAGACAATTATTCCAAAATAACAGAAAAGACCATCTCACCCTGTCTAACCTAAGCATCTAAACTTCAGTGGCTTATAAATATTTGGAAAGCAAGATGCTTTAAAGCCTGACTACTGAAAGTCCAGTTCACAAACCACAAGCTCCCCAGGTGATTTGTCTGCTCATGAAAGCACTGCTCAAGGGCAATAATCTTCAAAGTGTGGTATGTGATCTATTACCATACAGAAAGATATTGTTCAACTTCTATTTATTTTTTGTTTATTATTATCTTCAAGAAGAAATTCAGCTTCTCTGCAATTTGACATTTAGCTTGACAGTGGTGCTTGTATAAACTTATAAATAAATATACATATGCTGGAAGAACAAACTCAAATTTTTTAATTAATGGAATTTTCCATTAAAAATTGGGATGGGCCAGGCGTGGTGGCTCACACCTGTAATCCCAGCACTTTGAGAGGCTGAGGCGGGCAGATCACGAGGTCAGGAGTTTGAGACAGGCCTGACCAATATGGTGAAACCCCATCTCTACTAAAAATACAAAAAGTTAGCCAGGCATGGTGGTGCACACCTATAGTCCCAGCTACTCGGGAGGCTGAGACAAGAGAATCGCTTGAAACTGGGAGGCAGAGGTTGCAGTGAGCCAAGATCCATGCCACTGTACTCCAGCCTGGGCAATGGAGTGAGACTGCATCTCACAAAAAAAAAAAAAAAAAAAAATTGGGATGATACATCTCCTGGCTAAGTGCTGATCTAATAAGGCCATCAACTCTCTGTCCAGGAAGCTTCTACTATCACATATTGACTAGATGTAACTGCCTCTTCCAGTTTCCTTATAAATTTGTACAATGGTACACAGCAAGGTCCCTCTCCTGGAGCACTTCTCACAATATGTCCAGATGTGCCTAGCCCAGCTTGCATCTCAACTAGTCGGCCAGAGGACAGAGCACAAGAACACATGCACCATGATGACCCTTTTGCCTGTGCTTTTCAATAAACCTTACTTTATACTCATGCCATGTGATACTAGTGTGTTCGGGTCCTTTGCAAGACCCACATATAAACAGATAATCATCCTCATAATTGACTCATGTCATTTGGCACACGTACCATGAAAGAAAGCACAGGAGGATTACAGAAAGTCATTCATAGTCTGGAGGGCGAGAAGAAGAGTCTATGAGGAAGTGAGATTCGAGCGGGGACCTAAAGGATGACCATGACAGGAACATTCAGGCAACAAGTGAAAATGCCTATGTTGAGGAAGGAATGGGGAACAGAATAGCTTCTGAGTCATGGCTGGTGCAGTTGATGCTGGTGAGCAAGAGAAAGGATAGCAGGAGGGAAGCTCAAGGGGAAAACAGGGTTCATATATTTGGGCTTATGTTAAGGGTTTTGCACTCATTATGTAAGACTCTTGAGGCTAGGGTGATGTCCTAGTTTGAGTTCATCCAAAAATAGACTATGAGACAAGGACAGAGTGCAAATACTTTACTTGGTAAGTAATCCAGGAAGCATGGTGAGTGTTGAAGAATTAAGACAAGGAAGGAAGGTGAGCCAATAAGAGGGTCATTGATGAGTGCTGTGGGCAACTGGGTTCAGTCTGGAAGATTACATGAAACATGCCTCAGAATGTTCCCACTGGGAATCAGGGAAGCTGGATACATATCCACCAACTCTCACTCTTCATTGTTTGAGAAATGTTTCTGCAGTGTTAACTCCCACCATGTATATCTGAAGGGGAGGGGCCTATAGCCAAAGAACATCCTCATCATATGCAGGTAGCCACCCCATGTACAAGTAGGGTGAACAGCCCATCTCTGTTTGCCCAGGAATTTCATGATTTTAGTACAGAAAGTGCTGCATCCTGAGAACCCATAAGTCCCAGGCATTGATTCTTCTGGGATGATTGTTCACTCTATTGTAGGAACTAACTACAGGCGACCTCTGATGTAGGTCAAGAGGATATGAATGGGGCATTTTCAACATCTGCAAAATGGCATCAAAGATTCCACAATTATACCCTGTCTAGGTCCTAAAATATCAATGACATTTTGTTATCAGAGAGAGAAAATCAATAACATAATTTATCAATGTGCAAGAAGATTATAAAACTGGACATTAAAATTTCCAGAATGCAATATATGCTATTGCTTGTAATAGCATGTCTGTATTTATTTCCTATTGCTGCTATTACAAATTTCTACAAACTTGAAACACTACGAATTTGTGATCTGATAGCTCTGGAGGTCAGAAATAAATCTAAAATGGGTCAGCAGGGCTGTTTTCCTTATGTAGATTCTAAGGGAGAGAGAATTCCTTTCCTTGCCATTTCTGGTTTCTAAATGCCTGCATTCCTTTGCTTGTGGACCCACATCACTTCAAATTCTGCTTCAATAATCGTATCTTCTCTGACTCTGACCTTCCTACCTCCTTCTTCTAAACACCCTTGTGAATACATGGGCCAACTAGAATAATCCAGGATAAGCTCACTATCTGAAGATCCTTAATTTAATCACATCTGCAAAGTCCCTTTTGACATGTAAGGTGACATATTTACAGGTTTCAGGGATTAGAACATGAATATCTTGGGGGAAGCCATCATTTTTCTGTCTACCATGATGTTCTTGATTCTAAGACACATTTAATTGTGTCTCAGTTGAGGGGTGGGAACCACTACCACATTAAATGTGTGTTTTAATGTGTACCCTGATTTTAGAAATGTTAAAATGTGGGAAACTGCACATTGGGGAATAGAGGATCCATGATAATGCAACAAGCAGAGGAGAGCTGCATGCTTTAGAAGCTAGGGTTCTACATTCTGAGCCTAAGGTGGAACATGAATACACTCATCCAATTTATGGTTTTTCAATCTCTATAAGGTATCAGTACCTGGGGATATAACAGTAAGAAACACAGTGCCTATCCTCACGGAGCTTCCTTTCTGGTGGGAGAGGCAGACAATGCGCAGTTACACGGGAGGGATGAGCGCCATGAAGGAGAATGGAGCAGAGTCAGGAGGCTGAGGGTGTCACGGGCAGGGAGGGGAGGAACTGGTGTAGACAGAGCAGGTCAAGGAAAGCAGGTAAGGAGGTAACGTCTAAGCAGAGTCCTAAAGGAAAGCCTAGGAACAGGAGTTTAGACCAAGGGAAGCCTGTGCACATCGACTGTAAGGCGGAAAGCAGCTTGATACTGGGACATTCATCAGCTCCACAGGAAAGAGACTTTCCAACCACCACTGTCCCCATGCTGGAGTAGAATGTTCCTCTGGGAACATTAAAATGTAAAGCTTTATAAATAACACATTTTTCTTCTCTTTTTCTTAAGATTGAGTGAGCGATGTGGAGGGACAAGAAGGTGAACAAAGTTGGATGTGAGAAAATTATTTGCTATAAAAATAATAGTAGAAACTACCATATTGTTTCTAATTTAAACTTGAGTGCCTACCCAAGATTTGCACTGAGGCAGGCCCAAAGGAGACATAATGCTCTCAACTTCCTGCTTCTATTCCCTTTAAAATTGGCTTCGTTATTTTTAAAGTTTAATTGGGCAATTTTTTATTGGTACATAATATGTGTATGTATTTATGGGGTACATGAGATGTTCTGATACAGGCATGCAATGTATAATAATCACATCATGGAGAATGGAGTATCCATCCCCTCAAGCATTTATCCTCAGTGTTACAAACAATTCAATTACACTCTTTTAGTTATTTAAAACTGTACAATTAAGTTTTTATTGACTATAGTCACCCTGTTGTGCTATCAAATAGTAGGTCTTATTCTTTCTAAATATATTTTTGTACCCACTAACCATACCCATTGGCCAATTGTTTTTTAAATTCACAATCCCACTCGCTCCAATATTTCCACCATCTTTATCCTAAAACACCCTATACGTGCCCTCCTGTAGCCTTGTTCCTTCATCAGAAAAGCAAAGCTCTGGCAAGCATGTGACTCCTGTTTCTACTGTGAGTCAAGGGTCATGACCAATGTATGTTGATTAAAACCCCATCAAAGGGAATAAGCACAAGTCTTAGTCCTTCTCAAGAGAAAGGGAAAAGCCATCTGGAAAATCCCCCAGCATCATTATGACAGCTACAAATTGCCAATTATTAATGGCTCCCAATCTAACAGCCAGACTGCAACAGGGACTCACTTGATTTGTTAGGAAAAGGTGGTAGACGACCAGTTCCCCAAATGAAAGAGCAAACACACGGGCACAAAGACACCCCCACCCCTGGAGCAGTTCAAATGTTCAGAATCTTGTAGTTACAGAGGAAAACCTGGAGGCAACTCATTAGTGGTAGGAGGGTGATGCCTCAAGCTGTGGCTCATGACTAAATCATATAACAAAACACCTTCTTATTGACCTTGAATTATACATCCAAACAATGTGTCCTGACATTAAATTTGCAATCAAGGTAAATACAATTAATATAAGCACTATTCAGACTTATGTGGGAAATAGAAGCAGGATTTTTGGCGTCTCTTATGTTGTTCATTAAGGCATTTTAAAAATTGCTCACCTACATGCCTGTGAATTTGAAGGTTATTTTATAAATCATTACAAAATCAACTATGTATAGTTTCTTACATATATATAGTTTGGCAACTCAGTTGTCATGGATATTTAGCTTAAACCTCTAGCTTTTAGAAGTAAATTTATATGCTTCCATTATTGTTAGCACAGTCATTTAAAAGTCATACTATTCCACATATAGAGTATCTTGACCCAAGTACTACAGGAAACAATTAGGACCTGGAAATTTATCATTGTATTTGACCTGAACATGAAACTATAACCAGGAAACCAGGAAATTTTCAGTAACAGGCTGGACTAAACTGAATACTTTCCAAACTATAAATCATGGGTTTGTTGGACAACCTTACAGGTTAAATGATGCAAGCAATTTTAGTGCAGGCTGGTGTGATGCTCATTGAAATGAAATGTGCACCAATACCTACAGGGGGATGTTCAGGCTGATCCATGAAGATTTAACCATAAGTCACTCATTAATGTTAATGGAGCATGACTCTTAAATTCCAAATGACACCTTAGACTTTTACTACCCATAGAAAAGGTAGATCAGGCAGCAGCACCTGCTGTGATCTGAGAAAATTGAAGGCAAGTAAAATGTTTTCACCTACTGTTAATGGAGGATACCAAAAGGCTCAGTTTCTACTTTTACCAAACTGTCGATACAGGATATTTTATACAGAAACCTGTCTGGCATTCATCATCAAAAACGACCTTCTATAAGGCTCTTCCATCCCCTCTATATAACTAAACTGCCCAAGCAAATACAGAGGGCAGAGATTCTGTCTTACATCTTTGGATATTTCAAAATTTGACTTAGTGTGTTGGCCATCATAGCTGCTCAGTATATAATTCTTGATAAGAATGAAAAGGAAAAGGAGGAGGATGTAAAATATGCTCAACTGTAATCTTGAAGAGGAAGAATAAATATAGGCAATAAACAGGCCCCAAGTGCAGGCTCAATTGTAAACTGTTTTCCTCTTGCGATTTGAAGAAAGAATGCCCAACACCCCCAGTAAAACCTAGGTCTAAGTTTAGAAAGTGCCATTTTGTCATTCAAAGTTGGCCGTTCCTCAGCCTAGATAGAGTACTTCTTGTGGCTCATTCAACTTACGTTAGTGTAATACATTTAACCTTAATTGGCAACTCAGTGGTCAAGGATGTTTAGCTTAAACTATATAATTCTGCAAAGTCAGGAGTAAGCAAAACAGAAATTAAAAATTGTAAGGAAAACCATTAAACAGACTTTGTTCATTTATTTTAATTAGTATAGCTGAATTTTAATTATCACAATTCTTCACCAGATACTAATAAATGTGTCCCTACAATTGCTCAGCTAACAGCAAGACACAACAACTAGATTTTTACTTACGTGTTCTCTTGGATGGCATCCTAGTGGAGATAAGATAGAACAAAGACATAATATCTGCAGGCACACATTACTAATGAGGGATGAAGTTAGCTAGTGTGTGGGCAATGATACTGATTCCTTGCAGAACCGTTCAGTGCCATTAACAAGGTTCTAAACTCCAAAAGTGTTTTCATAACTTCTTGTCAGAGTTGAGAATTATTCTTGGGAAGGACAGACTTTCCTAAATTAGGTAGTCAGGGATATTAACTTATCTGAGGACTTTTCCACCCATAGGCATCTTTCTCCTGTTCCAATAATAACTACATGTCCCAAGCACGAAGGTAAATATTTTATGTACATCACCTATTTACAACAACCTTGAAAGGTAGAAGTTACCTGCCACATTTCACAGATGAGAAACTCAGACAGTCTAACTAATTTGTCAAAGCTCATACAGCTATCCAGTGGCAAATTTAGGAACTGAAAACAACTCTTGGTCTCCAAAGCCCGTATCTTTATCGGGTCTAAGACACATGCCCTAAAACCTCACCGCACTCTCATGAAGCCCGCCTGAACTTACTGTCATTTCGTTTGGAACCATGTACTAAGTTTCTCCTATTCTGGGGATCTGGAGTTGGAGTGGAAATCATATTGGCAGATGGGAATCTGATTTCCCTCAAAAGTTTCCATGCCTATGATCTAGCACTTCGCAAAGATATTGTTATTATTATTGATATTTACACTAAACCACAGGGCAACACTGTACTTTCAAAGTTGGATTAAATCAAAAGGATCAAGCTGAGTTTTCTGTTGGATCAAACTCACTTAAAAGGACCTAGAACACCAGTTTATAAAACAAAATGAGACAAAAGATGTCTCCATCTTGAATGTGAATGGATTGTTTAAAGGGAGAGTTGAGACCTGCTTTGAAAGAAAAGTCCTATCTATGGAAGACATCTCAACCCATGAAATTATTTAGCATTTGCTATTACTGTAGTTTCTAAAACATACTATGTGCTTATTTTTGAAAACTTAGAAATATAGAAAAGATGTAAACAAACAAAAACCTCATGACCCCAGTACCCAGAGGCAACCCGGTTAACATTTTGTTATAATTTCTTGCTTCCTATTTTCTATGTAGCTTTTATTTAGTTGATTTCATATCACAAATATAGCTTTTAATTCCCAAGGAGATTTGGAGAATATAAACCTATAGGAAATCAATTTTAACCTTAGCATGCTAAAATAATAAGTATTGGTCAGAATTTAAAACATTATATATATATATAAAATATATTACATATATACATACATATATGCTTACATATATATATATTTAAAGCATACCATATAAACATACTATATAAAGGTTGACTTTTAGAATACTTATCAGTTTAAATTCATTGATTTAAAGGAGCTGACCCAAAGGAACCTACATTTATTCAGATACTACTGTTGTAGAAGTCCTTCATGCTTTCTGAGCTGCATAATTTCATAAATTTCCCTTATGACAGGAAAATCCCAGTGAGAACTACAGAATTCTGCAAAGTCGGGAGTAAGCAAAACAGAAGTTAAAAATTGTAAGGAAAAGGGCATTAAACAGATTTTGTTCATTTGTTTTAATTAGTATAGCTGAATTTTAATTATCACAATTCTTCACCAGATACTAGTAAATGTGCTGAAATCATTTTGTAAGATTAGAAAAGCTTTAACACTACAAGGCCTTGTTTAATTTTGTACTATTCTTCATTTGAAAAAAAGAAAAAAAAAATGTGATTTAAATGAGAAGGTAGGGCATTTGGAGCAGATAAGTAAAATAGAAGTTTTGCATCATTTAAGTAATTCATTTAACTGTAATGTCCATGAAGGCAGAAATGTGTCTATCCTGTTTGTTGTTTTAGATATTGTATCTAGTATAGTTAATAACTGCTGAATAATTGAACATTAAAATGAAGAAATGATTGTTTCTCTTGTCTCCTCAAAAGTATTATAAAATTCACAATGGCAGATTTTAACTTTTATTTCTTCTTCACACATAAAACATCAGCAAAAGTTTGAGTAATCAGGAATTAGCCAACAGATACTCCTTAGCAAACACATATTCTGGGGAGGAGCAGCTTTCATTAACTCTCATTGCGAAGAACAAAACAGTCTAAACATAACCCAGCCAAATTCATGTGATCCTAAGAGAAGTAGAACTCTGCTAGTTCTCCCCTCACCTGCACAGGAAAGTTGGTTTACATTGGTTTTGTTCTGTTTTGTTTTGTTTTGAGTCAGAGTCTCACTCTGTCACCCAGGATGGAGTACAGTGGCATGATCTTGGCTCACTGCAACCTTCACCTCCTGGGTGAAGCGATTCTCCTGCCTCAGCCTCCCCAGTAGCTGGGATTACAGCAGTGCACCACCACGCTTGGTTAATTTTTGTGTTTTTAGTAGAGACGGGGTTTCACCATGTAGGCCGGGCTGGTCTCGAACTCCTGACCTCAAGTGATCCACCTGCCTTGGCCTCCCAAAGTGCTGAGATTACAAATGTGAGAGCCACCATGCCTTGTTAAAAGACCTTTTTTTTTTTAATGGCAGAATTGTCCACAGACTTTCAGAAGAATGCCTTGCTGTTCTCTGTGGTAATATACTCACGAGGTTAACACCAGGGATATAAATGCAATTGGAGTAAAGGTCTGCCTGCACTCCCTCATCCATCAAGTGTGTCCTCAGGCCTCTTCTTATATATATTTGTGTAGGTATTTCTCTGTCATGAGGATTATTTTACCTAAAGATATGAAAGTTTTGGGGGATGAGGTAAAAAGCTGCCTCATCTAGGAAAGTCTCCTGATCCTAGCACTATGCCATCTGACTACTGATTCCTTTTGTTTCAGCTCTCATTGACCACCATCAGACTAGATCTTGGATTATGCTGCCTGCCTGAGTCCTTGATTTTATCACCACTTAAAAGGATTTTATGTTCATTTAATTCAACCCATTGCTTGGCTGAATTTGCAGGTAGGTTTGTTCTGATATGGGTAGTTTCAGACCCTATCCTCCCTCTGATGCCTAATGTCTCTCTAACCTACCACTTACAGCCATGGTTGTCCCCTTCCTGTCCATATACCTGCAACCACCTGCCTCCCACAACCACAAACATTAGGTTCTGCCCAGAAAAAAGTCTCTATTTCTGAAAATGAAAACTTTTGAATTATTATACAAGTAACACACACACATTTTAACACAATTTAGACAATACAGAAAACCACAAAATAGGATATAAAGCTTCCTTATACTGAGACTCTCAAGGAACAGCCACTAGTATCATCTTACTGTGCATTCTTGCAAAATCCTTCCTGTTTCAACATCTTAGGTATGGGAGAAGAATTTTCTTTCATTTGTGTGATCCATCAATATGGATTGAGAGTCACAAGAGGAAGAAACCAGTGTTATAAGCACACAATGCAGTCAATAAATAGATTTTGCCACTAATTGTAGAGTAAATCAATTGCCAAGAACAAAAGTATGAGGGATCTGTCACAATTCTGCACCTGTTTGTTTCTCTGGTTGGATGCTTTGACTTCAGTAACATTTTCATTTAGAGTGCTTACAGGAGATATACGAAGAATAGAGAGAGGCATAAGGATGGCTTGGCATAATGGTTCAAATCGAGTTCTGCTTCCCTCCGATCAATTTTTTTCAACCTACTGGGCTTCCTTCCTAACAATGAAAATTTGATTCTTTCTATAACCTACTTGAATTATAATCCTTGGTTTTTGTAAGTCAAGTGCTCTATGGATTTTAAACTTTACATAAATATGGCTAAGTCTGAAGTCAGATTAGTCTTTACAATACAAACAGATTTCAGAGAAGCTCTCTACCCAAGTGCTTACATTGCACAAGCAAGGTTGAATTTTACATGTATGTATGAATACCCATAAGTGTTACAATGATCAGATACAACCAATAGTTTTATTTCATCTGCGTATATACACCTCTAATCAAACTTAAAATCTCGTAAGACTAATAATTAACTCTAAAAAACAGAAAGGGAGACAGTCATTATTAGTAGATATAGATGTTAGTCTTTCTTGCTGGGAATCAAAAAACAGTGTTCAGTCTTTTGTCTATGTATCTAGATGTCTAAGGATCCATGTGGGGATGTGTTATATACATTTATATGTACTTCGTGTAGCATTCAAGGAAAATAAATATCACCTCCATCTAAAGTCAATGTATATTAGAAGATTTGGAATATAATCAAATAACCGCCCCTGCTTCAAGGAATCACTGCAGGATGTAAAATAAGAGCACAGAGCTGCATCATTTTGCCTTTTCCTTTCAGGAACTGAATTTGCATTACCCTTCTGCCATATGTTCAGGTAGCTTTCAATGGTACCTCATACAGCTGTGTCATTGAATTCCCAAACCTTAATGAATAAACTAATTACAGTCTGAAATGAACTCTTGCACACTAGCTATCTCCTGCCATAGATCAAGGAGAGAACTTTATTCCCACAACTATCTGCTAATTTGCATTAGCCATAAAAAGTGCACCAGAGCATCCTTCCCTACTCCAACTGGGCAACCAGAGCTGCATTGATAGGATACTACGCCATTGGTATTAATTCCTCACAGTTCAGGTTTGCAGCAATAAATTTGCCACTGCCACAACAATCCTCAAGTACAAATGCAGCTAGGAAGCTATTGATTTACTTGAGTTGGGTGGCAGCACTGATATAATTGTAAGTTTCACTGCATTAAATTTAGAGTTGAGCACTATTATTCATTTGGGACTTGGAGTTCTGTTTATTTGCAAAAGGTTTCCAAAGAGGTCAAAATAAAGGTTTTCCCATTTGAAGTATTTTTAAGTAGTAAGAGCAACTTTATCAAATACAAATACAGCCAAATCAATGTCAAAAGTTACCAAGAAAATAAGATGCAAATCAGCATTTATTCTCTGAATTCAATGTCTATCCTCTGCTACCAAGGTCCTGCTGAACTTGTTAATTATAACAAGTTGCCTTCCAACCACATAGTGTTCAGATGAATATAACCTTATGGTGGCTTTATTGCCAACTCTTTCTCATCAGCAGCAGGTCACATAATTTTAAGAGACTGACTGGGTTGTTTGGTTTCATTCTCCCTCAATGTGCTCACAAATTTCCCATCAAAATTGTAGTATTTCAAAGAGTGGAAACTGGGACATCCTATCATGAAAGTAAAAAAAAGTTAGGAGACCTAGATAATAGTCGCAGTTTTACATATTCACTTTGGGACCCAAACTCAAACAGCCTCTACTTCCTTTTCCACAAAGTAGGGAGAAGCTCCATTAAGACTATGCACGGGAGTGGAAACGTATGCCTTTGAGACCTACATGCATTTAAGACATTAGGGGAATCATTTTTACCTCCCATCTTTACCTAGCTCAGACTTCCTGTTGCTTATTCTATTCACAGTGCATTCAGATCCTCTTAGGGAGAACTTTCAATAATTAACATTATCATCATCATCGAAGTGTGAATGTGTGGAATATATTTCAGATTTCCTTTTGAGAGCTAAAGCATCCTTTTCCCCACATTATGTCTTACGTCTCACAGAAGCCCAAGGTTGTAAGGTAACTCAGGAGATCATAAATTACTTGCAGCAGATGAGATTAAATTAAAGCCACCTTAATAAAAAAAAAATGGCCCTGAGTAGGTCTAGACAGAATATCCTAATAATGGTAGAATACTGAAAAATAGGATTACTATTGTAGTAACTTTCATTTACGTAGCATGGTGTAATTTGCAAAGTGTTTACCATATATTTGTTTCCTACTCAATGCCTATGTTACGTAATCCCTCTGCATAATCTAATGTCATGTGATGAAATGAATGGGTGTTTACTTTTTGTAAAATTTTGTCACCCAGGCTGGAGTGCAATGGCATGATCTCAGCTCACTGCAACCTCTGCCTCCTGAGTTCAAGCAATTCTCCTGCCTCAGCCTCCCGAGTAGGTGGGACTACAGGCATGCGCCACTACACCTGGCTAATTTTTTTGTCTTTTTAATAGAGATGGTGTTTCACCATTTTGGCCAGGCTGGTCTTGAAATCCTGACCTCAGGCGATCCGCCTGCCTCCAGGTGATCTGCTCACCTCTGCCTCCAAAAGTGCTGGGATTACAGGCATGAACCACCACGCCCAGCCAAATGCCTTTATATTTTTGATAATGTACATCCAGATCTCTTTCTTCCATACTTACGCCCAAGCAATTTGTTTTTCCTTCCCAGATTTGTAATACCCTGAAGCATACATTCCCAAGCAACCTTACATTTGTTCTCAATTTTTCCCTAATTTTACTTTACCTCTAACAAAATAAGATTTACAAGCTAATGTAGTATGACTAAGACAGATGGAACTGGGATACACATTTGGTTAATTTGCCCAATACCGTGCTACCACATCCTCTTGCAGACCCTAGGAACAGCCAAGGACTTGCACATAGGCACAGAGCTGTTCCCCTCTTTAATATAATATCTAGAAACCAGCAGAGCTCCTTTGATGATTTAGGACAATCTTCTCTCTCCTCTCAATAGGAAAAAAGAAGGAAATCAGCAAGGAATAGAAACATACCTGGAGCTAGTAAGATGATGGTGGGTGGGAGGGAAGAGATTACCACCCAAGACCTGAATAGGACATGAGGTATCAGAAGCCCGAGAGAAGGACTTTTTGAAAGGGGACACACCTGAGTCTAAGGCTGTGCCTTTCAAGAGAGGGAAGCAGCCAACCTGTGTGATCCAGCAGAGTGAGGACAGGACTGCATACTCCTGTCTCCCTTGGATGTCCTATCAGTTTCCTGCATTGCCCAAACCCAACCAGAAGCCAGAAGGCAAGGAATCTCTAGTCCTGATAGGCAAGCTTCCCCAGTCACTCATCAGGTTGAAGAAAAACCAAGAACCTGCACGGAGGGCAAGCAGGAAGAGAGCCAACAAAGCGGATTAGCCAACAAAATTCCACCAACAGTAGGTAGCACGTTTTCTCTAATAGCACTAAAAAATAGACAAATTCTTTTATACCATTGCTCTACATTTAGTATTGGGCCATATTATTTTCTTGTTTTATATGCAATAATTAAGAATTTTAGAAGTTGGTACATCCTAGAAATAAAGTGAATGGATTCTTATAGAATATGTCCTCAAAGTCAACTTTGGAGCGTTTGACATAAATTTTGCCTGTAACAAATTTTACACCTGTTTTAGTTGGCTTGACCTGTCATAACAAAATACCATAGACTGAGTGGGTTAAACAACAGAAATTTATTTCTCACAGTTCTGGAGACTAGAAGTCTAAGATCAAGGTGCCAGCATGGTCAGTTCCATAGAGGGTTCTCTTCCTGGCTTGAAGATGGCCATCTTCTTGCTGTGTCCTCACATGGCAGAGAGGGGTTGGGGACAGGACTCTTTGATGTCTTTTCTTATAAAGGCACTAATTCCATTGTGAGGACCCTGCCTCATTCCCTCATCTAAGCCTATCTCCCAAAGGCCCCATATTCAACTACCATTACCTTGAGAGGTAGAGCTTCAACATACGAATTTGTGGGGGACATAATTCAGTCCATAGTAACATCCAAACCATCACAAAGAAGAGATGATCAATAGTGCTTTTAAAATGGCTCAGTTGTCCAGTCTACCCATCGTCTTTTTCCTATCTGCCACACTGCTACTACAGTTATATTTTTAAAACATATATCTGATCACATCACTTTTCAGTTTAAAAGTCCTTGGAGTCATATCCATATCCCACTCTCTAATTCTCATCATCCACTACTAAGCAGAACACATATACCTTATGTTTAAAAAAAAAAAAAAAAAAGACATGTCTCAGGCTGGGCACACTGGCTCATGACTGTAATCCCAACACTTTGGGACTCTGAAGCCGACAGATTGCTTGAGGCCAGGAGTTTGAGACCAGCCTGGCCAATGTGGCAAAACCCCATCTCTGCATAAAATACAAAAATTAGCCAGGCATGAGGGCGCACACCTGTAATCCCAGCTACTCCGGTGGCTGGGGCACAAGAAACACTTGACCTCAGGAGAGGGAGGTTGCATTGAGCCAAGATTGCACGACTGCACTCCAGCCTGGGCAACAGAACGAGACTCTGTCTCAAAACAAACAAACAAACAAAAAACATGTCTCCGCCATGCACATTCACAGATACCTGCCTTTTTTCACATTGTTTCCTTTCTATCCACAATGTCTTTCTCTAATGAACTCCTATTCATCCTTCAAGGCTCACTTCAAATGTTCCCTAATCTCTGATGCTTTCCCCAAACCTTCTAAGGAGAGTTAACAGCTCATAATACAGAAAAGCTATTATTCTATTATAATACAATTAGCTTTTTACATTCCATCTTTTCTACTAGATTATGAGCTCCTTTAGGGGTGAAACAAATCCTCATTAATCTTTGACACAATGCTGAGCATAGAGCAAATTAAAGGCTTTGCTAACTTTCTCACTACCATGGATAGTAAGCTATACCTCTAGATAGAAGAATCTTCTTGAACAACAAAACCTTGGATAGAAAAAAAACTAAAAACAAACAACAACATTAACCAAAAACCTTGGGTAAATATAGAAAAAAAATTACCTAAGATGTGCAAAGTCAACACCAACCAATTAAGCCTGGGTTTAGGCAGAATTAGCATAAGAATGTGGGCTCTGAAGCCAGACAACTTCCGTTTGAATTTACCAAATAAAATGCAGGGTACTCATTTTCATTGAAATTGAAATTTCAGATAAACAATGAAGTTTTTTTTTAGTGTAAGTATGTCTGAAATATTACAAAAAGAGAGCAAGTATTACATGAGTGTTCTGTTTTTGTGTGTTTTTCCCCAGCATCAAAACCATTCCTAGGTTCAAATCTCGGTTCTGCAGCTTCCTGATTGTGTGACCTCAGACGAGTTAGTTCATCTCTCTGTGCTTCAGTCTCTCATTCTTAAAGGGAGGATAACAAAAGTACCCACCTTGTAGAATTGTTGTTACGATTAAATAAATTTCTACTCATCTTTGTAGCACAATTTCATGTGTTTCTAAAGTCTCTAAAATGAGTCAAACATTGGTGATAAATTTAACCCTAAGCAATGTAGTTGCATAGGGTTAAATTTTTAGTGATAGAAAAGAAAAATAAATGACATAAAAAGATCATGTTCTAATGTCAGATAATGAGAATCTCATTTTTCATAAAAATGAAAAAAGAATTTTTAAGATTAATCACTTCACCCATATGTAAATTTATCCGCTCCATAACAGCAACATATTAGAGTTATTATGCAGGACTTCAAACCCACCCTGATGGGGATTACTAAAAATAATATCACAGGACTGGACCAGGTGTGATATCATACAGATTGTTAGAGCATGTGTATATTTCAACACTGTCATTATTGTTTTGTCATTGCCTAGCCAGGCAAACATAGTCCAAGTCCCCTTAACTAAAAGCACAGCCAAGTGAAGAGAGAAACGTGTCAAGTAAGAAATGGCTTCAAAATCTCATATTAATATGCTCTGGTGGGAAATAATGTCTCATGTATCACTATTAAAAACACACGTGCACACACACACACACAACACACACACACATAGAGGCGCATCTCAAAGCAATAAAGGGCCTGCAGAGAAGGAAGGTGAAATATGCTTGCTAAGCAATCATTACCGAACGGGGGGCGGGGGCGGGGGGGTGGGGGAAGGCCTGAAATCAACAAAGGACTAGTGATAGGAAATTTGTAAGTTAATATCAGTCACACCTGCAAATTACTACAGTGAAACCCCTAACCAAACTGAGAATACCATCTGAATGGATTTGGTAAGATACTTACACATCCCTTGAAGTCATCAAAATGCTCTGAATCTAAATTTGTCAGTTATCCCAATTAAGTACAGTGGAGGTAATATCCATCACAGTGCAGATGAAGCAAATTTAACCGTACCACTCCAGAGCAGGGTTTTCCTTGGGAGTCTGCAATGCATTCATTCACACATCTTGTGATTCTGGATATAAATGTACTCTTTATATTTAATGACCAATTAGGATTTTTTAAAACGCTTATTGCTTAAAAATAATGAGACTCATATGCCTTAGAAACCCCAAACACAAAACACGCCTACTGGTACCTTCTGGGAGTTTAGCAAAGCATATATTTTGAACTGTTGGACAAAATAACCCCATCTGAGTGACAATTTACACACATGTCACATCTTTTCATCTCCCTTGTTTTTGTGGAAAAGGTCAAAGCCATCAAGACGACATGCTCAGCCAGAGTCAGGGAGAGTCATCATTTCACAACCGTGAAGTGGAACTCACACAGCAAATGAGGCTAATCATTCAGCAAGTACAAGGAAAAGAGATTATGAGATCATAATTTTCTCACCAATTGAGAATCACTGTGCATAAAAATAGGAATTACTAGGAAAAATTTAGAATACTTACCAAGAAAATAAGAGCACTAAATAAAATGATCTCTCGTCTGGAAAATGACTTTCCAGGCAAAATAGAAAGCTCTCAGATATACAAAAGATAAGATAGCAAGAAAGTAAATCCTACTGAAAACAATTTAATTCTGTTGCTTTATTCTCAAAATATGATTTGTCACACAGAATGCCCTGAGTGACCTTGTACATGCCACTCACCTGGAGTCACGAGAACTCTTTTTGCTGGCAAGTGGGAAATAATTCTGTTTTCCTTTATCTGGCCACAAACATAAAAGATAGATTCTTTAATGTGTTAGTAAAAGTGTTGTAAAGACGGATTAGATTAATTGAGAGAGCCTGATGTGCACTTGCCTTTTAAAACCTTACAAAAATCCTGCTTAACTTTTTCTAGATGACCATCTCCCAACAAAAAGATTCTTTGATAATGTAGGAAGGAAAAATTCCTTCTCAGCTTTTACGCATTCGGGAAAGCACACATAAAATTAATTTTTCCACAGAAGAAATATATAATAGACCTTATTATATAGAAATATATATTCTACATATTATATAGAAATATATAATAGACCTTGGGAAAATGCTATTTAATCCCAAAATTGTATTTTAAGGAGGATGGAGTCTGTGAAAGAAAAGACCAGGTAGGTAGCCCTTTTGTGCAATCAGGCACCTGTTGGGTATGTAAATGTTGCTCTGGGGGGAGTTTGGGAGTAGAAGCTCAAGCAAGTTGATGTTCTCTGAATAAAAGAATAAGAACTTAGCAGTCCTGAGAGCAAGCCTGGAGAGGTGACAGAAATGAAGGAGACCAAGGAGCCAGAAAGACAGAGAGAGGCCAGGATATGATATGAAGTGGCTTTGACTGGTGAGCCATACCCTGTGATGAGATGGCCAAAACCCCTGTCAAGGCCAGGAATGTTTAATACATGATTGTAAGTTGAATTCTATGCTGCGTGATATGGCAGCGTGACTGACTACTTTCCTCTGATTCCTCAGTCCTCTATAAAGATTCTATTTATGGCTGGAAAGATCAAGAAGAAGGGGTCTACCATACTGGGAAAGAGAAGATAAAGGGCCATCCCTAGATGCAGAGCAGAAAAAAAGGGATCTCCCAGAAGTAACCCTGAGAAGGTAAGTCTCCCAGGATTTGCAGAAATCTTGCAGTTTCACCTTCCAGCTGAATATTCATTTTGTGCTTTAATTCTCATAGTAATTCTCAGCGTAGTTCCCTAGTACCATACCTTAGAACTAAACATTTAATGTCCTGAGCCATAATCTATTCACCGGTTGTTTACTATACACTTTAGAAATGTGTCTGTTATCCAGATCACTGATTTCACACACAAGCAAGACCCAACATACCCACACACAAAATCACAAAGATATACTTTGAAGCCAGCTGGTTAGAACCAGGAGTACATTTTTTCTGTAGAAGAAATGTTATAAATCAGATACCCAAATGTTAATGTACACCGCATAGGAGACTTGTTAAAAATAGATTCCTGAGGTCTACCACCAGAGATTCTGATTCTGGGATAAAATCCAACAAACAGCATTTTGATTAAATACCCAGGTAATCTGATGCAACCACATTTCAGAAAATATTGGTATTTGTAGGGATATTTCCTTCATAACCCACAAGATTTAACCCAGAATGTAACTAAAATAGTTGAGTCTTACCTGTGCATGAAATTAGTGGTCTAGATGACAGTCACAAATAGTAAAATAGTAATAATGATAACTGTCAGCCCTGAATACCCCTCTCCACAGATCAGATCCTTAGACTTTTTAGCTCAACAGCTCTGAGCACTGAGATGGTGGTCCAATAGAACCAAGACGATGCCTCTGCAGGATGGGCTAAGTCAATGGAGTCAGGCAGCAGCAACTGTCATGCAAAACGGTTGCCCATAATTGCAGTTTTTGGCCTCTGAGCTTGTCACCCCATACAGAATTCTAATTAAGAATCTTGCGATGTAAAAGAATTAAGATATCTCTCCAACTTAGACACTTACCGCCAAGCAATAAAATTGGGAACATTTAGCTTCATTAATTTCCATATAAAGATCATGTTTCCAGAAGAGCATAGCTTATCTTAGGAGTTTTTTCCCATGGAAATTAATTGAAAGTACTATTCAATTACAGTATCCAAGACTCAAAACAAAGAGTGAATTGAATGTTGATTTGTGAGTAAACACCAAGGAAGACATACCGTAAGGCTTAAGGTGGAGAGGCTTTTTCTGGCATAGTGTCCAAAGTGATAAAGAAAAAATACAGAAAGGACTAGAATTGTTCTAAGTGGGTGAAAGATTTCAGCCTCTCTCTGCATGATGACCTGCCAGAATCTTAGTCTAGCAAAGGTTACTAAAAGACACTAGACAGGAACCGGACAGTTTTTAACTTTAAAAAAAATATCCATCAAGCTTATAGCAGCGTAACTTCTAGACCTTGAATGACACAACATGACAAGTTTATTGGCTGACCTTTCAAAAGAGAGAAGATCTAATTAAACACTGTGATGTTCAGGTTCTGAATTACGATGAGCAAGCAGGGGTCTCTAATCCCCCACCATTGCAGCTAAACATTTGGGAGTAATATTGCTAATTAGAATGCAGCATTCGAACCTGAAAGTAGAGCTCCTTGCTCAGTCCTACATTGGCCAAGCCTGCTGTTCCTGCTGCCTCTTCCCAACACACTACCTACTATTTTCCACCACAGAGACTCCCCCTTATTACAATTTTCAATGTATTTTTGTAACAGATGCGATGTGTTTATTTGGGTGCCTGGAGACTGAATCTCTTCAGGTGGGTAATCATTAGAATGAGGAAGTCAAGAAATGACTGTAATTCCCACCTCACCTCCTGCACAAAATAAATTCCACATGGATTAAAGATTTAAAGCTAAAAAATAAATCCACAGAAGACTACAAGAACAAATGAGCATGTTTGCCACAGAGTTTATAATAGTAAAAACCTGGCAAAAAAAATTGTAAATCCTGACTGCTCATCAATAGGGAAACACACAAACGTAAATGATAGTTTATTCATTTAGTGAAATAGTGTGTGGCTGAAAATAGCTCTTTAAGAGGAGGAAGTGGAATTCCATATACAGATACAGAAAGATGCCTATGACATTGATAAGTAAAAAGAGAAATTAGAGTAAAGTATGTAGTGAACAACAACAATATATGTGTGAGTGCATGCTAAAAGAAGTCCTGGGGGAAAAATACACAAATCCCTAGCATTTATTATATGTGGGGCCAAGAATATGGGAGATCATCTCTTTATGGTATACTATATGCCTTTTAGTATCATTTGAGTTTTGGCTACAATAAGAAAGTACAAGAAAGTCTCATCATTTAAAATTTTTTAATTATTAAATTCCATCCTCCCTGGAGAGAAAAGGGGAAAGATCATTGAACTGGTGCAATCATGGTGAAAAGTATAGAATAAAGCAGTTAAGAACAAGAGCACTGGAGCTAGACTGCCTAAGTTCAAACTCCAGCTCTGCCACCTTCTCACGATGCAAGTCACTTGACTTCTCTACCTCTCTGTGCCTCAATTTTACTTTCTGTAAAATGGGTAGACTAATGGCAAACGCTTTCTGATTTTATTACAAGGATTAAGTGAGTATGTATGTAAAGTGCTTAAAAATGTCTGATAAATGTTAATTTTGCTATTTTACTACTTTTACTATTATTTCATGGAAGGAATGAATCTGCCCCATTTTTTTCCCTTAGTTGGCTTCAGTTTTTCACCTCTCACAGCATGAATATGTTGCTGGATTCCATAGCATTATAGAATCTCAACCTGTATTTCTGATACAACAGGGCCCCTAAACACAACTACTTTTAGCAGTCAAATAGTGATTTGTTTCAATGCTGGTGGAAAACCAGCTGTGTCAGATTTATTAAAGGATAGTATGTCAGTCTTCATTGTGACATGTAAATACGGCCATGTATATTTATGAGCAATTTAAGAGAATTTTGAGCATTCCTTGCTTATGTTCATTATTTTTCTTTATATGTTGACTTGAGAATTTAGTCAAAGTATAGGATACAATACCTTCCCCAAATCAAAAAAGCAATAAACTCCCCAAGTCTGGCATATTACAGACACAGTGATTATAAAGACTACCAGACTTTACACATTGCCTAAATTGACCTTTTTAAAATTGCATTTCTCCTATACACTCTTATGCTATAAGGAGTGCTGAATTATAACCTGAATTATTTTGTACTTTGGCTTAGATAAGGAAGGAAGGGGTGCCTAAGAAGCAGAAAAATAACAAAATCATAATCTTTGGCCCTTTATGAGACAGAACATCACAGGGCACCCCAGCCCTCATGCTGGCAGCTCTGTGGCCTGGAAACCAGTGCTCATAGTACAGGTAGCAGGGCCTTGACATCAGACATTGGCATCCTGTGCTTCCCGGGCACAGGACTTGGCTGGCATTAGCAACAGAGGCATCAGCTTCAGCAGCGCCTTCAGTGGGCATCAGCTATGTGGGAACCACTCTCAGGACAAACAGCAAATGGAAATATTGCCACAGTGGGCCAGAGTAATTGCCATGAGACAGACAAGTTGCCATCTTGTAGTATCAGAGTAAATGTCACCAGGTGAATGAAAGAGACCCAGTACCTGCAGCATAATGAGGAAATCTCAAGGGCATTTCAAATTGAAATCCAGGTTGAGTTCCCACTGGAATTTTTAACACATTAAAGAGTAGAATGTCAAATTTGGCAATGGACTTGGATCTAGGACTTGAAAGAATCACAGTATGCTCTATATGAAGACAAGGTAGAAAATCCTGAAATTTCAGTAACTGCTCTAGCCAGTTCGAAAAATCTCCTCTTTGTGAGGTAATTATATGCCACGGAGGTGTTTGGTGTGCACAAATCTAGGGATTCTTGAATGTCTCCAGAGAGAGTCATCAGAAATGTCAAGGGTCTGTTGTAGTCTCAGAGAGGCGTGGCATTCAGTCGTTTGGTCATCCAACAAATATTTATGCCAGGAATTATAAAACTGTACTGAAAATATTCTGGAAGAACCTCCCGTGGGGATATCAGAGAGAACCTGGAAAAGTCGATACCCCAACTGAGAAAGGCTGGAACAGTCAAAAGCACCCAATCACACTATCTGTTCAGCAGGTCTAGACTGGATGTGAACTTCAGTGGACTTGCTCCTCGTCTTCACCCTCAACCTCAAAAGATGTATTTATTTTACCTACGTAGAAAATCCCCTATGAGAATACACACTAACTTTTATTTGGGGTTTTATTTTTGAGTATTACTTTGCGTTTTATTGAATTACTGAAGCAAGGGAGAACACCATGCAGGTTCTGAAATATTGTCTCATTAGGGGAAGTGAGTGTCCATTTTTCACAGCTTACAGATTAGGCTCAGAGTTCTTAGATAGGGTACGAAAAGCAGGTGCATCTTTGGAACGTTGATTTCTTAAGGTGGGTCAATGCAGGCAAGGAAAGATTCTGAACAAGGGGTAAGGCAATCTAAGGTTGTAATTACAGAGTTGGTAGGATAGTTCCTCTGATTCTCACTATTGAAAATAATAATAATATAATAAAGATAATAAATTATTGCATTATAGATAAGAAGTAGAACAATCAACTCCATCAATTATTCTACACTTTTTTTTTTGAGACAGAGTCTCGCTGTCACCCAGGCTGGAGTGCAGTGGCGCGATCTCGGCTCACTGCAGGCTCCGCCCCCCGGGGTTCACGCCATTCTCCTGCCTCAGCCTCCCGAGTAGCTGGGACTACACGCGCCCGCCACTTCGCCCAGCTAATTTTTTGTATTTTTAGTAGAGACGGGGTTTCACTGTGTTAGCCAGGATGGTCTCGATCTCCTGACCTCGTGATCCGCCCGCCTCGGCCTCCCAAAGTGCTGGGATTACTGGCGTGAGCCACCGCGCCCGGCATATTCTACACTTTTAAAAAATTTTAGATAATAAGTATCCAGAAGACAGGACCGGGGCCCCTTTCTTTGAACGCTATCTAGAAAACAACCAAGTGCAGTTTCATATTTATCAAGGCTTTCACATTTGCTTTCCAATGAATGCAGTTAGGATCAGCCCTGCCAAAGTCTTTTTCACTGTTCCTATGAAGACATTATCTCTGGAAAGATCTTTCAAAGGGCAAGGCAAGAAATTCTAGACTGAGTTACTCGGTTAGGACTCGTCTAACTTTAGGAATCTAGAATAAAACATGGTTCAACTTAAAAGTGTGCTACGTGTGCGTAAAATGAAGACTTTCCTCTGCAAATGTACTGGAGAAGGCAATCATGGGTACAAGTAATGGAAGGAAGGGAAGCAGAGAAAAAAAAATGTAAAGAAGCAAGTGGCAGTAAATGCTGATATGGAGACCCACAGTGCACATCCATCATCAACACAGACTCTTCCACATCCACCCAGGCAGGGTCTGCTTTCCATACACACATCTAAACTTAACGTGTTACTTCTTCAGATGTGTTCTCTGTTTCTTTTCTCCTTCCAAACAGTATTAATAAACTCATTTCTTCCATATTAAAATATGTGGGGAGTAGCTGGACAGGGGTTTGACCTTTGGACATCTAGACCATGGAATCTGCATGCTCTTCTTTTTCTAATGAGATACTATAAGAATCCCAGACACCTCCATCACATTCTACTGGATCTTAAATCCCAGGCAGGAACTTTTTAAAATCAATAAATAGCGATTGCTTATTCAGTGTGTAGCTAAAGAGTAAAATATAATGATCCATCTCCCTGGGTCTTCACCCGAGGAATGGCATCTGTCTCCAGTGATGAGGTAGGGTCCTGGACAGAAGGCCCAGCAGGAGTAAAGACTTAAACACGCAGCCAATTCAGAGTCATTTATGAGAAAGAAGGCCATGACTGTAACGCTTTCCATGTTCATTCTCCTCAGGGCTGGAGGGCTTGATCTCCAGAGGTACCACAGACTGACCCTTTAATACTACAGGGTTCTAAGCCCATAAAAATCAGTGGGCTGGATGCCATGCAGGACAGTAAGGAAGATGTTTACTATAATTGAAAGGAGAAAAATATGTAAATATGCCAAGGTATCAACATCCCTGTTTCTGTGAAAGGATGTCAGCAGTCAAAGGCCCTGTGGCAGATACCATTAATTGCTTTCATAATCTTTGTTGCTAAGAACTTCAGTGCTGTGCAAAGGGACAAAATGCCCAGCCACAGGCAACAGAGCAAGATTTGTCCTAGTCAGTCTTGACAGTTCTGCTCCTCACTTTCTCAGCCTCCTTTGTGGCTGGAGGCTAGGGGTGAGGGTGTCATTTGACTCAGGATTGAGCAAGAGGTTTAAGAAGAACTTGTTGGGAAGAATGTTTCTGAAAAGGATTGAGCTTTCTTTTTGTTTTTGATTTTTTTTTCCAATCATGTTCCTTCTAAGAATTGAGCTTTCTTGATGTGAAGGACAGATGTGGATGGTGCTCCTTCTTCTAAAAACGAAAACTAAACCCAGAGGGACATCAGATCCGACCACACTGTCACTGAAACAACTCCGGCAGTGGTCACCTCCAGATTTTTTGCAGTGTGAGAAAATTAAATCATTTCTCGCTTAAGCCAAAGTGTTATGTTATTTGCTGCTAAACATATTCCTCACTAACACAGTTCCTCTTCTCATTAAAACTAAATGGTTCTGGCCGGGTGCGGTGGCTAATGCCTGTAATCCCAGCACTTTGGGAGGCCGAGGTGGGTGGATCACCTGAGGTCAGGAGTTTGAGACCAGCCTGGCCAACATGGTGAAACCCCGTCTCTACTAAAAATACAAAAAATTAGCCGGACGTGCTGGTGCACACCTGTAGTCTCACCTACTCGGGAGGCTGAGACACAAGAATTGCTTAAGCCCAGGAAGCGGAGGTTGCAGTGAGCCGAGATTGCGCCATTGTCCTCCAGCCTGGGCAAAAAGAGCAAAACTCCGTCTCAAAAAAAAAAAAAAAAAAAAAACTAAATGGTTCTAGACCAATGATAATTGGAAAAGGCACACCTCCTCTGAAGGAGAACAGCCAAATCTCAGCTCCTAATTCCCCTCCCACCTTCCACTCAACCCCGGAGTCCTCCATGGTATTCCCCAGGCCCAGGAGAAAGGTGAGGCAAGCAAGGCACTTGCCCATCGTGCAAAAGGTAAGGGCATGCCAAAAAAACTCAGTAACCAAGATAAACACTATTTTAACACAATAGTTTTTAAAAATCAAAAGATAATGATTTTTCTTTTTGTTTCAGGCTCTTCTGTTTCATGACTCAGCACAACACTGCTACTAATCCTGTCTTTATTTAAAATTTTCATATTTTGGCTGGGAGCTGTGGCTCACGCCTGTAATCCCAGTACTTTGGGAGGCCAAGGCGGGCAGATCACTCACAAGTTCGAGACCAGCCTGGCCAACATGGTGAAACCCTGTCTCTACTAAAAATACAAAATTAGCCAGGCACAGTGGTGCACACCTGTAATCCCAGCTGCTCAGAAGGCTGAGGGGGTGGAGGTTGCAGTGAGCTGAGATCACACCATTGAACTCCAGCCTGGGCAACAAGAGCAAAACTCTATCTCAAAAATAAATAAATAAATGAAATTTTAATATTTTGTTCATTATAGATATTTTCTTATTAATTGTGCTTCTTAAAATAAATATATATATTTTTAATCTTGACTATTGAGCTTTGGGGCCTTCCTTACATTTTATGCCCAAGGGGAGTGCCTTACTCACTCACCCTAGTCCCAGCCTTGGCACTGCTTCATATAAGCAAATAAACGTGCAGTATAATGTCAGGTGGTGCTCGTACTAAGCATGACTTTTTATTTTATTCATTTTTTCTTAATTTCAACTTTTATCTTAGATACAGTAGGTACACGTGCAGGTTTGTTACATGGGTGTAGTACATGATGCTAATGTTTGAGATACAGATCCTGTCACCCAGGTAGTGAGCATAGTACCCAATAGGTAGTTTTTCAACCCACACTCCCCTCTTACCTTCCCGCCTCTAGTAGTCTTCAGTGTCTATTGTTCCCATGTTTATGCCAATATGTTCTCAATGTTTAGCTTCCACAAAGACATGGAATCAACTTAGGTGCCCATCAATGATGGATTAGATAAAGAAAATGGGCGTGGTACATAATATACCATGGAAAACTATGCAGCTGTAAACAAAGAACAAAATCATGTCCTTTGCAGCAACATGGATATAGCTGGAGGCCATAATCCTAAATGAATTAATTCAGGAACAGAAAGCTTGTCTTTTTATTGTGATGCTTTGACATCTGGGGCTGTACTGATCCTGGACAGACTGCTCCTCCCGGAGCAGGCCAATTCTTAGAGTGCATCTTTCACGTGCAAAGCAACCAACTGGAAGCCCATTCGCCAACCACCTCCCTTATTGGGCTCTCACACTCAGGTCACTATTACCCTGCCCTGATCACCCCAGTACCAGATACCAAACAGCTAGGGACAAGCCCTATGCCCCAAAGCAGTGAAATTATTCAAACTAGGCAATCCTAAATCTGCTCATCCTGCTTCTCCTGTTCCTTCCCACAAAAAACCACAATAAAGGCTCTTGCTCATGTTTGTCACTCACTCCCCTCTTCCTCCCGACTGACTCTGGGTCCTTCCCTGAGTGACACCCTCCCGCCATTGGCAAGCCATGCCTCCTCCTCTTCAGAACTGTGACTAACCAACTCTCTTTTTGAGGGCAACTCTCTCCTAATCTGTTGGCCTCATCACATCTGAATAATACTAAAATCTACATTTTAAAACAGTGCTCAGGGAAGGTGATAGGAAGTGATGAGGGTGCTGTTTTAGTTAGGTGGTCTGGGAAGACGTCTCTGAAGAAAGGTCATTTGAGCAGAAACCTGAAGGCAGAGAGGAAGAGGAAATGTCTGGAGAAAATAACCTCGTTCCTGACTACTTGTCTCATTTCTGAACCACCTCCCCCTCCTTTTCTCCCCTGGGTTTTACGGGACCCTTTTCTTCTGCTCTTCTCTTGCCTTTGTGATATCCTAGGCATCCTCCTCCTCCAGTTCTCCCAGGTCTCTGGCATCAGTGATGTTTTAGGTGCTGATTTGTCCCCACAAGCAGTTCTGAGGACTTAGTAGCCTTCCTGCAGACGATCTCACCAACACTTTAAATTTATCCTAAAACCAAATGCATTATCTTCTTCCCCTACCCAAACAGGAAAACTTTCCATACTTCCCACCTGGATTATAAAAGTGCTACAACTGGTCCTCCTCCCTCAAATCTTTCCCACAACCAAATTATGCTTTTCAGTGTTGCCAGAGTATACTTATTATGGTCCCCTTGCCTAATAATTTCAATGGTTTCCCATCTACAGCATAAAGTCCAAAAATATGAGCCACAACCCATCCTTCTATCTTCATTTCCAACAATATCGTTGACAGTCAAGCCTCTGCCCCACTACTGTCCCCAAACACCAAAGCCCAAAGTCTGTTGACTTCTTTCACTACAATAACCTTCACTTCTAGTACAGCCAGGCCCTGACAACCATACCCCAAATATTTTTAAATATTCTAATTATGAAAGAAAGACATGCTTATTGTAAAAAATATAGACAAGCCCAATGAATAAAAGTGAATTCACTATGTATAATCCTACCCCCATACCATTCATTTACAAGTATTAATTGAATGTCTACTATGTGCAAAGAATAAGATAGAAGCTGGATATAAAGGAAGTTGAAATTCTTTAATATATTTTGAACGACAAGGAGAGAAATTTTTTCATGTATTGTTCCCTCTGTCTAGAATGTTCTTCACCCCTTTATCAGGTGGCAAATTTTTCTTATTCCTGAAGATCAGCTCAAGCCTTTCCTATTTTATGAATCCTTCTTGATTTCCCCCAAGATTGAGCTAATTACCACTTTTTTTTAAATCACTCTGTACCTTGTATATTCATCCATGGTAACCCTATCACATACTGTTAAAGAGTTTTGACTGTTTGTCTATCTGCCTCTTCTTCTACTCCATGGGCCTCTGAGGCTGGGAACTATGGTAACACATCTCCAGTACCTGACACACAATAGGCTCTTAACAAATGAATCATGCTTCACGGGGCTTCCCTTGAGTCAGAAAAACCCAAGTGGTTTTTGAAGCTGCAACTCCATTTGACAAAAGCTTTGTATATTTTCCAAATAGCTCTTTTTATCTTAAAGCATTTTCCCAGGTCATGTTTTAATGTAATAACACACATAACTCATTTTAATGGGACATGTTATACAATAAGCAAATTCTATTAGATACCAAGGCAAATTAAGAGATCCATTTTGTACAGTTTGTACTCACATTGACCCTGCTAAAGTTATTGAGCCTGCCTTTCTTACTAACACTCTGCCAGTTTCAAAACATTTAAAATAATCAATTAGTTGATCCTTGCAACACATCTCAGGGTTTGGCAAGTGGTCTCATAATATTTTAGAGAGATATATTTTTAAAGACAGAGGCAAAAAAAAACAGCTATCCTCTAAAGCAGTTGGATTACCCAATAATGCATAGTACCTGAACAGTCAGCAGCCTATGCTCAGAATTAAGACACCAGCAAAAGACTTCTACTTCACCAGGGACTCCTGCTTCCACCACTCATAATTTGAAGAAGACTTATCTGAAAATCCCACAGACTTAAGGTGAGATCGCCAGAGCAATTGCCACCACCCATGGGAAATACAGTGCCATTTAGAGAAGCAGGAACTTGTGGGGCACAGTGGGTGGAAGGGGTCCAAATAATTTGAAACACAACATCAGCAGCACAAAGTGTGGGAGAGCTAAAAAAAAAAAAAAAAAAAAAAAAAGACTGCTTGGGCCAGGCATGGTGGGTCACAACTGTAATCCCAGCACTTTGGGAAACCGAGGTGGGGGGATCACCTGAGGTCAGGAGTTCAAGACCAGCCTGGCCAACATAGTGAAGCCCTGTCTCTACTAATAATACAAAATTAGCCAGGTGTGGTGGCGCACACCTGTAGTCCCAGCTACTTGGGAGGCTGAGACAGGAGAATCACTTGAATCTCAGAGGCAGAGGCTGCAGTGAGCTAAGATCGCACCACTGCACTCCAGTCTGGGTGAGACAGAGTGAGACTCTATCTCAAAAAAAAAAAAATGACTGCTCAGTAATTGACCAGACTTTACCAGTAGGAAGGTATTCAGTGTATATTGAGGGGATACTTAACCATTATATTATTATAGTATATTATATTACATCACATTACATTAAACATATTATATTTAAGCTAACACAATAACATTTTTGAGAACTCATACATATTTTTGTAACAATTCTGTAAAGTTGGTAATATTATCCCCATTCTCATACTGCTAATAAAGACATACCCAAAACTGGGTAATTTATGCAGGAAAAATCAGTTTAATTGACTCACAGTTCTACATGGCTGGGGAGGCCTCACAATCATGGCAGAAGGCGAATGAGGAGCAAAGTCATGTCTTACATGGAGACAGGCAAGAGAGCTTGAATAAGGGAACTCCCATTTATAAAACCATCACATCTCATGAGACTTATTCACTACTGAAAGAACAGTATGGAGGAAACTGCCCACATGAATCAATTGTCTCCACCTGGCCCACCCTTGACACATGGGGATTATTACAATTCAAGGTGAGATTTGGGTGGGGACACAGTCAATCCATATCAGGACCCCTGCAAGAAACTGATGGCAAACTCCAATTGGAAAGTGTAATAAAGGGCCTGTCTACAGAAGGTAGGGAAACCTTAAGAGACAATGCAGAGTTAGTATCAGTGGTCCCTGTTAATACCCATAAGCCTAAAGGGGCAATGTAGCTACTAGAATTTGGAGACAAGATGTGTGGCAAAGGGCATTTTTCAGAAACTATAACCCAGTCCAGAAATACAGCCAACCCATGGGACACTACAAAGAGAGGGAAGGTGGGTCACCTTCAGGCCTCAGGATCCTTCCTCCCTCTAATCCCTGCCAATGCTCGCATTGGCCAAGCCAATCTAAAGCTAGAATGTGAGGTAGCCTGTTGAAGTAGTCCAACTGCCAGGGCACAGAACACAGCGGGAAAAGGCAAAGAGTAGGCTTCAGAAAGCAAACAGATTGACCAAACATGAATTTAAGTAAGAACTGCAGTGTCATGAGATATCTTCAGAGTCAGCAACAAAAGGCAAAGAAAGGTATATTCTTCCAAAAGATAAGAGCAGGAGGTGGGGAGAGGGAAAGTTTGGATTAAAACAAAAAACACATGAAAAAAAGCTCATCATCACTGGCCATCAGAGAAATGCAAATCAAAACCACAATAAGATACCCTCTCACACCAGTTAGAATGGCCCTCATTAAAAAGTCAGGAAACAACAGGTGCTGGAGAGGATGTGGAGAAATAGGAACACTTTTACACTGTTGGTGGGACTGTAAACTAGTTCAACCATTGTGGAAGTCAGTGTGGCGATTCCTCAGGGATCTAGAACTAGAAATACCATTTGACCCAGCCATCCCATTACTGGGTATATACCCAAAGGACTATAAATCATGCTGCTATAAAGACACATGCACACGTATGTTTATTGAGGCACTATTCACAATAGCAAAGACTTGGAACCAACCCAAATGTCCAACAAGGATAGATTGGATTAAGAAAATGTTGCACATATACACCATGGAATACTATGCAGCCATAAAAAATGATGAGTTCATGTCCTTTGTAGGGACATGGATGAAACTGGAAACCATCATTCTCAGTAAACTATCACAAGGACAAAAAATCAAACACCGCATGTTCTCACTCATAGGTGGGAATTGAACAAGGAGAACACATGGACACAGGAAGGGGAACATCACACTCTAGGGACTGTTGTCGGTTGGGGGGAGGGGGGAGGAACAGCATTAGGAGATATACCTAATGCTGAATGATGAGTTAATGGGTGCAGCACACCAACATGGCACATGGATACATATGTAACAAACCTGCACATTGTGCACGTGTACCCTAAAACTTAAAGTATAATTTAAAAAAAGATATTTCCTTTAATCACTGGTTCAGATTAACAACAACAACAAAAAAACATATTAAAAATTACAATTTAAGCCGGGCACGGTGGCTCATGCCTGTAATCCCAGCACTTTAGGGGGCCGAGGTGGGTGGATCACAAAGTCAGGAGTTCGAGACCAGCCTGACCAACATGGTGAAACCCCATCTCTATTAAAAATACAAAAATTAGCCAGGCCTAGTGGCGTGTGCCTGTAATCCCAGCTACTCGGGAGGCTGAGGCAGGAGAATCGCTTGAACCTGGGAGGCGGAGGTTGCAGTGAGCCGAGATTTCACCATTGCACTCCAGCCTGGGCAACAGAGTGAGACTCCGTCTCAAAAAAAAAAAAAAAAAAAAAATACAATTTAAGATTATAGAAAAATATCCTTGAATTTTAAATATCTGATAAATTAAGAATAATCAAAATATGACTATAAGTGTATGTGGTTTGTCTTTGCTTAACCTGATGGCTTGATGACTTAAAGGAAAAGCAGAGAGTTAAACTAAACTCCCCAGGAAAAAAAAATGGACTGGAAAAGTGACCAATTTCTGCCAATCCTCCTCCCTATGTTTTCTAGTGACTAGCAGGCTCAGACAGTACCCAAACACATGGTCTAAGCTGCCCTCTTTTTTGAAATGAACAAAATCACAGGAACTGAAGAAGGGACAACAGAGAGAAAAGCAACAAAAAAAATACAGAAACAAATGAACAAATAGAGTCCTTTTATTAGAACATAGACAAGGAATCTGCACATTCCTTGAATTTAATCAACAGATACTGTGTATCAAATAAATATATCTGTAAGTTCTTTTAATTTTCACTATGATGAATTTCTGTATAATGAGGAATAACTCTATCATTAAAGAATAAATGGACATTAAAGCAAGGCCTATTATAAAATAATATTTAATTAAGATTAAATTGAGACATCAATGCCAGCCCCATTATTCCTCTAAGACAACTCTCAATATTCAAAGGCAAAGAGTCTTTGCTGCCTTGAACAAATTATGCAACCTGCTAAGAGAGCAGAACTCAATTTAAAAGCAAAGATGGAGAGATGTGGTACACTGGTCATGTTTTTTTGATCAGTGTCTGCATAAAAACTGAAGGAAGGGAGTTGAATCCCACAGATTCCTCCTTTGATGTACTTCCTTGTCTAAAGGATGCCCCACCTGTAGCAGAGTCTTGGTACTATTTCCATACACATCCATTTGTCACTACCAGAACAGAGCTGACTGGATTATCAAATAGTGATGACAAGAATTCTCTGATTCACCATCATGAGGGAAAAGACCCATACCCGAGTCAGCAGGCCTTTTAAAACGCAGGCCCCGGCCAGGCGCCGTGGCTCACGCCTGTAATCCCAGCACTTTGGGAGGTCGAGGCGGGTGGATCACGAGGTCAGGAGATCGAGACCATCCTGGCTAATATGGTGAAACCCCGTCTCTACTAAAAAAAAAAAAAAAAAATACAAAAAATTAGCCAGGCGTGGTGGTGGGCGCCTGAGTCCCAGATACTCCGGAGGCTGAGGAAGGAGAATGGGGTGAACCTGGCAGGCGGAGCTTGTAGTGAGCGGAGATCACGCCACTGCACTTCAGCCTAAGCGACAGAGTGAGACTCTGTCTCAAAAAAAAAAAAAAAGGAAAGAAAATGTAGGCCCCATTCTATGGCTTTACCTCTCAGGCAGCTGCCAGCTTAGCCTAAGAAAGCCTCTGCTGGGGCAAGGACGACCACCTCAGATTATCAAAGCTACAGGGAAGAAAGAGCTACTCTGGTCCAAACCCCTAACTTTAGAGTGAAAGGAAGCAGAACCCTAAAATGTTAAGGTGGGAACTTTTCCACACCAAAGGGAAACTTCTAAATATTTTTTCTGTTTCAGCAGAGCTTTACATCTTTCAGGCCAAAACTTAACTGCATTTAGCACAACGGCAATAGTAAATAAAGTCCTTAAATGATCACTCAAAAAAGTAACCATGAGATTACTGCACTTCATCCACTTAGGTATAAAAAGAGAACTGCTGTCATGAGTGAAGCTGGGGCAGGAGCTGTGCTAGAAATGGAAATGAGTATGTGACCAAAGGCAAAATCTGCATGAATATGGAAAGAGAGCACCAACATGGAGAGCAGCTGAGTTTATGGGCTTGCATAAGACCATCATGGTTCAAGAAGACTTTTAAAAGTCTTCAGCGCAGATGATGGAACACAAGAATGTGTTAGTGTATTAGTCCATTTTCATACTGCTATAAAGATATTACCTGAGGCTGGGTAATTTATAAAGAAAAGAGTTTTAATTGACTCACAGTTCTGCGTGGCTGGGGAGGCCTCAGGAAACTTATAATCATGGCAGATGAAAAGGGAGCAGGCACCTTCTTCACAAGGCACCAGGAGACAGAGAGAACACAAGGGAAATTGCTACTTCTAAAACCACCAGATCTTGTGAGAACTCCCTCACTACCATGTGAACAGCATGGGGGAAATGGCCCCCATGATCCAATCACCTCCCACCAGGTCCCTCCCTTGACAGGTGGAGATTACAATTCAAAATGAGACTTGGGTAGGGACACAGAGCCAAACCATATCAGTTAGCTTAATCTCTACTCAAAGACAGTCAGTTGTCCCAATCAGGAACCCACATTAATAGGGTAAAAGTCCACACACCACACCTGTAATCCCAGCACTTTGGGAGGCCGAGGCGGGCGGATCACAAAGTCAGGAGATCTAGACCATCCTGGCTAACACGGTGAAACCCCGTCTCTACTAAAAATACAAAAAATTAGCTGGGCATGGTGGCGGGTGCCTGTAGTCCCAGCTACTCGGGAGGCTGAGGCAAGAGAATGGTGTGAACCTGGGAGGCAGAGCTTGCAGTGAGCCGAGATCGCACCACTGCACTCCAGCCTGGGCGACAGAGCAAGACTCCATCTCAAAACAAAAAACGCCACACACCAGAGGGATTACTGCTTGCACTTCGAGTATTCATATCTTGGCCATCACCTGGCCTTTGCTAATTACAATAAAGAATTTCAGAAAGAGAGTTCTTTTGGTTAAATTAGGGGTCACCTTAATCAGCACCATGAATGTGGAAACAGGCTTCTGCTAGTGAAAATAGTGGTACTCAAGATAATGTGGATTGGTTAAAATATTTGTCACCTTCCCCACCCTCACATGAACAGAGTAAAAGAACTGATTGAGGCCTCCATCCTGAATGCTTTGTGTGAGGTTTCATACCTAAGTGGTCCTGTGCCCTTCCCCTACATTAATAGAAATGCAAATAGAATGGAAGGGAGTGCTGAGGGGAGAAATGAACAAACTAGCGTTCCAGGACAGAGATGCTGTGATGCTTTGCTTTTCACAGCAGAATTTCTTAAACATGCAATAATCAATTTTTAAGATCCTGAATGCATTTTTTTTCAAATACATACAGTAGAGGAAGACTATTGGTTATCCTAAAGGCTACATCATACTAAAAGAAAAATTTAAAGGAGAACACATGCTTATCTACCCCCAAACCCTATCCAACACAAAAATACACTTCCCAGCCACAAATACAAAATCTCTCAATTTATGCTATGACTTTGTTCTCTGCATTGCACTGAATAATTTATCTAAAAGTAGCCGAGTCTGTTTCACTGTCCAATTTTCATACGGTAGCACATTGTAGCAATCTGTTGATAAATACCGACCCTGCAGTGCTTCTAGATTAAATTTTTAAAACATACCTCTAGAGATTTTTAATGATTTCCATTTAAATCATTTTCAGGTTTTTGCAAAACCACAATTTAAGCATCTTCAAAATGTGGGGTTTAGTCTGACACAAATATCTTAATTATTTTAATATTAAATTATTTGCCCACTTTCAATATGGTATGTCCATTTTTTTAAGTACCCAGCTAATTGCTTTTCCAAACTCTATACTGAGCAACAAGGAAGAAAACATTCAAATCAATGGACAATAACATTGACAACTGCTGGGGCTTCTGTAATATTAAATACTGAAGATGAAGCCGCCAATCGTACAGACCTAACTGAGGTTTCTTTGCATAATTCCTTAATGAAATGAGACTGCTACACTGGAAGTTGGGCAACCCTGACCTAGATTCTTACCGTAAGAATAGCTGCCCTAGATGGCTGTCAAGATTGTGCATTAGAGTGTATTCTTAATCAGTGAACAATCAAAACAAATATTTCACTTCCCTTCATAAATTCATGTCGTGTGATTGCATCTGACACATCTAGGAGAAGATAATCCCTTACAGTTCACTTCCTCCTGTTTCTAAATGTAGGCTGCATTGACTTAAATAGGGTTCTCCACTCTGTCCTGGACTGGAGAGAGTGTTCAGAGGATCTGGTGAAACAAGAATTCCTAACTGGTTCCTGGAGTAGGAATTATGAGAACCAGGACCCCTTGCCTAACCAGGACTGAGACTGCCAGAGTGGGTAGAATTCTCTCAAATTAGGCACAAGCAAAAATCAATGTGGTATTCTTTTCAACAGAAATAAGAGTATCAGTATGTATTTTGACATTGTTTATTTCAGTGTGGTTTATTTCAGCATCATGGACAGTGGCAAAAAAAAAAAAAAAAAGAGAGAGAGGAAATTACCTCAATCTCCAATCAGTAGGGAAATGATTGAATAAATTATTGCCCCTTCATTCATGGATTATTTTGCAATTAGAGAAGCAACATAACTCAGAGATTAAAAGCCAGACTGCCTGTTTCTTACTCTACCACTTCCTAAGCTCAGTAACTCACAAATTATTCAATTTTCATTCTCAAACTGAAAATGCCAATAATAATAGTAGCTACTTCACAGAGTTGCTGAAAGGATTCAATATATGTAAAGTCTTTGTAAGAGTAATTTGGACACCCTAAACATTCAATAAAGGAAGCTATTAATAATTAAAAGACTTAATTAAGCCGAATTAGATCCAATAACTGAATTGGATGGATGTCCTTGGCAAAGTAATGTTCCAAGTAGAATAATATGAAAAAGTAACCCTATGTGTCTATATAAATTTGCCTTGTACAGAAAAAGGTATGGAAGGGTACACAAATTATTAACATTGGTTACCTTGGGGGTAACATAGGAGGAAGAAGATGAAGAGAGAATAATCTTTTTTCTATGTATACTTTTGTGTTAGATTTATGATAATAAGCACAAGTTACTTACGTAATTTATTAAATCCAGTAAGGTAAGAAAAAAAGTATGTATTAATGTCTAAGCATGCATTTGGATACTTAAAGTCAGGGGACATTTGGCCTTGGGCCTACACATGGAAACCAGAACTGGGGTTGGGAAGGAGAAAAGGCTGTGTTGCAGGTCAGGCCTGATACGTCATCTCCTTCTTAACCATTCGTCTGTGTAGCAAGGCTGCAGACCCCTAGAGGACACTGACTGTGTTGGTCACCTTAACTGTGTCAGTGCCCACAGATGTTACATGAATGGATGCCTCCATCCCAGAGGGCATATGATTTTGTATGTGTCAGTGAAGATGGTCTAAGTTACATTGTGGAGGCTTAAACAACACAGATTTCTTTCTCATTCTTGCCACATCTCGAGTGCAGATCAGCTAGAGCTCCATGACAGGCTTCACTGGGGACCTAGGAGGCGGGACTCCAGCCTTCATCTGGAGTGTTGCTGAACTCATGGCAGAGGGAAAAGAGAGAATGGAGAGCTACATATTGGCTCTCAAAACTTTCTCTGAAAGTGGCTCATCTCTTCTGCCACTTATTTATTTGCCAAAGAAAGTCATATGGGTATATCTGAGTCCAACAGGGTAGAGATGTGTAATCTTCCACCATGGAAGGCACTCATGTGGATAAAAGATAATGTAGTCTATCGTACTGTGCTTCTCCACTGTTCTGTGTTATCCACACATATTCTCCCTTTTCTTCTTCAGAACCAGTCTAGAATCCCTTTTCTGAAAACCTTGGGGCTAGATGTATTTCAGAATTCAGAATTTTTTTATTTTATAGTGCAATCATATTTAGATAATACCCTAAATGGGATTGAACAACACCTTATACTAGTATTTCTGTAGCAAAACCCATAAATATCCATATTAAATGATGTAAATAATAACTAGGAATAGCCTCATTTTCGTTTAGGTCTGGTATTTCCACCAAATAAGTTTGTACCAAACTTACAGAAAAATTTAGGATTTTCAGTGCTTTCTGGAATTTAGAATTGCAGGTAATGGATTGTGGGCAAATATAGCCAAGAATTAGCTACAGAGTAAATCTGCTTTAATGTCTCTTTCTCCAAAAGAAAAAAAGCAAAACTCAAATGAGTAAAGAATTTAAAAGGAAAGTGATATATTTTGGCAGTGCCATGAGACTTCCATTCTACTTCCTGTCAGGAACAGTGTGAATTATGTCACCATTTAAACCTAAGAACACAAAGCATCTAAAGAAAATCAAACCGAATTTAAACATCCTTCAAATTTCTCTTTATTGTAGGTTTGACAAAATTTATATCAAAGATAATAGTTTATGGGAATAAACTCCAGGTAAGATAATAGTTTATTTGAATAAACTCCAGGTAGGTAAAATTCCAATGTTTATTCCAGAATTTGGACCAAATAAGCAATGGATGCTAGGGCAATCATCCTAAATACATGTAAAAAAAAAGAAACTTGGCCAGGCGCAGTGGTCCACACCTGTAACCTCAGCACTTTGGGAGGCCGAGGCTGGCAGATCACTTGAGGTCAGGAGTTTGAGACCAGCCTGATCAATATGGTGAAACCCCGTCTCTACTAAAAACACACAAAAAAATTAGCTGGGTGTCGTGGTGGGCACCTGTGATCCAAGCCACTCGGGAGGCTAAGGCAGGAGAATCACTTGAACCTGGAGGTGGAGGTTGCAGTGAGCCAAGATCGGACCACTGCACTATGGCCTGGACGATAGGGTGAGACTCAGTCTCAAAAAAAAAAAGTGAGGAGGAGCCAAGATGGCCAAATAGGAACAGCTCCGGTCTACAGCTCCCAGAGTGAGCGAAACAGAAGATGGGTGATTTCTACATTTCCAACTGAGGTACCGGGTTCATCTCACTGGAGATTGCGAGAAAGTAGGTGCAGGACAGTGGGTGCAGTGCACCATACATGAGCTGAAGCAGGGCGAGGCATTGCCTCACCCAGGAAGTGCAAGGGGTCAGGGAATTCCCTTTCCTAGTCAAAGAAAGGGGTGACAGACGGCACCTGGAAATCAGGTCACTCCCACCCTAATACTGCGCTTTTCTAACGGGCTTAAAAAATGGCACACCAGGAGATTACATCCCGCACCTGGCTCAGAGGGTCCTATGCCCACGGAGTCTTGCTCATTGCCAGCACAGCAGTCCGAGATCAAACTGCAAGGTGGCAGCGAGGCTGGGGGAGGGGTGCCCGCCATTGCTGAGTTAGTTGTTTGATTAGGTAAACAAAGCGGCCGGGAAGCTCAAACTGGGTGGAGCCCACCATGGCTCAAAGAGGCCTGCCTGCCTCTATAGGCTCCACCTCTGGGGACAGGGCACAGACAAAAAGACAGCAGTAACCTCTGCAGACTTAAATGTCCCTGTCTGACAGCTTGGAAGACAGTAGTGGTTCTCCCAGCACGCAGCTGGAGATCTGAGAATGGGCAGACTGCCTCCTCAAGTGGGTCCCTGGCCCCCGAGTAGCCTAACTGGAAGGCAACCCCCAGTAGGGGCGGACTGACACCTCACACGGCCGGGTACTCCTCTGAGACAAAACTTCCAAAGGAACAATCAGACAGCAGCATTTGCGGTTCACCAATATCCGCTGTTCTGCAGCCACTGCTACTGAAACCCAGACAAACAGGGTCTGGAGTGGACCTCTAGCAAACTACAACAGACCTGAAGCTGAGGGTCCTGTCTGGTAGAAGGAAAACTAACAAACAGAAAGGACATCCACACCAAAACCCATCTGTATGTCACCATCATCAAAGACCAAAGGTAGATAAAACCACAAAGATGGGAAAAAAACAGAGCAGAAAAACTAGAAACTCTAAAAATCAGAGCACCTCTCCCCCTCCAAAGGAACGCAGCTCCTCACCAGCAGCGGAACAAAGTTGGACGGAGAATGACTTTGACAAGTTGAGAGAAGAAGGCTTCAGACGATCAAACTACTCCAAGCTACAGGAGGAAATTCAAACAAATGCCAAAGAAGTTAAAAGCTTTGAAAAAAAAATTAGACAAATGGATAACTAGAATAACCAATGCAGAGAAGTCCTTAAAGGACCTGATGGAGCTGAAAACCAAGACACGAGAACTACATGACGAATGCAGAAGCCTCAGTAGCCCATGCGATCAACTGGAAGAAAGGGTATCAGTGATGGAAGATGAAATGAATGAAATGAAGTGAGAAGAGAAGTTTAGAGAAAAAAGAATAAAAAGAAAAGAACAAAGCCTCCAAGAAATATGGGACTATGTGAAAAGACCAAATCTACATCTGATTGGTGTACCTGAAAGTGACGGGGAGAACGGAACCAAGTTGGAAAACACTCTGCAGGATATTATCCAGGAGAACTTCCCCAATCTAGCAAGGCAGGCCAACATTCAGATTCAGGAAATACAGAGAACGCCACAAAGATACTCCTCGAGAAGAGCAACTCCAAGACACATAATTGTCAGATTCACCAAAGTTGAAATGAAGGAAAAAATGTTAAGGGCAGCCAGACAGAAAGGTCGGGTTACCCACAAAGGGAAGCCCATCAGACTAACAGCTAATATCTCAGCAGAAACTCCACAAGCCAGAAGAGAGTGGGGACCGATATTCAACATTCTTAAAGAAAAGAATTTTCAACCCAGAATTTCATATCCAGACAAACTAAGCTTCATAAGTGAAGGAGAAATAAAATACTTTACAGACAAGCAAATGCTGAGAGATTTTGTCACCACCAGGCCTCCCCTAAAAGAGCTCCTGAAGGAAGCACTAAACATGGAAAGGAACAACCGGTACCAGCCACTGCAAAAACATGCCAAATTGTAGAGATCATCAAGGCTAGGAAGAAACTGCATCAACTAACGAGCAAAATAACCAGCTAATATCATAATGACAGGATCAAATTCACACATAACAATATTAACTTTAAATGTAAATGGACTAAATGCTCCAATTAAAAGACACAGACTGGCAAATTGGATAAAGAGTCAAGACCCATCAGTGTGCTGTGTTTGGGAAACCCATCTCATGTGCAGACACGTAGGCTCAAAATCAAGGGATGGAGGAAGATCCATCAAGCCAATGGAAAATAAAAAAAGGCAGGGGTTGCAATCCTAGTCTCTGATAAAACAGACGTTAAACCAACAAAGATCAAAAGAGACAAACAAGGCCATTACATAATGGTAAAGGGATCAATTCAACAAGAAGAGCTAACTATCCTAAATATACATGCACCCAATACAGGAGCACCCAGATTCATAAAGCAAGTCCTTAGTGACCCACAAAGAGACTTAGACTCCCATGCAATAATAATGGGAGATTTTAACACCCCACTGTCAACATTAGACAAATCAACAAGACAGAAAGTTTACAAGGATACCCAGGAATTGAACTCAGCTCTGCACCAAGCAGACCTAACAGACATCTACAGAACTCTCCACCCCAAATCAACAGAATACACATTCTTTTCAGCACCACACCACACCTACTCCAAAATTGACCACATAGTTGGAAGTAAAGCACTCCTCAGCAAATGTAAAAGAACAGAAATTATAACAAACTGTCTCTCTGACCACTGTGCAATCAAACTAGAACTCAGGATTAAGAAACTCACTCAAGGCAGGGCGCGGTGGCTCACGCTTGTAATCCCAGCACTTTGGGAGGCCGAGGCGGGAGGATCACGAGGTCAGGAGATCGAGACCACGGTGAAACCCCGTCTCTACTAAAAATACAAAAAATTAGCCGGGCGTGGTGGCGGGCGCCTGTAGTCCCAGCTACTCGGAGAGGCTGAGGCAGGAGAATGGCGTGAACCCAGGAGGCGGAGCTTGCAGTGAGCCGAGATTGCGCCACTGCACTCCAGCCTGGGCGACAAAGCGAGACTCCGTCTCAAAAAAAAAAAGAAACTCACTCAAAACTGCTTAACTACATAGAAACTGAACAACCTGCTCCTGAATGACTACTGGGTACATAACGAAATGAAGACAGAAATAAAGATGTTCTTTGAAAGCAAAGAGAACAAAGACACAACATACTAGAATCTCTGGGACACATTCAAAGCAGTGTGTAGAGGGAAATTTATATCACTAAGTGTCCACAAGAGAAAACAGGGAAGATCTAAAATTGACACCCTAACATCACAATTAAAAGAGCTAGAAAAGCAGCAGCAAACACATTCAAAAGCTAGCAGAAGGCAAGAAATAACTAAGATCAGAGCAGAACCGAAGGAAATAGAGACACAAAAAACCCTTCAAAAAATTAATGAATCCAGGAGCTGGTTTTTTGAAAAGATCAACAAAATTGATAGACTGCTAGCAAGACTAATAAAGAAGAAAACAGAGAAGAATCAAATAGACGCAATAAAATATGATAAAGGGGATATCACCACCGATCCCACAGAAATACAAACTACCATCAGAGAATACTTTAAACACCTCTACACAAATAAACTAGAAAATCTAGAAGAAATGGATAAATTCCTCAATACATACATCCTCCCAAGACTAAACCAGGAAGAAGTTGAATCTCTGAATAGAGCAATAACAGGCTCCGAAATTGAGGCAATAATCAATAGCTTACTAACCAAAAAAAGTCCAGGACCAGACGGATTCCTAGCCGAATTCTACCAGAGGTACAAAGAGGAGCTGGTACCATTCCTTCTGAAACTATTCCAATCGATAGAAAAAGAGGGAATCCTCCCTAACTCATTTTATGAGGCCAGCATCATCCTGATACCAAAGCGTGGCAGAAACACAACAAAAAAAGAGAATTTTAGACCAATATCCTTGATGAACATTGATGCAAAAATCCTCAGTAAAATACTGGCAAACCAAATCCAGCAGCAAATCAAAAAGCTTATCCACCATGATCACGTGGGCTTCATCCCTGGGATGCAAGGCTGGTTCAACATATGCAAATCAATAAATGCAATCCAACATATAAACAGAACCAAAGACAAAAACCACATGATTATCTCAACAGATGCACAAAAGGCCTTTGACAAAATTCAACAACGCTTCATGCTAAAAACTCTCAATAAATTAGGTATTGATGAGATGTATCTCAAAATAATAAGAGCTATCTATGACAAACCCACAGCCAATATCACACTGAATGGGCAAAAACTGGAAGCATTCACTTTGAAAATGGGCACAAGACAGGGATGCCCTCTCTCACCGCTCCTATTCAACATAGTGTTGGAAGTTCTGGCCAGGACAATCAGGCAGGAGAAGGAAATAAAGGGTATTCAATTAGGAAAACAGGAAGTCAAATTGTCCCTGTTTGCAGATGACATGATTGTATATCTAGAAAACCCCATCGTCTCAGCCCAGAATCTCCTCAAGCTGATAAGCAACTTCAGCAAAGTCTCAGGATACAAAATCAATGTACAAAAATCACAAGCATTCTTGTACACCAATCACAGACAAACAGAGACACAAATCATGAGTGAACTCCCATTCACAATTGCTTCAAAGAGAATAAAATACCTAGGAATCCAACTTACAAGGGATGTGAAGGACCTCTTCAAGGAGAACTACAAACCACTGCTCAATGAAATCAAAGAGGATACAAACAAATGGAAGAACATTCCATGCTCATGGGTTGGAAGAATCAATATCGTGAAAATGGCCATACTGCCCAAGGTAATTTATAGATTCAATGCCATCCCCATCAAGCTACCAATGACTTTCTTCACAGAATTGGAAAAAACTACTTTAAAGTTCATATGGAACCAAAAAAGAGCCTGC